>NC_138301.1:66840512-67300512 GCF_965601325.2 Salmo salar
CCCGTTGCACGAGCAGACCGTGAAGGATGAGAAGGGATGCTACCTGAGGTTCCATGGAGCCTTCACTGGGGGATTCTCTGCTGGGTACTTCAACACCGTGGGCACCAAAGAAGGTTGGTCCTGCTGTGGCAAAGGAGTGGGAGTCTGACTCAGAGACACACACTCACTAAGACACACACACTTACTCAGACACACACTTACTCAGACACACACACACACACTCACTAAGACACACACACACACACACACACACTTACACACACACACACACACTTACTCAGACACACACACACTTACTCAGACACACACACACACTTACTCAGACACACACACACACTTACTCAGACACACACACACACTTACTCAGACACACACACACACACTTACTCAGACACACACACACTTACTCAGACACACACACACACTTACTCAGACACACACACACTTACTCAGACACACACACACACTTACTCAGACACACACACACACTTACTCAGACACACACACACACACTTACTCAGACACACACACACACTTACTCAGACACACACACACTTACTCAGACACACACACACTCTCACTCAGACACACACACAATTACTCAGACACACACACTATCTCTCTATACTACCCTCTCAATCAGACTGTCTCACTCACCCAGAGACGGTAGCCTGTTGGCCTGTTAATGTCATCATGTGTTGTTTAACCAGCTTCTTTCTGAGGGACCATTAAACCACATTATCACTATACCATATTATCACTATACCATATTATCACTATACCACATTATCACCATACCACATTCCCACATTATCACTATGCCACATTATCACTATGCCACATTATCACTATGCCACATTATCACTACACCACATTATCACTGTACCACATTATCACCATCCCACATTACCACCATACCACATTACCACCATACCACACTACCACATTATCACTATACCACATTATCACCATACCACATTACCACATTATCACTGTGCCACATTATCACTATACCACATTGTTGCTATACCACATTATCACTATACCACACTATCCATTATCACTGCACAACATTATCACTGTACAACATTATCACCATCCCACATTACCACCATACTGAGGGACCTCACCATACCATATTACCACCATACCACATTACCACCATATCATATTAACATATTATCACTATACCACATTATCACCATACCACATTACCACCATACTGAGGGACCTCACCATACCATATTACCACCATACCATATTACCACAATACCACATTATCACCATACCATATTACCACCATACTGACAGACCCCACCATACCATATTACCACCATACCACATTATCACCATACCACATTATCACCATACCATATTACCACCATACCATATTACCACCATACTGAGGGACCTCACCATACTATATTATCACCATACTATATTATCACCATACTATATTATCACTATACCATATTACCACCATACCATATTATCACCATACCATATTACCACCATACCACATTTTCACCACATTATCACCATACCACATTATCACCATACCATATTACCACCATACCATATTACCACCATACTGAGGGACCTCACCATACCATATTATCACCATACTATATTATCACCATACTATATTATCACCATACCATATTACCACCATACCATATTACCACCATACTGAGGGACCTCACCATACCATATTATCACCATACCATATTACCACCATACCATATTACCACCATACTGAGGGACCTCACCATACTATATTATCACCATAATATATTATCACCATACTATATTATCACCATACTATATTATAACCATACCACCATACCATATTACCACCATACCACATGATCACCATACCATATTACCACCATACCACATTATCACCATACCACATTATCACCATACCATATTAACACCATACCATATTACCACCATACTGAGGGACCTCACCATACCATATTACCACCATATTATCACCATACCATATTACCACCATACCACATTTTCACCACATTATCACCATACCACATTATCACCATACCATATTACCACCATACCATATTACCACCATACTGAGGGACCTCACCATACCATATTATCACCATACTATATTATCACCATACTATATTATCAACATACCATATTACCACCATACCATATTACCACCATACTGAGGGACCTCACCATACCATATTATCACCATACCATATTACCACCATACCACATTATCACCATACCATATTACCACCATACCATATTACCACCATACCATATTACCACCATACCACATTACCACCATACCACATTACCACATTATCACCATACCACATTATCACCATACCACATTACCACCATAGCACATTACCACCATACCATATTATCACCATACCACATTACCACCATACCACATTACCACCATATCATATTACCACCATACCACATTATCACCATACCATATTATCACAATACCATATTACCACCATACCACATTACCACCATACCACATTATCACCATACCATATTATCACCATACCACATTACCACCATACCACATTACCACCATACCATATTACCACCATACCATATTACCACCATACCACATTACCAAATACCACATTACCATCATACCATATTATCACCATACCTTATTACCACCATACTGAGGGACCTCACCATACCATATTACCACCATACCATATTACCACCATAACATATTACCACCATACTGAAGGCCCTCACCATACCACATTACCACCATACCACATTACCACCATACCACATTACCACCATACCACATTATCACCATACCACATTATCACCATACCATATTACCACCATACCATATTACCACCATACCATATTACCACCATACTGAAGGACCTCACCATACCACATTACCACCATACCACATTATCATCATACCACATTATCATCATACCACATTATCACCATACCATATTACCACCATACCATATTACCACCATACCACATTATCACCATGCCATATTACCACCATACCACATTATCACCATGCCATATTACCACCATACCACATTATCACCATGCCATATTACCACCATACCACATTATCACCATGCCATATTACCACCATACCATATTATCACCATACCATATTACCACCATACCACATTACCACCATATCACATTACCACCATATCACATTGCCACCATAGCACATTATCACCATACCATATTACCACCATACCATATTACCACCATATTATCACCATACCACATTATCACCATACCATATTACCACATTACCACCATACCATATTACCACCATACCATATTACCACCATACCATATTACCACCATACCACATTACCACCATACCACATTATCTCCATACCACATTATCACCATACCATATTAACACCATACCATATTACCACCATACTGAGGGACCTCACCATATGATATTATCACCATACCACATTACCACCATACCACATTACCACCATACCACATTACCACCATACCACATTACCACCATACCATATTATCACCATACCTTATTACCACCATACTGAGGGACCTCACCATACCATATTATCACCATACCATATTATCACCATACCACATTACCACCATACCACATTATCACCATACTGAAGGACCTCACCATACCATATTAACACCATACCACATTACCACCATACCACATTACCACCATACCACATTACCACCATACCACATTACCACCATACCACATTATCACCATACCACATTATCACCATACCATATTATCACCATACCACATTATCACCATACCATATTACCACCATACCATATTACCACCATACTCAGGGACCTCACCATACCACATTATCACCATACCATATTATCACCATACCATATTACCACCATGCCATATTACCACCATACCACATTACCACCATGCCATATTACCACCATACCACATTATCACCATGCCATATTACCACCATACCACATTATCACCATGCCACATTACCACCATACCACATTATCACCATACCACATTATCACCATACCACATTACCACCATACCACATTACCACCATACCATATTACCACCATAACACATTATCACCATACCACATTATCACCATACCATATTACCACCATACCATATTACCACCATATTCAGGGACCTCACCATACCACATTACCACCATACCATATTATCACCATACCATATTACCACCATGCCATATTACCACCATACCACATTACCACCATGCCATATTACCACCATACCACATTATCTCCATGCCATATTACCACCATACCACATTATCACCATGCCATATTACCACCATACCACATTATCACCATGCCATATTACCACCATACCACATTATCACCATGCCATATTACCACCATACCACATTATCACCATGCCATATTACCACCATACCACATTACCACCATACCACATTACCACCATACCACATTACCACCATACCACATTACCACCATACCATATTATCACCATACCATATTATCACCATACCACATTACCACCATACCACATTACCACCATACCACATTACCACCATACCACATTACCACCATACCACATTACCACCATACCATATTACCACCATACTGAAGGACCTCACCATACCATATTAACACCATACCACATTACCACCATACCATATTAACACCATACCACATTACCACCATACCACATTACCACCATACCACATTATCACCATACCATATTATCACCATACCATATTATCACCATACCATATTATCACCATATTACCACCATACCATATTACCACCATACTCAGGGACCTCACCATACCACATTATCACCATACCATATTACCACCATACCATATTACCACCATGCCATATTACCACCATACCACATTACCACCATGCCATATTACCACCATACCACATTATCAACATGCCATATTACCACCATACCATATTAACACCATACCACATTACCACCATACCACATTACCACCATACCACATTACCACCATACCACATTACCACCATACCACATTATCACCATACCATATTATCACCATATTACCACCATACCATATTACCACCATACTCAGGGACCTCACCATACCACATTACCACCATACCATATTACCACCATACCATATTACCACCATACCACATTATCACCATACCACATTATCACCATACCATATTACCACCATACCATATTACCACCATACTCAGGGACCTCACCATACCACATTACCACCATACCATATTATCACCATACCATATTACCACCATGCCATATTACCACCATACCACATTACCACCATGCCATATTACCACCATACCACATTATCACCATGCCATATTACCACCATACCACATTATCACCATGCCATATTACCACCATACCACATTATCACCATGCCATATTACCACCATACCACATTACCACCATGCCATATTACCACCATACCACATTATCACCATGCGATATTACCACCATACCACCATACCATATTACCACCATACCACATTATCACCATACCACATTACCACCATACCACATTACCATCATACCACATTATCACAATACCACATTATCACAATACCACATTACCACCTTACCACATTACCACATTACCACCATACCACATTACCACATTACCACCATACCACATTACCACCATACCATATTACCACATTACCAGCATACCATATTACCAGCATACCATATTACCACCATACCATATTACCACCCTACCACATTACCACCATACCACATTATCACCATACCACATTATCACCATACCACATTACCACCATACCATATTACCACCATACCATATTACCACCATTCCATATTACCACCATACCACATTACCACCATACCATATTATCACCATACCTTATTACCACCATACTGAGGGACCTCACCATACCATATTACCACCATACCATATTACCACCATACCATATTACCACCATACCATATTACCACCATACCATATTACCACCATACTGAAGGACCTCAACATACCACATTACCACAATACCACCATACCACATTACCACCATACCACATTACCACCATACCACATTATCACCATACCATATTATCACCATACCATATTATCACCATACCACATTATCACCATACCACATTACCACCATACCATATTACCACTATACTCAGGGACCTCACCATACCACATTACCACCATACCATATTATCACCATACCATATTACCACCATACCATATTACCACCATACCACATTACCACCATGCCATATTACCACCATGCCATATTACCACCATACCACATTACCACCATACCATATTATCACCATACCATATTACCACATTACCACCATACCACATTACCACCATACCACATTACCACCATACCATATTACCACCATACTGAGGGACCAATAGGGGGGAGGGGTGATTCTGTACTGCCATTTTATTGCTATTTGATGTTCCAAACATATTGCTCACTGTTTGTCTGCTGCAGAGAGACAGAGAGATCATGAGAAAATGAGTTCTGATCAGTCAGGGAAATCAAAGTGCTGTAAACAACATGCTGGCTCGCTATTTAAAAAGGAGATGGAGAACGACTTATAGGATGAAAAATACCAGAGTTTAGACAAGCGCCAGCTAACGCTACCTACCTTTTTATGATTTCAATTCGTTTTTACAAATTAATAATTGGGAGTAAAATATTGATTTTATATAGTCCCCAAAAAATCTTGCAATTTGTGACCAGTATGAATCACTACATGTTTCCTATCGCAGGGTGGACACCAGCAACCTTTGTTTCATCCAGACAGCAGAAAGCAGGCAGACAGAATGCCAGGCCAGAGGACTTCATGGATGAGGAGGTAGAACAAACAAAACATCCCATATTATCTTATTAACAACAGTATGCACGAAAGGACTGATCGTACCAACTATTTCCCTTTCGACCCATGTCACGGATGAGGAGGAACCTAGAATCTGGAAGAGAACACGTTATACATTCTAGAGACCACTGTAGAGTCCACACTATACATTCTAGAGTCCACACTATACATTCTAGAGTCCACACTATACATTCTAGAGTCCACACTATGCATTCTAGAGGCCACACTATGCATTCTAGAGGCCACACTATGCATTCTAGAGGCCACACTATGCACTCTAGAGGCCACACTATGCACTCTAGAGGCCACACTATGCACTCTAGATGCCACACTATGCACTCTAGAGGCCACACTATGCATTCTATAAGAACTTTGTCAGCACAACAACCATTTCCCTTTGTGAACCAACATGACAACATGGCATGTAATGTGTTCTGTTTCCCCAGGACCTGGGGGAGCACGGCATCGCCCCCAGACAAATCACCACTACAGCCGACTTTGCCTCAGGCAGGAAGGATGTGATTGTGGACAAGGCCAGAGTCATCACCTCTCTTTCAGCCCCTATCCCCGGGGACACTGTCCTGGAAGACTTGGTGGCTCCAGCTAGGTAACTAACCACCGCGTTGAACAGACTTGATGTGGTCACTCTGGGCCCCGTACGTCTCAAATGTCTAACAGTACAAGGGCTTTTCTACAATCAGGACCTCTCTGGACCTATCAGGACCTCTCTGGACATGTAGTAATTCATTGTGAGCTAAATGGTATAACTGATTCTAGATCAGCAGAACTACTCCTCTTGACACAGCCCCTGGTATTCAGTGAGCTAAATGGTATAACTGATTCTAGATCAGCAGAACTACTCCTCTTGACACAGCCCCCTTGGTATTCAGTGAGCTAAATGTAGTTGCAGTTTACCTCATGTTGCTACGAAGCGGACTGTCCTTGTTGTCTCCTGGCAGGTCCTCCATGGGGGTGGAGTTACTGAGGAAGATGGGCTGGAAGGATGGCCAGGGGGTTGGACCCAGGGTGAAGAGGAAGCTGTCCAAGCAGAAAGCAGGTGGGTTACACTGACAGTTCAAGCAGCAACGTTGTTAGCCTAATACGTTGTATAGACTGTACAGATGGACTCTTTAACTCTCACAAAGTAGTATTTTTACCCTTTTAGCTTGTGATTTAAAATCATTCTAAAATGTTTCTCTTTTACAGATTCTGCAACGGGTGCGTTTGGCTCGGCCTCGCCTCCCAACGGTTCATCGGAATCACAGGTAACACGGTGGTTTTGTTTCAAATTGTGTTAGTTTTTTAAAAATTTCCATTTGATATAAATCGATATGTAGTTTGTTGTAGAACTACTTCCTGTCGCTGCAGTAGACTCTCAGCTTAGCAGCGATATGCAGTTTCTTGTAGAACTACTTCCTGTCGCTGCAGTAGACTCTCAGCTTAGCAGCGATATGCAGCTTGTTGTAGAACAGTGGAACTACTTCCTGTCGCTGCAGTAGACTCTCAGCTTAGCAGCGATATGCAGCTTGTTGTAGAACTACTTCCTGTCGCTGCAGTAGACTCTCAGCTTAGCAGCGATATGTAGCTTGTTGTAGAACAGTGGAACTACTTCCTGTCGCTGCAGTAGACTCTCAGCTTAGCAGCGATATGCAGCTTGTTGTAGAACTACTTCCTGTGGCTGCAGTAGACTCTCAGCTTAGCAGTGATATGCAGCTTGTTGTAGAACTACTTCCTGTCGCTGCAGTAGACTCTCAGCTTAGCAGCGATATGCAGCTTGTTGTAGAACTACTTCCTGTCGCTGCAGTAGACTCTCAGCTTAGCATCAACATGCAGCTTGTGTACCTGTGATGTACCGTTCAGACACAAAATGACGGACAATCCAATCAGCGAAGGAGTGTTAAGGCGGGACTCCCGAGCCTCCAATGGCTGTGGATGTGTAACCCGATACCCAGTAGTCATCCGAGGAAGGGAAGCGGTGATGTCAGACAGAACAATCACGAAACAGAAGTTGATTTCTAAGCTAATTACCTTGATAAAACAATTTAAATTATAACGAAAGTCCCCAAAATAGGCGACTTAATGTTTACCCCTTCCCATCACTGTTATTAAACCACAGGATGAGGAAGACGGAGAATTCGTCCCTGTGAACGTGACCTTCGCTCCTAAAGACGTGACTCCTATAGACTTCGCCCCTAAAGTGGATCTCCACGGCCTGGGGTACCGGGGTCTGAACCCCCTGGCGGCCCTGAGGGGAGGTCCGGGCGCCGGACACATTAACCTGTTCACCGTGGACTCAGACAGGACCAACAGTCTGTTTGGAGAGGACAGGAAGGGACATAAACGCAGAGGAGGAGTGGCTGGACAGGTATGTATGTATGTATGTATACGTGTGGCTCTCCATTGTTTATTTAGTTGGTCAGGTCCGTGACTTGTACCCTGCTTGTAATAGTAGGGAAAACACTGACTGACTGTTGTCAGCTCTAATAGTAGGGAAAACACTGACTGTTGTCAGCTCTAATAGTAGGGAAAACACTGACTGACTGTTGTCTGCTCTAATAGTAGGGAAAACACTGACTGACTGTTGTCAGCTCTAATTGTAGGGAAAACACTGACTGACTGTTGTCAGCTCTAATAGTAGGGAAAACACTGACTGACTGACTGACTGACTGTTGTCAGCTCTAATAGTAGGGAAAACACTGACTGACTGACTGTTGTCAGCTCTAATAGTAGGGAAAACACTGTCTGACTGTTGTCAGCTCTAATAGTAGGGAAAACACTGTCTGACTGTTGTCAGCTCTAATAGTAGGGAAAACACTGTCTGACTGTTGTCAGCTCTAATAGTAGGGAAAACACTGTCTGACTGTTGTCAGCTCTAATAGTAGGGAAAACACTGACTGACTGACTGTTGTCAGCTCTAATAGTAGGGAAAACACTGACTGACTGACTGTTGTCAGCTCTAATAGTAGGGAAAACACTGACTGACTGTTGTCAGCTCTAATAGTAGGGAAAACACTGTCTGACTGATGTCAGCTCTAATAGTAGGGGAAACACTGACTGACTGTTGTCAGCTCTAATAGTAGGGGAAACACTGACTGACTGTTGTCAGCTCTAATAGTAGGGAAAACACTGACTGTTGTCAGCTCTAATAGTAGGGAAAACACTGACTGACTGATGTCAGCTCTAATAGTAGGGAAAACACTGTCTGACTGATGTCAGCTCTAATAGTAGGGAAAACACTGACTGACTGTTGTCAGCTCTAATAGTAGGGAAAGCACTGACTGACTGACTGACTGTTGTCAGCTCTAATAGTAGGGAAAACACTGACTGACTGACTGTTGTCAGCTCTAATAGTAGGGAAAACACTGACTGACTGACTGTTGTCATCTCTAATAGTAGGGAAAACACTGACTGACTGACTGTTGTCAGCTCTAATAGTAGGGAAAACACTGACTGTTGTCAGCTCTAATAGTAGGAAAAACACTGACTGTTGTCAGCTCTAATAGTAGGGAAAACACTGACTGTTGTCAGCTCTAATAGTAGGGAAAACACTGACTGTTGTCAGCTCTAATAGTAGGGAAAAGACTGACTGTTGTCAGCTCTAATAGTAGGGAAAACACTGACTGTTGTCAGCTCTAATAGTAGGGAAAACACTGACTGTTGTCAGCTCTAATAGTAGGGAAAACACTGACTGTTGTCAGCTCTAATAGTAGGGAAAACACTGACTGTTGTCAGCTCTAATAGTAGGGAAAACACTGTCTGACTGACTGTTGTCAGCTGTAATAGTAGGGAAAACACTGACTGACTATTGTCAGCTCTAATAGTAGGATAAACACTGACTGACTGTTGTCAGCTCTAATAGTAGGGAAAACACTGACTGTTGTTAGCTCTAATAGTAGGGAAAACACTGACTGACTGTCAGCTCTAATAGTAGGGAAAACACTGACTGACTGTTGTCAGCTCTAATAGTAGGGAAAACACTGTCTGACTGACTGTTGTCAGCTCTAATAGTAGGGAAAACACTGTCTGACTGACTGTTGTCAGCTCTAATAGTAGGGAAAACACTGTCTGACTGACTGTTGTTAGCTCTAATAGTAGGGAAAACACTGTCTGACTGACTGTTGTCAGCTCTAATAGTAGGGAAAACACTGCCTGACTGACTGTTGTCAGCTCTAATAGTAGGGAAAACATTGACTGGCTGTTGTCAGCTCTAATAGTAGGGAAAACACTGACTGACTGTTGTCAGCTCTAATAGTAGGGAAAACGCTTACTGACTGTTGTCAGCTCTAATAGTAGGGAAAACACTGACTGTTGTCAGCTCTAATAGTAGGGAAAACACTGCCTGACTGACTGTTGTCAGCTCTAATAGTAGGGAAAACATTGACTGGCTGTTGTCAGCTCTAATAGTAGGGAAAACACTGACTGACTGTTGTCAGCTCTAATAGTAGGGAAAACGCTTACTGACTGTTGTCAGCTCTAATAGTAGGGAAAACGCTTACTGACTGTTGTCAGCTCTAATAGTAGGGAAAACGCTTACTGACTCTTGTCAGCTCTAATAGTAGGGAAAACACTGACTGTTGTCAGCTCTAATAGTAGGGAAAACACTGACTGTTGTCAGCTCTAATAGTAGGGAAAACACTGACTGTTGTCAGCTCTAATAGTAGGGAAAACACTGACTGTTGTCAGCTCTAATAGTAGTGAAAACACTGACTGACTGTTGTCAGCTCTAATAGTTGTGAAAACACTGTCTGACTGACTGTTGTCAGCTCTAATAGTAGGGAAAACACTGTCTGACTGACTGTTGTCAGCTCTAATAGTAGGGAAAACACTGACTGTTGTCAGCTCTAATAGTAGGGAAAACACTGACTGACTGTTGTCAGCTCTAATAGTAGGGAAAACACTGACTGACTGACTGTTGTCAGCTCTAACAGTAGGGAAAACACTGACTGACTGACTGTTGTCAGCTCTAAAATTAGGGAAAACACTGACTGACTGACTGTTGTCAGCTCTAATAGTAGGGAAAACACTGACTGACTGACTGTTGTCAGCTCTAATAGTAGGGAAAACACTGACTGACTGACTAATGTCAGCTCTAATAGTAGGGAAAACACTGACTGACTGACTGTTGTCAGCTCTAATAGTAGGGAAAACACTGACTGTTGTCAGCTCTAATAGTAGGGACAACACTGACTGTTGTCAGCTCTAATAGTTGGGAAAACACTGACTGTTGTCAGCTCTAATAGTAGGGAAACACTGACTGTTGTCAGCTCTAATAGTAGGGAAAACACTGACTGTTGTCAGCTCTAATAGTAGGGAAAACACTGACTGTTGTCAGCTCTAATAGTAGGGAAAACACTGACTGTTGTCAGCTCTAATAGTAGGGAAAACACTGACTGTTGTCAGCTCTAATAGTAGGGAAAACACTCTGACTGACTGTTGTCAGCTCTAATAGTAGGGAAAACACTCTGACTGACTGTTGTCAGCTCTAATAGTAGGGAAAACACTGACTGACTATTGTCAGCTCTAATAGTAGGGAAAACACTGACTGACTGTTGTCAGCTCTAATAGTAGGGAAAACACTGTCTGACTGACTGTTTTCAGCTCTAATAGTAGGGAAAACACTGTCTGACTGACTGACTTGTCAGCTCTAATAGTAGGGAAAACACTGTCTGACTGACTGACTTGTCAGCTCTAATAGTAGGGAAAACACTGTCTGACTGACTGACTTGTCAGCTCTAATAGTAGGGAAAACACTGACTGACTGACTGTTGTCAGCAGTAATAGTAGGGAAAACACTGACTGACTGACTGTTGTCAGCTGTAATAGTAGGGAAAACACTGACTGACTGACTGTTGTCAGCTCTAATAGTAGGGAAAACACTGTCTGACTGACTGTTGTCAGCTGTAATAGTAGGGAAATCACTGACTGACTATTGTCAGCTCTAATAGTAGGGAAAACACTGACTGTTGTCAGCTCTAATAGTAGGATAAACACTGACTGACTGTTGTCAGCTCTAATAGTAGGGAAAACACTGTCTGACTGACTGACTTGTCAGCTCTAATAGTAGGGAAAACACTGACTGTTGTCAGCTCTAATAGTAGGGAAAACACTGACTGTTGTCAGCTCTAATAGTAGGGAAAACACTGACTGTTGTCAGCTCTAATAGTAGGGAAAACACTGACTGTTGTCAGCTCTAATAGTAGGGAAAACACTGACTGTTGTCAGCTCTAATAGTAGGGAAAACACTGACTGTTGTCAGCTCTAATAGTAGGGAAAACACTGACTGTTGTCAGCTCTAATAGTAGGGAAAAAACTGACTGTTGTCAGCTCTAATAGTAGCGAAAACACTGACTGTTGTCAGCTCTAATAGTAGGGAAAACACTGACTGTTGTCAGCTCTAATAGTAGGGAAAACACTGTCTGACTGACTGTTGTCAGCTGTAATAGTAGGGAAAACACTGACTGACTATTGTCAGCTCTAATAGTAGGATAAACACTGACTGACTGTTGTCAGCTCTAATAGTAGGGAAAACACTGACTGTTGTCAGCTCTAATAGTAGGGAAAACACTGACTGTTGTCAGCTCTAATAGTAGGGACAACACTGACTGTTGTCAGCTCTAATAGTTGGGAAAACACTGACTGTTGTCAGCTCTAATAGTAGGGAAACACTGACTGTTGTCAGCTCTAATAGTAGGGAAAACACTGACTGTTGTCAGCTCTAATAGTAGGGAAAACACTGACTGTTGTCAGCTCTAATAGTAGGGAAAACACTGACTGTTGTCAGCTCTAATAGTAGGGAAAACACTGACTGTTGTCAGCTCTAATAGTAGGGAAAACACTCTGACTGACTGTTGTCAGCTCTAATAGTAGGGAAAACACTCTGACTGACTGTTGTCAGCTCTAATAGTAGGGAAAACACTGACTGACTATTGTCAGCTCTAATAGTAGGGAAAACACTGACTGACTGTTGTCAGCTCTAATAGTAGGGAAAACACTGACTGTTGTCAGCTCTAATAGTAGGGAAAACACTGTCTGACTGACTGTTGTCAGCTGTAATAGTAGCGAAAACACTGACTGACTATTGTCAGCTCTAATAGTAGGATAAACACTGACTGACTGTTGTCAGCTCTAATAGTAGGGAAAACACTGACTGTTGTCAGCTCTAATAGTAGGGAAAACACTGACTGACTGACTGTTGTCAGCTCTAATAGTAGGGAAAACACTGACTGACTGTCAGCTCTAATAGTAGGGAAAACACTGACTGACTGTTGTCAGCTCTAATAGTAGGGAAAACACTGTCTGACTGACTGTTGTCAGCTCTAATAGTAGGGAAAACACTGTCTGACTGACTGTTGTCAGCTCTAATAGTAGGGAAAACACTGTCTGACTGACTGTTGTCAGCTCTAATAGTAGGGAAAACACTGTCTGACTGACTGTTGTCAGCTCTAATAGTAGGGAAAACACTGCCTGACTGACTGTTGTCAGCTCTAATAGTAGGGAAAACATTGACTGGCTGTTGTCAGCTCTAATAGTAGGGAAAACACTGACTGACTGTTGTCAGCTCTAATAGTAGGGAAAACACTGACTGTTGTCTGCTCTAATAGTAGGGAAAACACTGCCTGACTGACTGTTGTCAGCTCTAATAGTAGGGAAAACATTGACTGGCTGTTGTCAGCTCTAATAGTAGGTAAAACACTGACTGACTGTTGTCAGCTCTAATAGTAGGGAAAACGCTTACTGACTGTTGTCAGCTCTAATAGTAGGGAAAACGCTTACTGACTGTTGTCAGCTCTAATAGTAGGGAAAACGCTTACTGACTGTTGTCAGCTCTAATAGTAGGGAAAACACTGACTGTTGTCAGCTCTAATAGTAGGGAAAACACTGACTGTTGTCAGCTCTAATAGTAGGGAAAACACTGACTGTTGTCAGCTCTAATAGTAGGGAAAACACTGACTGTTGTCATCTCTAATAGTAGTGAAAACACTGACTGACTGACTGTTGTCAGCTGTAATAGTAGGGAAAACACTGACTGACTGACTGTTGTCAGCTCTAATAGTAGGGAAAACATTGTCTGACTGACTGTTGTCAGCTGTAATAGTAGGGAAATCACTGACTGACTATTGTCAGCTCTAATAGTAGGGAAAACACTGACTGATGTCAGCTCTAATAGTAGGATAAACACTGACTGACTGTTGTCAGCTCTAATAGTAGGGAAAACACTGTCTGACTGACTGACTTGTCAGCTCTAATAGTAGGGAAAACACTGACTGTTGTCAGCTCTAATAGTAGGGAAAACACTGACTGTTGTCAGCTCTAATAGTAGGGAAAACACTGACTGTTGTCAGCTCTAATAGTAGGGAAAACACTGACTGTTGTCAGCTCTAATAGTAGGGAAAACACTGACTGTTGTCAGCTCTAATAGTAGGGAAAACACTGACTGTTGTCAGCTCTAATAGTAGGGAAAACACTGACTGTTGTCAGCTCTAATAGTAGGGAAAAAACTGACTGTTGTCAGCTCTAATAGTAGCGAAAACACTGACTGTTGTCAGCTCTAATAGTAGGGAAAACACTGACTGTTGTCAGCTCTAATAGTAGGGAAAACACTGTCTGACTGACTGTTGTCAGCTGTAATAGTAGGGAAAACACTGACTGACTATTGTCAGCTCTAATAGTAGGATAAACACTGACTGACTGTTGTCAGCTCTAATAGTAGGGAAAACACTGACTGTTGTCAGCTCTAATAGTAGGGAAAACACTGACTGACTGACTGTTGTCAGCTCTAATTGTAGGGAAAACACTGACTGACTGTCAGCTCTAATAGTAGGGAAAACACTGTCTGACTGACTGTTGTCAGCTCTAATAGTAGGGAAAACACTGTCTGACTGACTGTTGTCAGCTCTAATAGTAGGGAAAACACTGTCTGACTGACTGTTGTCAGCTCTAATAGTAGGGAAAACACTGTCTGACTGACTGTTGTCAGCTCTAATAGTAGGGAAAACACTGTCTGACTGACTGTTGTTAGCTCTAATAGTAGGGAAAACACTGTCTGACTGACTGACTTGTCAGCTCTAATAGTAGGGAAAACACTGACTGACTGACTGTTGTCAGCTGTAATAGTAGGGAAAACACTGACTGACTGACTGTTGTCAGCTGTAATAGTAGGGAAAACACTGACTGACTATTGTCAGCTCTAATAGTAGGGAAAACACTGACTGTTGTCAGCTCTAATAGTAGGGAAAACACTGACTGCTGTCAGCTCTAATAGTAGGGAAAACACTGACTGTTGTCAGCTCTAATAGTAGGGAAAACACTGACTGTTGTCAGCTCTAATAGTAGGGAAAACACTGTCTGACTGACTGTTGTCAGCTGTAATAGTAGGGAAAACACTGACTGACTATTGTCAGCTCTAATAGTAGGATAAACACTGTATGACTGTTGTCAGCTCTAATAGTAGGGAAAACACTGACTGTTGTCAGCTCTAATAGTAGGGAAAACACTGACTGACTGTCAGCTCTAATAGTAGGGAAAACACTGACTGACTGTTGTCAGCTCTAATAGTAGGGAAAACACTGTCTGACTGACTGTTGTCAGCTCTAATAGTAGGGAAAACACTGTCTGACTGACTGTTGTCAGCTCTAATAGTAGGGAAAACACTGTCTGACTGACTGTTGTCAGCTCTAATAGTAGGGAAAACACTGTCTGACTGACTGTTGTCAGCTCTAATAGTAGGGAAAACACTGTCTGACTGACTGTTGTCAGCTCTAATAGTAGGGAAAACACTGTCTGACTGACTGTTGTTAGCTCTAATAGTAGGGAAAACACTGTCTGACTGACTGTTGTCAGCTCTAATAGTAGGGAAAACACTGCCTGACTGGCTGTTGTCAGCTCTAATAGTAGGGAAAACACTGACTGACTGTTGTCAGCTCTAATAGTAGGGAAAACGCTTACTGACTGTTGTCAGCTCTAATAGTAGGGAAAACATTGACTGGCTGTTGTCAGCTCTAATAGTAGGGAAAACACTGACTGACTGTTGTCAGCTCTAATAGTAGGGAAAACGCTTACTGACTGTTGTCAGCTCTAATAGTAGGGAAAACGCTTACTGACTGTTGTCAGCTCTAATAGTAGGGAAAACGCTTACTGACTGTTGTCAGCTCTAATAGTAGGGAAAACGCTTACTGACTGTTGTCAGCTCTAATAGTAGGGAAAACACTGACTGTTGTCAGCTCTAATAGTAGGGAAAACACTGACTGTTGTCAGCTCTAATAGTAGGGAAAACACTGACTGTTGTCAGCTCTAATAGTAGGGAAAACACTGACTGTTGTCAGCTCTAATAGTAGTGAAAACACTGACTGACTGTTGTCAGCTCTAATAGTTGGGAAAACACTGTCTGACTGACTGTTGTCAGCTCTAATAGTAGGGAAAACACTGTCTGACTGACTGTTGTCAGCTCATATAGTAGGGAAAACACTGACTGTTGTCAGCTCTAATAGTAGGGAAAACACTGACTGACTGTTGTCAGCTCTAATAGTAGGGAAAACACTGACTGACTGACTGTTGTCAGCTCTAACAGTAGGGAAAACACTGACTGACTGACTGTTGTCAGCTCTAATAGTAGGGAAAACACTGACTGACTGACTGACTGTTGTCAGCTCTAATAGTAGGGAAAACACTGACTGACTGTTGTCAGCTCTAATAGTAGGGAAAACACTGACTGACTGTTGTCAGCTCTAATAGTAGGGAAAACACTGACTGACTGTTGTCAGCTCTAATAGTAGGGAAAACACTGACTGTTGTCATGTCTAATAGTAGGGACAACACTGACTGTTGTCAGCTCTAATAGTTGGGAAAACACTGACTGTTGTCAGCTCTAATAGTAGGGAAAACACTGCCTGACTGACTGTTGTCAGCTCTAATAGTAGGGAAAACACTGACTGTTGTCAGCTCTAATAGTAGGGAAAACACTGCCTGACTGACTGTTGTCAGCTCTAATAGTAGGGAAAACATTGACTGGCTGTTGTCAGCTCTAATAGTAGGGAAAACACTGACTGACTGTTGTCAGCTCTAATAGTAGGGAAAACGCTTACTGACTGTTGTCAGCTCTAATAGTAGGGAAAACGCTTACTGACTGTTGTCAGCTCTAATAGTAGGGAAAACGCTTACTGACTGTTGTCAGCTCTAATAGTAGGGAAAACACTGCCTGACTGACTGTTGTCAGCTCTAATAGTAGGGAAAACACTGACTGTTGTCAGCTCTAATAGTAGGGAAAACACTGCCTGACTGACTGTTGTCAGCTCTAATAGTAGGGAAAACATTGACTGGCTGTTGTCAGCTCTAATAGTAGGGAAAACACTGACTGACTGTTGTCAGCTCTAATAGTAGGGAAAACGCTTACTGACTGTTGTCAGCTCTAATAGTAGGGAAAACGCTTACTGACTGTTGTCAGCTCTAATAGTAGGGAAAACGCTTACTGACTGTTGTCAGCTCTAATAGTAGGGAAAACACTGACTGTTGTCAGCTCTAATAGTAGGGAAAACACTGACTGTTGTCAGCTCTAATAGTAGGGAAAACACTGACTGTTGTCAGCTCTAATAGTAGGGAAAACACTGACTGTTGTCAGCTCTAATAGTAGTGAAAACACTGACTGACTGTTGTCAGCTCTAATAGTTGGGAAAACACTGTCTGACTGACTGTTGTCAGCTCTAATAGTAGGGAAAACACTGTCTGACTGACTGTTGTCAGCTCTAATAGTAGGGAAAACACTGACTGTTGTCAGCTCTAATAGTAGGGAAAACACTGACTGACTGTTGTCAGCTCTAATAGTAGGGAAAACACTGACTGACTGACTGTTGTCAGCTCTAACAGTAGGGAAAACACTGACTGACTGACTGTTGTCAGCTCTAATAGTAGGGAAAACACTGACTGACTGACTGACTGTTGTCAGCTCTAATAGTAGGGAAAACACTGACTGACTGTTGTCAGCTCTAATAGTAGGGAAAACACTGACTGACTGTTGTCAGCTCTAATAGTAGGGAAAACACTGACTGACTGTTGTCAGCTCTAATAGTAGGGAAAACACTGACTGTTGTCATGTCTAATAGTAGGGACAACACTGACTGTTGTCAGCTCTAATAGTTGGGAAAACACTGACTGTTGTCAGCTCTAATAGTAGGGAAACACTGACTGTTGTCAGCTCTAATAGTAGGGAAAACACTGACTGTTGTCAGCTCTAATAGTAGGGAAAACACTGACTGTTGTCAGCTCTAATAGTAGGGAAAACACTGACTGTTGTCAGCTCTAATAGTAGGGAAAACACTGACTGTTGTCAGCTCTAATAGTAGGGAAAACACTCTGACTGACTGTTGTCAGCTCTAATAGTAGGGAAAACACTCTGACTGACTGTTGTCAGCTCTAATAGTAGGGAAAACACTGACTGACTATTGTCAGCTCTAATAGTAGGGAAAACACTGACTGACTGTTGTCAGCTCTAATAGTAGGGAAAACACTGTCTGACTGACTGTTTTCAGCTCTAATAGTAGGGAAAACACTGTCTGACTGACTGACTTGTCAGCTCTAATAGTAGGGAAAACACTGACTGACTTACTGTTGTCAGCTCTAATAGTAGGGAAAACACTGTCTGACTGACGGTTGTCAGCTGTAATAGTAGGGAAATCACTGACTGACTATTGTCAGCTCTAATAGTAGGGAAAACACTGACTGTTGTCAGCTCTAATAGTAGGATAAACACTGACTGACTGTTGTCAGCTCTAATAGTAGGGAAAACACTGTCTGACTGACTGACTTGTCAGCTCTAATAGTAGGGAAAACACTGACTGTTGTCAGCTCTAATAGTAGGGAAAACACTGACTGTTGTCAGCTCTAATAGTAGGGAAAACACTGACTGTTGTCAGCTCTAATAGTAGGGAAAACACTGACTGACTGTCAGCTCTAATAGTAGGGAAAACACTGACTGACTGTTGTCAGCTCTAATAGTAGGGAAAACACTGTCTGACTGACTGTTGTCAGCTCTAATAGTAGGGAAAACACTGTCTGACATCTGTTGTCAGCTCTAATAGTAGGGAAAACACTGTCTGACTGACTGTTGTCAGCTCTAATAGTAGGGAAAACACTGTCTGACTGACTGTTGTCAGCTCTAATAGTAGGGAAAACACTGTCTGACTGACTGTTGTCAGCTCTAATAGTAGGGAAAACACTGTCTGACTGACTGTTGTTAGCTCTAATAGTAGGGAAAACACTGTCTGACTGACTGTTGTCAGCTCTAATAGTAGGGAAAACACTGCCTGACTGGCTGTTGTCAGCTCTAATAGTAGGGAAAACACTGACTGACTGTTGTCAGCTCTAATAGTAGGGAAAACGCTTACTGACTGTTGTCAGCTCTAATAGTAGGGAAAACATTGACTGGCTGTTGTCAGCTCTAATAGTAGGGAAAACACTGACTGACTGTTGTCAGCTCTAATAGTAGGGAAAACGCTTACTGACTGTTGTCAGCTCTAATAGTAGGGAAAACGCTTACTGACTGTTGTCAGCTCTAATAGTAGGGAAAACGCTTACTGACTGTTGTCAGCTCTAATAGTAGGGAAAACACTGACTGTTGTCAGCTCTAATAGTAGGGAAAACACTGACTGTTGTCAGCTCTAATAGTAGGGAAAACACTGACTGTTGTCAGCTCTAATAGTAGGGAAAACACTGACTGTTGTCAGCTCTAATAGTAGTGAAAACACTGACTGACTGTTGTCAGCTCTAATAGTTGGGAAAACACTGTCTGACTGACTGTTGTCAGCTCTAATAGTAGGGAAAACACTGTCTGACTGACTGTTGTCAGCTCATATAGTAGGGAAAACACTGACTGTTGTCAGCTCTAATAGTAGGGAAAACACTGACTGACTGTTGTCAGCTCTAATAGTAGGGAAAACACTGACTGACTGACTGTTGTCAGCTCTAACAGTAGGGAAAACACTGACTGACTGACTGTTGTCAGCTCTAATAGTAGGGAAAACACTGACTGACTGACTGACTGTTGTCAGCTCTAATAGTAGGGAAAACACTGACTGACTGTTGTCAGCTCTAATAGTAGGGAAAACACTGACTGACTGTTGTCAGCTCTAATAGTAGGGAAAACACTGACTGACTGTTGTCAGCTCTAATAGTAGGGAAAACACTGACTGTTGTCATGTCTAATAGTAGGGACAACACTGACTGTTGTCAGCTCTAATAGTTGGGAAAACACTGACTGTTGTCAGCTCTAATAGTAGGGAAAACACTGTCTGACTGACTGTTGTTAGCTCTAATAGTAGGGAAAACACTGTCTGACTGACTGACTTGTCAGCTCTAATAGTAGGGAAAACACTGACTGACTGACTGTTGTCAGCTGTAATAGTAGGGAAAACACTGACTGACTGACTGTTGTCAGCTGTAATAGTAGGGAAAACACTGACTGACTATTGTCAGCTCTAATAGTAGGGAAAACACTGACTGTTGTCAGCTCTAATAGTAGGGAAAACACTGACTGCTGTCAGCTCTAATAGTAGGGAAAACACTGACTGTTGTCAGCTCTAATAGTAGGGAAAACACTGACTGTTGTCAGCTCTAATAGTAGGGAAAACACTGTCTGACTGACTGTTGTCAGCTGTAATAGTAGGGAAAACACTGACTGACTATTGTCAGCTCTAATAGTAGGATAAACACTGTATGACTGTTGTCAGCTCTAATAGTAGGGAAAACACTGACTGTTGTCAGCTCTAATAGTAGGGAAAACACTGACTGACTGTCAGCTCTAATAGTAGGGAAAACACTGACTGACTGTTGTCAGCTCTAATAGTAGGGAAAACACTGTCTGACTGACTGTTGTCAGCTCTAATAGTAGGGAAAACACTGTCTGACTGACTGTTGTCAGCTCTAATAGTAGGGAAAACACTGTCTGACTGACTGTTGTCAGCTCTAATAGTAGGGAAAACACTGTCTGACTGACTGTTGTCAGCTCTAATAGTAGGGAAAACACTGTCTGACTGACTGTTGTCAGCTCTAATAGTAGGGAAAACACTGTCTGACTGACTGTTGTTAGCTCTAATAGTAGGGAAAACACTGTCTGACTGACTGTTGTCAGCTCTAATAGTAGGGAAAACACTGCCTGACTGACTGTTGTCAGCTCTAATAGTAGGGAAAACATTGACTGGCTGTTGTCAGCTCTAATAGTAGGGAAAACACTGACTGACTGTTGTCAGCTCTAATAGTAGGGAAAACGCTTACTGACTGTTGTCAGCTCTAATAGTAGGGAAAACATTGACTGGCTGTTGTCAGCTCTAATAGTAGGGAAAACACTGACTGACTGTTGTCAGCTCTAATAGTAGGGAAAACGCTTACTGACTGTTGTCAGCTCTAATAGTAGGGAAAACGCTTACTGACTGTTGTCAGCTCTAATAGTAGGGAAAACGCTTACTGACTGTTGTCAGCTCTAATAGTAGGGAAAACACTGACTGTTGTCAGCTCTAATAGTAGGGAAAACACTGACTGTTGTCAGCTCTAATAGTAGGGAAAACACTGACTGTTGTCAGCTCTAATAGTAGGGAAAACACTGACTGTTGTCAGCTCTAATAGTAGTGAAAACACTGACTGACTGTTGTCAGCTCTAATAGTTGGGAAAACACTGTCTGACTGACTGTTGTCAGCTCTAATAGTAGGGAAAACACTGTCTGACTGACTGTTGTCAGCTCTAATAGTAGGGAAAACACTGACTGTTGTCAGCTCTAATAGTAGGGAAAACACTGACTGACTGTTGTCAGCTCTAATAGTAGGGAAAACACTGACTGACTGACTGTTGTCAGCTCTAACAGTAGGGAAAACACTGACTGACTGACTGTTGTCAGCTCTAATAGTAGGGAAAACACTGACTGACTGACTGACTGTTGTCAGCTCTAATAGTAGGGAAAACACTGACTGACTGTTGTCAGCTCTAATAGTAGGGAAAACACTGACTGACTGTTGTCAGCTCTAATAGTAGGGAAAACACTGACTGACTGTTGTCAGCTCTAATAGTAGGGAAAACACTGACTGTTGTCATGTCTAATAGTAGGGACAACACTGACTGTTGTCAGCTCTAATAGTTGGGAAAACACTGACTGTTGTCAGCTCTAATAGTAGGGAAACACTGACTGTTGTCAGCTCTAATAGTAGGGAAAACACTGACTGTTGTCAGCTCTAATAGTAGGGAAAACACTGACTGTTGTCAGCTCTAATAGTAGGGAAAACACTGACTGTTGTCAGCTCTAATAGTAGGGAAAACACTCTGACTGACTGTTGTCAGCTCTAATAGTAGGGAAAACACTCTGACTGACTGTTGTCAGCTCTAATAGTAGGGAAAACACTGACTGACTATTGTCAGCTCTAATAGTAGGGAAAACACTGACTGACTGTTGTCAGCTCTAATAGTAGGGAAAACACTGTCTGACTGACTGTTGTTAGCTCTAATAGTAGGGAAAACACTGTCTGACTGACT
Organism: Salmo salar; assembly: GCF_965601325.2. Classification (NCBI taxonomy): domain Eukaryota; kingdom Metazoa; phylum Chordata; class Actinopteri; order Salmoniformes; family Salmonidae; genus Salmo; species Salmo salar. The sequence continues at coordinate 66,863,933 of NC_138301.1, forward strand.
GACTTGTCAGCTCTAATAGTAGGGAAAACACTGACTGACTGACTGTTGTCAGCTGTAATAGTAGGGAAAACACTGACTGACTGACTGTTGTCAGCTGTAATAGTAGGGAAAACACTGACTGACTATTGTCAGCTCTAATAGTAGGGAAAACACTGACTGTTGTCAGCTCTAATAGTAGGGAAAACACTGACTGCTGTCAGCTCTAATAGTAGGGAAAACACTGACTGTTGTCAGCTCTAATAGTAGGGAAAACACTGACTGTTGTCAGCTCTAATAGTAGGGAAAACACTGTCTGACTGACTGTTGTCAGCTGTAATAGTAGGGAAAACACTGACTGACTATTGTCAGCTCTAATAGTAGGATAAACACTGTATGACTGTTGTCAGCTCTAATAGTAGGGAAAACACTGACTGTTGTCAGCTCTAATAGTAGGGAAAACACTGACTGACTGTCAGCTCTAATAGTAGGGAAAACACTGACTGACTGTTGTCAGCTCTAATAGTAGGGAAAACACTGTCTGACTGACTGTTGTCAGCTCTAATAGTAGGGAAAACACTGTCTGACTGACTGTTGTCAGCTCTAATAGTAGGGAAAACACTGTCTGACTGACTGTTGTCAGCTCTAATAGTAGGGAAAACACTGTCTGACTGACTGTTGTCAGCTCTAATAGTAGGGAAAACACTGTCTGACTGACTGTTGTCAGCTCTAATAGTAGGGAAAACACTGTCTGACTGACTGTTGTTAGCTCTAATAGTAGGGAAAACACTGTCTGACTGACTGTTGTCAGCTCTAATAGTAGGGAAAACACTGCCTGACTGACTGTTGTCAGCTCTAATAGTAGGGAAAACATTGACTGGCTGTTGTCAGCTCTAATAGTAGGGAAAACACTGACTGACTGTTGTCAGCTCTAATAGTAGGGAAAACGCTTACTGACTGTTGTCAGCTCTAATAGTAGGGAAAACATTGACTGGCTGTTGTCAGCTCTAATAGTAGGGAAAACACTGACTGACTGTTGTCAGCTCTAATAGTAGGGAAAACGCTTACTGACTGTTGTCAGCTCTAATAGTAGGGAAAACGCTTACTGACTGTTGTCAGCTCTAATAGTAGGGAAAACGCTTACTGACTGTTGTCAGCTCTAATAGTAGGGAAAACACTGACTGTTGTCAGCTCTAATAGTAGGGAAAACACTGACTGTTGTCAGCTCTAATAGTAGGGAAAACACTGACTGTTGTCAGCTCTAATAGTAGGGAAAACACTGACTGTTGTCAGCTCTAATAGTAGTGAAAACACTGACTGACTGTTGTCAGCTCTAATAGTTGGGAAAACACTGTCTGACTGACTGTTGTCAGCTCTAATAGTAGGGAAAACACTGTCTGACTGACTGTTGTCAGCTCTAATAGTAGGGAAAACACTGCCTGACTGACTGTTGTCAGCTCTAATAGTAGGGAAAACATTGACTGGCTGTTGTCAGCTCTAATAGTAGGGAAAACACTGACTGACTGTTGTCAGCTCTAATAGTAGGGAAAACGCTTACTGACTGTTGTCAGCTCTAATAGTAGGGAAAACATTGACTGGCTGTTGTCAGCTCTAATAGTAGGGAAAACACTGACTGACTGTTGTCAGCTCTAATAGTAGGGAAAACGCTTACTGACTGTTGTCAGCTCTAATAGTAGGGAAAACGCTTACTGACTGTTGTCAGCTCTAATAGTAGGGAAAACGCTTACTGACTGTTGTCAGCTCTAATAGTAGGGAAAACACTGACTGTTGTCAGCTCTAATAGTAGGGAAAACACTGACTGTTGTCAGCTCTAATAGTAGGGAAAACACTGACTGTTGTCAGCTCTAATAGTAGGGAAAACACTGACTGTTGTCAGCTCTAATAGTAGTGAAAACACTGACTGACTGTTGTCAGCTCTAATAGTTGGGAAAACACTGTCTGACTGACTGTTGTCAGCTCTAATAGTAGGGAAAACACTGTCTGACTGACTGTTGTCAGCTCTAATAGTAGGGAAAACACTGACTGACTGTTGTCAGCTCTAATAGTAGGGAAAACACTGACTGACTGACTGTTGTCAGCTCTAACAGTAGGGAAAACACTGACTGACTGACTGTTGTCAGCTCTAATAGTAGGGAAAACACTGACTGACTGACTGACTGTTGTCAGCTCTAATAGTAGGGAAAACACTGACTGACTGTTGTCAGCTCTAATAGTAGGGAAAACACTGACTGACTGTTGTCAGCTCTAATAGTAGGGAAAACACTGACTGACTGTTGTCAGCTCTAATAGTAGGGAAAACACTGACTGTTGTCATGTCTAATAGTAGGGACAACACTGACTGTTGTCAGCTCTAATAGTTGGGAAAACACTGACTGTTGTCAGCTCTAATAGTAGGGAAACACTGACTGTTGTCAGCTCTAATAGTAGGGAAAACACTGACTGTTGTCAGCTCTAATAGTAGGGAAAACACTGACTGTTGTCAGCTCTAATAGTAGGGAAAACACTGACTGTTGTCAGCTCTAATAGTAGGGAAAACACTCTGACTGACTGTTGTCAGCTCTAATAGTAGGGAAAACACTCTGACTGACTGTTGTCAGCTCTAATAGTAGGGAAAACACTGACTGACTATTGTCAGCTCTAATAGTAGGGAAAACACTGACTGACTGTTGTCAGCTCTAATAGTAGGGAAAACACTGTCTGACTGACTGTTTTCAGCTCTAATAGTAGGGAAAACACTGTCTGACTGACTGACTGTTGTCAGCTCTAATAGTAGGGAAAACACTGACTGTTGTCAGCTCTAATAGTAGGGAAAACACTGACTGACTGACTGTTGTCAGCTCTAATTGTAGGGAAAACACTGACTGACTGTCAGCTCTAATAGTAGGGAAAACACTGACTGACTGTTGTCAGCTCTAATAGTAGGGAAAACACTGTCTGACTGACTGTTGTCAGCTCTAATAGTAGGGAAAACACTGTCTGACTGACTGTTGTCAGCTCTAATAGTAGGGAAAACACTGTCTGACTGACTGTTGTCAGCTCTAATAGTAGGGAAAACACTGTCTGACTGACTGTTGTCAGCTCTAATAGTAGGGAAAACACTGTCTGACTGACTGTTGTTAGCTCTAATAGTAGGGAAAACACTGTCTGACTGACTGACTTGTCAGCTCTAATAGTAGGGAAAACACTGACTGACTGACTGTTGTCAGCTGTAATAGTAGGGAAAACACTGACTGACTGACTGTTGTCAGCTGTAATAGTAGGGAAAACACTGACTGACTATTGTCAGCTCTAATAGTAGGGAAAACACTGACTGTTGTCAGCTCTAATAGTAGGGAAAACACTGACTGTTGTCAGCTCTAATAGTAGGGAAAACACTGTCTGACTGACTGTTGTCAGCTGTAATAGTAGGGAAAACACTGACTGACTATTGTCAGCTCTAATAGTAGGATAAACACTGTATGACTGTTGTCAGCTCTAATAGTAGGGAAAACACTGACTGTTGTCAGCTCTAATAGTAGGGAAAACACTGACTGACTGTCAGCTCTAATAGTAGGGAAAACACTGACTGACTGTTGTCAGCTCTAATAGTAGGGAAAACACTGTCTGACTGACTGTTGTCAGCTCTAATAGTAGGGAAAACACTGTCTGACTGACTGTTGTCAGCTCTAATAGTAGGGAAAACACTGTCTGACTGACTGTTGTCAGCTCTAATAGTAGGGAAAACACTGTCTGACTGACTGTTGTCAGCTCTAATAGTAGGGAAAACACTGTCTGACTGACTGTTGTCAGCTCTAATAGTAGGGAAAACACTGTCTGACTGACTGTTGTTAGCTCTAATAGTAGGGAAAACACTGTCTGACTGACTGTTGTCAGCTCTAATAGTAGGGAAAACACTGCCTGACTGACTGTTGTCAGCTCTAATAGTAGGGAAAACATTGACTGGCTGTTGTCAGCTCTAATAGTAGGGAAAACACTGACTGACTGTTGTCAGCTCTAATAGTATGGAAAACGCTTACTGACTGTTGTCAGCTCTAATAGTAGGGAAAACACTGACTGTTGTCAGCTCTAATAGTAGGGAAAACACTGCCTGACTGACTGTTGTCAGCTCTAATAGTAGGGAAAACATTGACTGGCTGTTGTCAGCTCTAATAGTAGGGAAAACACTGACTGACTGTTGTCAGCTCTAATAGTAGGGAAAACGCTTACTGACTGTTGTCAGCTCTAATAGTAGGGAAAACGCTTACTGACTGTTGTCAGCTCTAATAGTAGGGAAAACACTGACTGTTGTCAGCTCTAATAGTAGGGAAAACACTGACTGTTGTCAGCTCTAATAGTAGGGAAAACACTGACTGTTGTCAGCTCTAATAGTAGGGAAAACACTGACTGTTGTCAGCTCTAATAGTAGTGAAAACACTGACTGACTGTTGTCAGCTCTAATAGTTGGGAAAACACTGTCTGACTGACTGTTGTCAGCTCTAATAGTAGGGAAAACACTGTCTGACTGACTGTTGTCAGCTCTAATAGTAGGGAAAACACTGACTGTTGTCAGCTCTAATAGTAGGGAAAACACTGACTGACTGTTGTCAGCTCTAATAGTAGGGAAAACACTGACTGACTGACTGTTGTCAGCTCTAACAGTAGGGAAAACACTGACTGACTGACTGTTGTCAGCTCTAATAGTAGGGAAAACACTGACTGACTGACTGACTGTTGTCAGCTCTAATAGTAGGGAAAACACTGACTGACTGTTGTCAGCTCTAATAGTAGGGAAAACACTGACTGACTGTTGTCAGCTCTAATAGTAGGGAAAACACTGACTGACTGTTGTCAGCTCTAATAGTAGGGAAAACACTGACTGTTGTCATGTCTAATAGTAGGGACAACACTGACTGTTGTCAGCTCTAATAGTTGGGAAAACACTGACTGTTGTCAGCTCTAATAGTAGGGAAACACTGACTGTTGTCAGCTCTAATAGTAGGGAAAACACTGACTGTTGTCAGCTCTAATAGTAGGGAAAACACTGACTGTTGTCAGCTCTAATAGTAGGGAAAACACTGACTGTTGTCAGCTCTAATAGTAGGGAAAACACTGACTGTTGTCAGCTCTAATAGTAGGGAAAACACTCTGACTGACTGTTGTCAGCTCTAATAGTAGGGAAAACACTCTGACTGACTGTTGTCAGCTCTAATAGTAGGGAAAACACTGACTGACTATTGTCAGCTCTAATAGTAGGGAAAACACTGACTGACTGTTGTCAGCTCTAATAGTAGGGAAAACACTGTCTGACTGACTGTTTTCAGCTCTAATAGTAGGGAAAACACTGTCTGACTGACTGACTTGTCAGCTCTAATAGTAGGGAAAACACTGACTGACTTACTGTTGTCAGCTCTAATAGTAGGGAAAACACTGTCTGCCTGACGGTTGTCAGCTGTAATAGTAGGGAAATCACTGACTGACTATTGTCAGCTCTAATAGTAGGGAAAACACTGACTGTTGTCAGCTCTAATAGTAGGATAAACACTGACTGACTGTTGTCAGCTCTAATAGTAGGGAAAACACTGTCTGACTGACTGACTTGTCAGCTCTAATAGTAGGGAAAACACTGACTGTTGTCAGCTCTAATAGTAGGGAAAACACTGACTGTTGTCAGCTCTAATAGTAGGGAAAACACTGACTGTTGTCAGCTCTAATAGTAGGGAAAACACTGACTGTTGTCAGCTCTAATAGTAGGGAAAACACTGACTGTTGTCAGCTCTAATAGTAGGGAAAACACTGACTGTTGTCAGCTCTAATAGTAGGGAAAACACTGACTGTTGTCAGCTCTAATAGTAGCGAAAACACTGACTGTTGTCAGCTCTAATAGTAGGGAAAACACTGACTGTTGTCAGCTCTAATAGTAGGGAAAACACTGTCTGACTGACTGTTGTCAGCTGTAATAGTAGGGAAAACACTGACTGACTATTGTCAGCTCTAATAGTAGGATAAACACTGACTGACTGTTGTCAGCTCTAATAGTAGGGAAAACACTGACTGTTGTCAGCTCTAATAGTAGGGAAAACACTGACTGACTGACTGTTGTCAGCTCTAATAGTAGGGAAAACACTGACTGTTTGTCAGCTCTAATAGTAGGGAAAACACTGACTGACTGTTGTCAGCTCTAATAGTAGGGAAAACACTGTCTGACTGACTGTTGTCAGCTCTAATAGTAGGGAAAACACTGTCTGACTGACTGTTGTCAGCTCTAATAGTAGGGAAAACACTGTCTGACTGACTGTTGTCAGCTCTAATAGTAGGGAAAACACTGTCTGACTGACTGTTGTTAGCTCTAATAGTAGGGAAAACACTGTCTGACTGACTGTTGTCAGCTCTAATAGTAGGGAAAACACTGCCTGACTGACTGTTGTCAGCTCTAATAGTAGGGAAAACATTGACTGGCTGTTGTCAGCTCTAATAGTAGGGAAAACATTGACTGGCTGTTGTCAGCTCTAATAGTAGGGAAAACACTGACTGACTGTTGTCAGCTCTAATAGTAGGGAAAACGCTTACTGACTGTTGTCAGCTCTAATAGTAGGGAAAACACTGACTGTTGTCAGCTCTAATAGTAGGGAAAACACTGCCTGACTGACTGTTGTCAGCTGTAATAGTATGGAAAACATTGACTGGCTGTTGTCAGCTCTAATAGTAGGTAAAACACTGACTGACTGTTGTCAGCTCTAATAGTAGGGAAAACGCTTACTGACTGTTGTCAGCTCTAATAGTAGGGAAAACGCTTACTGACTGTTGTCAGCTCTAATAGTAGGGAAAACGCTTACTGACTGTTGTCAGCTCTATTAGTAGGGAAAACACTGACTGTTGTCAGCTCTAATAGTAGGGAAAACACTGACTGTTGTCAGCTCTAATAGTAGGGAAAACACTGACTGTTGTCAGCTCTAATAGTAGGGAAAACACTGACTGTTGTCAGCTCTAATAGTAGTGAAAACACTGACTGACTGTTGTCAGCTCTAATAGTTGGGAAAACACTGTCTGACTGACTGTTGTCAGCTCTAATAGTAGGGAAAACACTGTCTGACTGACTGTTGTCAGCTCTAATAGTAGGGAAAACACTGACTGTTGTCAGCTCTAATAGTAGGGAAAACACTGACTGACTGACTGACTGTTGTCAGCTCTAACAGTAGGGAAAACACTGACTGACTGACTGTTGTCAGCTCTAATAGTAGGGAAAACACTGACTGACTGACTGACTGTTGTCAGCTCTAATAGTAGGGAAAACACTGACTGACTGACTGTTGTCAGCTCTAATAGTAGGGAAAACACTGACTGTTGTCAGCTCTAATAGTAGGGACAACACTGACTGTTGTCAGCTCTAATAGTTGGGAAAACACTGACTGTTGTCAGCTCTAATAGTAGGGAAACACTGACTGTTGTCAGCTCTAATAGTAGGGAAAACACTGACTGTTGTCAGCTCTAATAGTAGGGACAACACTGACTGTTGTCAGCTCTAATAGTTGGGAAAACACTGACTGTTGTCAGCTCTAATAGTAGGGAAACACTGACTGTTGTCAGCTCTAATAGTAGGGAAAACACTGACTGTTGTCAGCTCTAATAGTAGGGAAAACACTGACTGTTGTTAGCTCTAATAGTAGGGAAAACACTGTCTGACTGACTGTTGTCAGCTCTAATAGTAGGGAAAACACTGCCTGACTGACTGTTGTCAGCTCTAATAGTAGGGAAAACATTGACTGGCTGTTGTCAGCTCTAATAGTAGGGAAAACATTGACTGGCTGTTGTCAGCTCTAATAGTAGGGAAAACACTGACTGACTGGTGTCAGCTCTAATAGTAGGGAAAACGCTTACTGACTGTTGTCAGCTCTAATAGTAGGGAAAACACTGACTGTTGTCAGCTCTAATAGTAGGGAAAACACTGCCTGACTGACTGTTGTCAGCTCTAATAGTAGGGAAAACATTGACTGGCTGTTGTAAGCTCTAATAGTAGGTAAAACACTGACTGACTGTTGTCAGCTCTAATAGTAGGGAAAACGCTTACTGACTGTTGTCAGCTCTAATAGTAGGGAAAACGCTTACTGACTGTTGTCAGCTCTAATAGTAGGGAAAACGCTTACTGACTGTTGTCAGCTCTAATAGTAGGGAAAACACTGACTGTTGTCAGCTCTAATAGTAGGGAAAACACTGACTGTTGTCAGCTCTAATAGTAGGGAAAACACTGACTGTTGTCAGCTCTAATAGTAGGGAAAACACTGACTGTTGTCAGCTCTAATAGTAGTGAAAACACTGACTGACTGTTGTCAGCTCTAATAGTTGGGAAAACACTGTCTGACTGACTGTTGTCAGCTCTAATAGTAGGGAAAACACTGTCTGACTGACTGTTGTCAGCTCTAATAGTAGGGAAAACACTGACTGTTGTCAGCTCTAATAGTAGGGAAAACACTGACTGACTGACTGACAGTTGTCAGCTCTAACAGTAGGGAAAACACTGACTGACTGACTGTTGTCAGCTCTAATAGTAGGGAAAACACTGACTGACTGACTGACTGTTGTCAGCTCTAATAGTAGGGAAAACACTGACTGACTGACTGTTGTCAGCTCTAATAGTAGGGAAAACACTGACTGACTGACTGTTGTCAGCTCTAATAGTAGGGAAAACACTGACTGACTGACTGTTGTCAGCTCTAATAGTAGGGAAAACACTGACTGTTGTCAGCTCTAATAGTAGGGACAACACTGACTGTTGTCAGCTCTAATAGTTGGGAAAACACTGACTGTTGTCAGCTCTAATAGTAGGGAAACACTGACTGTTGTCAGCTCTAATAGTAGGGAAAACACTGACTGTTGTCAGCTCTAATAGTAGGGAAAACACTGACTGTTGTCAGCTCTAATAGTAGGGAAAACACTGACTGTTGTCAGCTCTAATAGTAGGGAAAACACTCTGACTGACTGTTGTCAGCTCTAATAGTAGGGAAAACACTCTGACTGACTGTTGTCAGCTCTAATAGTAGGGAAAACACTGACTGACTATTGTCAGCTCTAATAGTAGGGAAAACACTGACTGACTGTTGTCAGCTCTAATAGTAGGGAAAACACTGTCTGACTGACTGTTTTCAGCTCTAATAGTAGGGAAAACACTGTCTGACTGACTGACTTGTCAGCTCTAATAGTAGGGAAAACACTGTCTGACTGACTGACTTGTCAGCTCTAATAGTAGGGAAAACACTGTCTGACTGACTGACTTGTCAGCTCTAATAGTAGGGAAAACACTGACTGACTGACTGTTGTCAGCTGTAATAGTAGGGAAAACACTGACTGACTGACTGTTGTCAGCTGTAATAGTAGGGAAAACACTGACTGACTGACTGTTGTCAGCTCTAATAGTAGGGAAAACACTGTCTGACTGACTGTTGTCAGCTGTAATAGTAGGGAAATCACTGACTGACTATTGTCAGCTCTAATAGTAGGTAAAACACTGACTGTTGTCAGCTCTATTAGTAGGGAAAACACTGACTGTTGTCAGCTCTAATAGTAGGGAAAACACTGACTGTTGTCAGCTCTAATAGTAGGGAAAACACTGACTGTTGTCAGCTCTAATAGTAGTGAAAACACTGACTGACTGTTGTCAGCTCTAATAGTTGGGAAAACACTGTCTGACTGACTGTTGTCAGCTCTAATAGTAGGGAAAACACTGTCTGACTGACTGTTGTCAGCTCTAATAGTAGGGAAAACACTGACTGTTGTCAGCTCTAATAGTAGGGAAAACACTGACTGACTGTTGTCAGCTCTAATAGTAGGGAAAACACTGACTGACTGACTGACTGTTGTCAGCTCTAACAGTAGGGAAAACACTGACTGACTGACTGTTGTCAGCTCTAATAGTAGGGAAAACACTGACTGACTGACTGACTGTTGTCAGCTCTAATAGTAGGGAAAACACTGACTGACTGACTGTTGTCAGCTCTAATAGTAGGGAAAACACTGACTGACTGACTGTTGTCAGCTCTAATAGTAGGGAAAACACTGACTGACTGACTGTTGTCAGCTCTAATAGTAGGGAAAACACTGACTGTTGTCAGCTCTAATAGTAGGGACAACACTGACTGTTGTCAGCTCTAATAGTTGGGAAAACACTGACTGTTGTCAGCTCTAATAGTAGGGAAACACTGACTGTTGTCAGCTCTAATAGTTGGGAAAACACTGACTGTTGTCAGCTCTAATAGTAGAGAAAACACTGACTGTTGTCAGCTCTAATAGTAGGGAAAACACTGACTGTTGTCAGCTCTAATAGTAGGGAAAACACTGACTGTTGTCAGCTCTAATAGTAGGGAAAACACTGACTGTTGTCAGCTCTAATAGTAGGGAAAACACTCTGACTGACTGTTGTCAGCTCTAATAGTAGGGAAAACACTCTGACTGACTGTTGTCAGCTCTAATAGTAGGGAAAACACTGACTGACTATTGTCAACTCTAATAGTAGGGAAAACACTGACTGACTGTTGTCAGGTCTAATAGTAGGGAAAACACTCTGACTGACTGTTGTCAGCTCTAATAGTAGGGAAAACATTGACTGGCTGTTGTCAGCTCTAATAGTAGGTAAAACACTGACTGACTGTTGTCAGCTCTAATAGTAGGGAAAACGCTTACTGACTGTTGTCAGCTCTAATAGTAGGGAAAACGCTTACTGACTGTTGTCAGCTCTAATAGTAGGGAAAACGCTTACTGACTGTTGTCAGCTCTAATAGTAGGGAAAACGCTTACTGACTGTTGTCAGCTCTAATAGTAGGGAAAACACTGTCTGACTGACTGTTTTCAGCTCTAATAGTAGGGAAAACACTGTCTGACTGACTGACTTGTCAGCTCTAATAATAGGGAAAACACTGTCTGACTGACTGACTTGTCAGCTCTAATAGTAGGGAAAACACTGTCTGACTGACTGACTTGTCAGCTCTAATAGTAGGGAAAACACTGACTGACTGACTGTTGTCAGCTGTAATAGTAGGGAAAACACTGACTGACTGACTGTTGTCAGCTGTAATAGTAGGGAAAACACTGACTGACTGACTGTTGTCAGCTCTAATAGTAGGGAAAACACTGTCTGACTGACTGTTGTCAGCTGTAATAGTAGGGAAATCACTGACTGACTATTGTCAGCTCTAATAGTAGGGAAAACACTGACTGTTGTCAGCTCTAATAGTAGGATAAACACTGACTGACTGTTGTCAGCTCTAATAGTAGGGAAAACACTGTCTGACTGACTGACTTGTCAGCTCTAATAGTAGGGAAAACACTGACTGTTGTCAGCTCTAATAGTAGGGAAAACACTGACTGTTGTCAGCTCTAATAGTAGGGAAAACACTGACTGTTGTCAGCTCTAATAGTAGGGAAAACACTGACTGTTGTCAGCTCTAATAGTAGGTGAAAACACTGACTGTTGTCAGCTCTAATAGTAGGGAAAACACTGACTGTTGTCAGCTCTAATAGTAGGGAACACACTGACTGTTGTCAGCTCTAATAGTAGCGAAAACACTGACTGTTGTCAGCTCTAATAGTAGGGAAAACACTGACTGTTGTCAGCTCTAATAGTAGGGAAAACACTGTCTGACTGACTGTTGTCAGCTGTAATAGTAGGGAAAACACTGACTGACTATTGTCAGCTCTAATAGTAGGATAAACACTGACTGACTGTTGTCAGCTCTAATAGTAGGGAAAACACTGACTGTTGTCAGCTCTAATAGTAGGGAAAACACTGACTGACTGACTGTTGTCAGCTCTAATAGTAGGGAAAACACTGACTGACTGTCAGCTCTAATAGTAGGGAAAACACTGACTGACTGTTGTCAGCTCTAATAGTAGGGAAAACACTGTCTGACTGACTGTTGTCAGCTCTAATAGTAGGGAAAACACTGTCTGACTGACTGTTGTCAGCTCTAATAGTAGGGAAAACACTGTCTGACTGACTGTTGTCAGCTCTAATAGTAGGGAAAACACTGTCTGACTGACTGTTGTCAGCTCTAATAGTAGGGAAAACACTGTCTGACTGACTGTTGTTAGCTCTAATAGTAGGGAAAACACTGTCTGACTGACTGTTGTCAGCTCTAATAGTAGGGAAAACACTGCCTGACTGACTGTTGTCAGCTCTAATAGTAGGGAAAACATTGACTGGCTGTTGTCAGCTCTAATAGTAGGGAAAACATTGACTGGCTGTTGCCAGCTCTAATAGTAGGGAAAACACTGACTGACTGTTGTCAGCTCTAATAGTAGGGAAAACGCTTACTGACTGTTGTCAGCTCTAATAATAGGGAAAACACTGACTGTTGTCAGCTCTAATAGTAGGGAAAACACTGCCTGACTGACTGTTGTCAGCTCTAATAGTAGGGAAAACATTGACTGGCTGTTGTCAGCTCTAATAGTAGGTAAAACACTGACTGACTGTTGTCAGCTCTAATAGTAGGGAAAACACTGACTGACTGACTGTTGTCAGCTCTAATAGTAGGGAAAACACTGACTGACTGACTGACTGTTGTCAGCTCTAATAGTAGGGAAAACACTGACTGACTGACTGTTGTCAGCTCTAATAGTAGGGAAAACACTGACTGACTGACTGTTGTCAGCTCTAATAGTAGGGAAAACACTGACTGACTGACTGTTGTCAGCTCTAATAGTAGGGAAAACACTGACTGTTGTCAGCTCTAATAGTAGGGACAACACTGACTGTTGTCAGCTCTAATAGTTGGGAAAACACTGACTGTTGTCAGCTCTAATAGTAGGGAAACACTGACTGTTGTCAGCTCTAATAGTAGGGAAAACACTGACTGTTGTCAGCTCTAATAGTAGGGAAAACACTGCCTGACTGACTGTTGTCAGCTCTAATAGTAGGGAAAACATTGACTGGCTGTTGTCAGCTCTAATAGTAGGTAAAACACTGACTGACTGTTGTCAGCTCTAATAGTAGGGAAAACGCTTACTGACTGTTGTCAGCTCTAATAGTAGGGAAAACGCTTACTGACTGTTGTCAGCTCTAATAGTAGGGAAAACGCTTACTGACTGTTGTCAGCTCTAATAGTAGGGAAAACACTGACTGTTGTCAGCTCTAATAGTAGGGAAAACACTGACTGTTGTCAGCTCTAATAGTAGGGAAAACACTGACTGTTGACAGCTCTAATAGTAGGGAAAACACTGACTGTTGTCAGCTCTAATAGTAGTGAAAACACTGACTGACTGTTGTCAGCTCTAATAGTTGGGAAAACACTGTCTGACTGACTGTTGTCAGCTCTAATAGTAGGGAAAACACTGTCTGACTGACTGTTGTCAGCTCTAATAGTAGGGAAAACACTGACTGTTGTCAGCTCTAATAGTAGGGAAAACACTGACTGACTGACTGACTGTTGTCAGCTCTAACAGTAGGGAAAACACTGACTGACTGACTGTTGTCAGCTCTAATAGTAGGGAAAACACTGACTGACTGACTGACTGTTGTCAGCTCTAATAGTAGGGAAAACACTGACTGACTGACTGTTGTCAGCTCTAATAGTAGGGAAAACACTGACTGACTGACTGTTGTCAGCTCTAATAGTAGGGAAAACACTGACTGACTGACTGTTGTCAGCTCTAATAGTAGGGAAAACACTGACTGTTGTCAGCTCTAATAGTAGGGACAACACTGACTGTTGTCAGCTCTAATAGTTGGGAAAACACTGACTGTTGTCAGCTCTAATAGTAGGGAAACACTGACTGTTGTCAGCTCTAATAGTAGGGAAAACACTGACTGTTGTCAGCTCTAATAGTAGGGAAAACACTGACTGTTGTCAGCTCTAATAGTAGGGAAAACACTGACTGTTGTCAGCTCTAATAGTAGGGAAAACACTCTGACTGACTGTTGTCAGCTCTAATAGTAGGGAAAACACTGTCTGACTGACTGTTGTCAGCTCTAATAGTAGGGAAAACACTGTCTGACTGACTGTTGTCAGCTCTAATAGTAGGGAAAACACTGTCTGACTGACTGTTGTCAGCTCTAATAGTAGGGAAAACACTGTCTGACTGACTGTTGTCAGCTCTAATAGTAGGGAAAACACTGTCTGACTGACTGTTGTTAGCTCTAATAGTAGGGAAAACACTGTCTGACTGACTGTTGTCAGCTCTAATAGTAGGGAAAACACTGCCTGACTGACTGTTGTCAGCTCTAATAGTAGGGAAAACATTGACTGGCTGTTGTCAGCTCTAATAGTAGGGAAAACATTGACTGGCTGTTGTCAGCTCTAATAGTAGGGAAAACACTGACTGACTGTTGTCAGCTCTAATAGTAGGGAAAACGCTTACTGACTGTTGTCAGCTCTAATAATAGGGAAAACACTGACTGTTGTCAGCTCTAATAGTAGGGAAAACACTGCCTGACTGACTGTTGTCAGCTCTAATAGTAGGGAAAACATTGACTGGCTGTTGTCAGCTCTAATAGTAGGTAAAACACTGACTGACTGTTGTCAGCTCTAATAGTAGGGAAAACGCTTACTGACTGTTGTCAGCTCTAATAGTAGGGAAAACGCTTACTGACTGTTGTCAGCTCTAATAGTAGGGAAAACACTGACTGTTGTCAGCTCTAATAGTAGGGAAAACACTGACTGTTGTCAGCTCTAATAGTAGGGAAAACACTGACTGTTGACAGCTCTAATAGTAGGGAAAACACTGACTGTTGTCAGCTCTAATAGTAGTGAAAACACTGACTGACTGTTGTCAGCTCTAATAGTTGGGAAAACACTGTCTGACTGACTGTTGTCAGCTCTAATAGTAGGGAAAACACTGTCTGACTGACTGTTGTCAGCTCTAATAGTAGCGAAAACACTGACTGTTGTCAGCTCTAATAGTAGGGAAAACACTGACTGACTGACTGACTGTTGTCAGCTCTAACAGTAGGGAAAACACTGACTGACTGACTGTTGTCAGCTCTAATAGTAGGGAAAACACTGACTGACTGACTGACTGTTGTCAGCTCTAATAGTAGGGAAAACACTGACTGACTGACTGTTGTCAGCTCTAATAGTAGGGAAAACACTGACTGACTGACTGTTGTCAGCTCTAATAGTAGGGAAAACACTGACTGACTGACTGTTGTCAGCTCTAATAGTAGGGAAAACACTGACTGTTGTCAGCTCTAATAGTAGGGACAACACTGACTGTTGTCAGCTCTAATAGTTGGGAAAACACTGACTGTTGTCAGCTCTAATAGTAGGGAAACACTGACTGTTGTCAGCTCTAATAGTAGGGAAAACACTGACTGTTGTCAGCTCTAATAGTAGGGAAAACACTGCCTGACTGACTGTTGTCAGCTCTAATAGTAGGGAAAACATTGACTGGCTGTTGTCAGCTCTAATAGTAGGTAAAACACTGACTGACTGTTGTCAGCTCTAATAGTAGGGAAAACGCTTACTGACTGTTGTCAGCTCTAATAGTAGGGAAAACGCTTACTGACTGATGTCAGCTCTAATAGTAGGGAAAACGCTTACTGACTGTTGTCAGCTCTAATAGTAGGGAAAACACTGACTGTTGTCAGCTCTAATAGTAGGGAAAACACTGACTGTTGTCAGCTCTAATAGTAGGGAAAACACTGACTGTTGACAGCTCTAATAGTAGGGAAAACACTGACTGTTGTCAGCTCTAATAGTAGTGAAAACACTGACTGACTGTTGTCAGCTCTAATAGTTGGGAAAACACTGTCTGACTGACTGTTGTCAGCTCTAATAGTAGGGAAAACACTGTCTGACTGACTGTTGTCAGCTCTAATAGTAGGGAAAACACTGACTGTTGTCAGCTCTAATAGTAGGGAAAACACTGACTGACTGACTGACTGTTGTCAGCTCTAACAGTAGGGAAAACACTGACTGACTGACTGTTGTCAGCTCTAATAGTAGGGAAAACACTGACTGACTGACTGACTGTTGTCAGCTCTAATAGTAGGGAAAACACTGACTGACTGACTGTTGTCAGCTCTAATAGTAGGGAAAACACTGACTGACTGACTGTTGTCAGCTCTAATAGTAGGGAAAACACTGACTGACTGACTGTTGTCAGCTCTAATAGTAGGGAAAACACTGACTGTTGTCAGCTCTAATAGTAGGGACAACACTGACTGTTGTCAGCTCTAATAGTTGGGAAAACACTGACTGTTGTCAGCTCTAATAGTAGGGAAACACTGACTGTTGTCAGCTCTAATAGTAGGGAAAACACTGACTGTTGTCAGCTCTAATAGTAGGGAAAACACTGACTGTTGTCAGCTCTAATAGTAGGGAAAACACTGACTGTTGTCAGCTCTAATAGTAGGGAAAACACTCTGACTGACTGTTGTCAGCTCTAATAGTAGGGAAAACACTCTGACTGACTGTTGTCAGCTCTAATAGTAGGGAAAACACTGACTGACTATTGTCAGCTCTAATAGTAGGGAAAACACTGACTGACTGTTGTCAGCTCTAATAGTAGGGAAAACACTGTCTGACTGACTGTTTTCAGCTCTAATAGTAGGGAAAACACTGTCTGACTGACTGACTTGTCAGCTCTAATAGTAGGGAAAACACTGTCTGACTGACTGACTTGTCAGCTCTAATAGTAGGGAAAACACTGTCTGACTGACTGACTTGTCAGCTCTAATAGTAGGGAAAACACTGACTGTTGTCAGCTCTAATAGTAGGGAAAACACTGACTGACTGTTGTCAGCTCTAATAGTAGGGAAAACACTGACTGACTGACTGACTGTTGTCAGCTCTAACAGTAGGGAAAACACTGACTGACTGACTGTTGTCAGCTCTAATAGTAGGGAAAACACTGACTGACTGACTGACTGTTGTCAGCTCTAATAGTAGGGAAAACACTGACTGACTGACTGTTGTCAGCTCTAATAGTAGGGAAAACACTGACTGACTGACTGTTGTCAGCTCTAATAGTAGGGAAAACACTGACTGACTGACTGTTGTCAGCTCTAATAGTAGGGAAAACACTGACTGTTGTCAGCCCTAATAGTAGGGACAACACTGACTGTTGTCAGCTCTAATAGTTGGGAAAACACTGACTGTTGTCAGCTCTAATAGTAGGGAAACACTGACTGTTGTCAGCTCTAATAGTAGGGAAAACACTGACTGTTGTCAGCTCTAATAGTAGGGAAAACACTGACTGTTGTCAGCTCTAATAGTAGGGAAAACACTCTGACTGACTGTTGTCAGCTCTAATAGTAGGGAAAACACTCTGACTGACTGTTGTCAGCTCTAATAGTAGGGAAAACACTGACTGACTATTGTCAACTCTAATAGTAGGGAAAACACTGACTGACTGTTGTCAGCTCTAATAGTAGGGAAAACACTGTCTGACTGACTGTTTTCAGCTCTAATAGTAGGGAAAACACTGTCTGACTGACTGACTTGTCAGCTCTAATAGTAGGGAAAACACTGTCTGACTGACTGACTTGTCAGCTCTAATAGTAGGGAAAACACTGTCTGACTGACTGACTTGTCAGCTCTAATAGTAGGGAAAACACTGCCTGACTGACTGTTGTCAGCTCTAATAGTAGGGAAAACATTGACTGGCTGTTGTCAGCTCTAATAGTAGGTAAAACACTGACTGACTGTTGTCAGCTCTAATAGTAGGGAAAACGCTTACTGACTGTTGTCAGCTCTAATAGTAGGGAAAATGCTTACTGACTGTTGTCAGCTCTAATAGTAGGGAAAACGCTTACTGACTGTTGTCAGCTCTAATAGTAGGGAAAACGCTTACTGACTGTTGTCAGCTCTAATAGTAGGGAAAACACTGACTGTTGTCAGCTCTAATAGTAGGGAAAACACTGACTGTTGTCAGCTCTAATAGTAGGGAAAACACTGACTGTTGTCAGCTCTAATAGTAGGGAAAACACTGACTGTTGTCAGCTCTAATAGTAGTGAAAACACTGTCTGACTGACTGTTGTCAGCTCTAATAGTAGGGAAAACACTGTCTGACTGACTGTTGTCAGCTCTAATAGTAGGGAAAACACTGACTGTTGTCAGCTCTAATAGTAGGGAAAACACTGACTGACTGACTGACTGTTGTCAGCTCTAATAGTAGGGAAAACACTGACTGACTGACTGTTGTCAGCTCTAATAGTAGGGAAAACACTGACTGACTGACTGTTGTCAGCTCTAATAGTAGGGAAAACACTGACTGACTGACTGTTGTCAGCTCTAATAGTAGGGAAAACACTGACTGTTGTCAGCTCTAATAGTAGGGACAACACTGACTGTTGTCAGCTCTAATAGTTGGGAAAACACTGACTGTTGTCAGCTCTAATAGTAGGGAAACACTGACTGTTGTCAGCTCTAATAGTAGGGAAAACACTGACTGTTGTCAGCTCTAATAGTAGGGAAAACACTGACTGTTGTCAGCTCTAATAGTAGGGAAAACACTGACTGTTGTCAGCTCTAATAGTAGGGAAAACACTGACTGACTGACTGTTGTCAGCTCTAATAGTAGGGAAAACACTGACTGACTGACTGTTGTCAGCTCTAATAGTAGGGAAAACACTGACTGTTGTCAGCTCTAATAGTAGGGACAACACTGACTGTTGTCAGCTCTAATAGTTGGGAAAACACTGACTGTTGTCAGCTCTAATAGTAGGGAAACACTGACTGTTGTCAGCTCTAATAGTAGGGAAAACACTGACTGTTGTCAGCTCTAATAGTAGGGAAAACACTGACTGTTGTCAGCTCTAATAGTAGGGAAAACACTGACTGTTGTCAGCTCTAATAGTAGGGAAAACACTCTGACTGACTGTTGTCAGCTCTAATAGTAGGGAAAACACTCTGACTGACTGTTGTCAGCTCTAATAGTAGGGAAAACACTGACTGACTATTGTCAGCTCTAATAGTAGGGAAAACACTGACTGACTGTTGTCAGCTCTAATAGTAGGGAAAACACTGTCTGACTGACTGTTTTCAGCTCTAATAGTAGGGAAAACACTGTCTGACTGACTGACTTGTCAGCTCTAATAGTAGGGAAAACACTGTCTGACTGACTGACTTGTCAGCTCTAATAGTAGGGAAAACACTGTCTGACTGACTGACTTGTCAGCTCTAATAGTAGGGAAAACACTGACTGACTGACTGTTGTCAGCTGTAATAGTAGGGAAAACACTGACTGACTGACTGTTGTCAGCTGTAATAGTAGGGAAAACACTGACTGACTGACTGTTGTCAGCTCTAATAGTAGGGAAAACACTGTCTGACTGACTGTTGTCAGCTGTAATAGTAGGGAAATCACTGACTGACTATTGTCAGCTCTAATAGTAGGGAAAACACTGACTGTTGTCAGCTCTAATAGTAGGGAAAACACTGACTGTTGTCAGCTCTAATAGTAGGGAAAACACTGACTGTTGTCAGCTCTAATAGTAGGGAAAACACTGACTGTTGTCAGCTCTAATAGTAGTGAAAACACTGACTGACTGTTGTCAGCTCTAATAGTTGGGAAAACACTGTCTGACTGACTGTTGTCAGCTCTAATAGTAGGGAAAACACTGTCTGACTGACTGTTGTCAGCTCTAATAGTAGGGAAAACACTGACTGTTGTCAGCTCTAATAGTAGGGAAAACACTGACTGACTGTTGTCAGCTCTAATAGTAGGGAAAACACTGACTGACTGACTGACTGTTGTCAGCTCTAACAGTAGGGAAAACACTGACTGACTGACTGTTGTCAGCTCTAATAGTAGGGAAAACACTGACTGACTGACTGACTGTTGTCAGCTCTAATAGTAGGGAAAACACTGACTGACTGACTGTTGTCAGCTCTAATAGTAGGGAAAACACTGACTGACTGACTGTTGTCAGCTCTAATAGTAGGGAAAACACTGACTGACTGACTGTTGTCAGCTCTAATAGTAGGGAAAACACTGACTGTTGTCAGCCCTAATAGTAGGGACAACACTGACTGTTGTCAGCTCTAATAGTTGGGAAAACACTGACTGTTGTCAGCTCTAATAGTAGGGAAACACTGACTGTTGTCAGCTCTAATAGTAGGGAAAACACTGACTGTTGTCAGCTCTAATAGTAGGGAAAACACTGACTGTTGTCAGCTCTAATAGTAGGGAAAACACTGACTGTTGTCAGCTCTAATAGTAGGGAAAACACTGACTGTTGTCAGCTCTAATAGTAGGGAAAACACTCTGACTGACTGTTGTCAGCTCTAATAGTAGGGAAAACACTCTGACTGACTGTTGTCAGCTCTAATAGTAGGGAAAACACTGACTGACTATTGTCAACTCTAATAGTAGGGAAAACACTGACTGACTGTTGTCAGCTCTAATAGTAGGGAAAACACTGTCTGACTGACTGTTTTCAGCTCTAATAGTAGGGAAAACACTGTCTGACTGACTGACTTGTCAGCTCTAATAGTAGGGAAAACACTGTCTGACTGACTGACTTGTCAGCTCTAATAGTAGGGAAAACACTGTCTGACTGACTGACTTGTCAGCTCTAATAGTAGGGAAAACACTGCCTGACTGACTGTTGTCAGCTCTAATAGTAGGGAAAACATTGACTGGCTGTTGTCAGCTCTAATAGTAGGTAAAACACTGACTGACTGTTGTCAGCTCTAATAGTAGGGAAAACGCTTACTGACTGTTGTCAGCTCTAATAGTAGGGAAAATGCTTACTGACTGTTGTCAGCTCTAATAGTAGGGAAAACGCTTACTGACTGTTGTCAGCTCTAATAGTAGGGAAAACGCTTACTGACTGTTGTCAGCTCTAATAGTAGGGAAAACACTGACTGTTGTCAGCTCTAATAGTAGGGAAAACACTGACTGTTGTCAGCTCTAATAGTAGGGAAAACACTGACTGTTGTCAGCTCTAATAGTAGGGAAAACACTGACTGTTGTCAGCTCTAATAGTAGTGAAAACACTGTCTGACTGACTGTTGTCAGCTCTAATAGTAGGGAAAACACTGTCTGACTGACTGTTGTCAGCTCTAATAGTAGGGAAAACACTGACTGTTGTCAGCTCTAATAGTAGGGAAAACACTGACTGACTGACTGACTGTTGTCAGCTCTAATAGTAGGGAAAACACTGACTGACTGACTGTTGTCAGCTCTAATAGTAGGGAAAACACTGACTGACTGACTGTTGTCAGCTCTAATAGTAGGGAAAACACTGACTGACTGACTGTTGTCAGCTCTAATAGTAGGGACAACACTGACTGTTGTCAGCTCTAATAGTTGGGAAAACACTGACTGTTGTCAGCTCTAATAGTAGGTAAACACTGACTGTTGTCAGCTCTAATAGTAGGGAAAACACTGACTGTTGTCAGCTCTAATAGTAGGGAAAACACTGACTGTTGTCAGCTCTAATAGTAGGGAAAACACTGACTGTTGTCAGCTCTAATAGTAGGGAAAACACTCTGACTGACTGTTGTCAGCTCTAATAGTAGGGAAAACACTCTGACTGACTGTTGTCAGCTCTAATAGTAGGGAAAACACTGACTGACTATTGTCAGCTCTAATAGTAGGGAAAACACTGACTGACTTGTCAGCTCTAATAGTAGGGAAAACACTGTCTGACTGACTGTTTTCAGCTCTAATAGTAGGGAAAACACTGTCTGACTGACTGACTTGTCAGCTCTAATAGTAGGGAAAACACTGTCTGACTGACTGACTTGTCAGCTCTAATAGTAGGGAAAACACTGTCTGACTGACTGACTTGTCAGCTCTAATAGTAGGGAAAACACTGACTGACTGACTGTTGTCAGCTGTAATAGTAGGGAAAACACTGACTGACTGACTGTTGTCAGCTGTAATAGTAGGGAAAACACTGACTGACTGACTGACTGTTGTCAGCTCTAATAGTAGGGAAAACACTGTCTGACTGACTGTTGTCAGCTGTAATAGTAGGGAAATCACTGACTGACTATTGTCAGCTCTAATAGTAGGGAAAACACTGACTGTTGTCAGCTCTAATAGTAGGGAAAACACTGACTGTTGTCAGCTCTAATAGTAGGGAAAACACTGACTGTTGTCAGCTCTAATAGTAGGGAAAACACTGACTGTTGTCAGCTCTAATAGTAGTGAAAACACTGACTGACTGTTGTCAGCTCTAATAGTTGGGAAAACACTGTCTGACTGACTGTTGTCAGCTCTAATAGTAGGGAAAACACTGTCTGACTGACTGTTGTCAGCTCTAATAGTAGGGAAAACACTGACTGTTGTCAGCTCTAATAGTAGGGAAAACACTGACTGACTGTTGTCAGCTCTAATAGTAGGGAAAACACTGACTGACTGACTGACTGTTGTCAGCTCTAACAGTAGGGAAAACACTGACTGACTGACTGTTGTCAGCTCTAATAGTAGGGAAATCACTGACTGACTGACTGACTGTTGTCAGCTCTAACAGTAGGGAAAACACTGACTGACTGACTGTTGTCAGCTCTAATAGTAGGGAAAACACTGACTGACTGACTGACTGACTGTTGTCAGCTCTAATAGTAGGGAAAACACTGACTGACTGACTGTTGTCAGCTCTAATAGTAGGGAAAACACTGACTGACTGACTGTTGTCAGCTCTAATAGTAGGGAAAACACTGACTGACTGACTGTTGTCAGCTCTAATAGTTGGGAAAACACTGACTGTTGTCAGCTCTAATAGTAGGGACAACACTGACTGTTGTCAGCTCTAATAGTTGGGAAAACACTGACTGTTGTCAGCTCTAATAGTAGGGAAACACTGACTGTTGTCAGCTCTAATAGTAGGGAAAACACTGACTGTTGTCAGCTCTAATAGTAGGGAAAACACTGACTGTTGTCAGCTCTAATAGTAGGGAAAACACTGACTGTTGTCAGCTCTAATAGTAGGGAAAACACTGACTGTTGTCAGCTCTAATAGTAGGGAAAACACTCTGAATGACTGTTGTCAGCTCTAATAGTAGGGAAAACACTCTGACTGACTGTTGTCAGCTCTAATAGTAGGGAAAACACTGACTGACTATTGTCAACTCTAATAGTAGGGAAAACACTGACTGACTGTTGTCAGCTCTAATAGTAGGGAAAACACTGTCTGACTGACTGTTTTCAGCTCTAATAGTAGGGAAAACACTGTCTGACTGACTGACTTGTCAGCTCTAATAGAAGGGAAAACACTGTCTGACTGACTGACTTGTCAGCTCTAATAGTAGGGAAAACACTGTCTGACTGACTGACTTGTCAGCTCTAATAGTAGGGAAAACACTGACTGACTGACTGTTGTCAGCTGTAATAGTAGGGAAAACACTGACTGACTGACTGTTGTCAGCTGTAATAGTAGGGAAAACACTGACTGACTGACTGTTGTCAGCTCTAATAGTAGGGAAAACACTGTCTGACTGACTGTTGTCAGCTGTAATAGTAGGGAAATCACTGACTGACTATTGTCAGCTCTAATAGTAGGGAAAACACTGACTGTTGTCAGCTCTAATAGTAGGGAAAACACTGACTGCTGTCAGCTCTAATAGTAGGGAAAACACTGACTGACTATTGTCAGCTCTAATAGTAGGATAAACACTGACTGACTGTTGTCAGCTCTAATAGTAGGGAAAACACTGACTGTTGTCAGCTCTAATAGTAGGGAAAACACTGACTGTTGTCAGCTCTAATAGTAGGGAAAACACTGACTGTTGTCAGCTCTAATAGTAGGGAAAACACTGACTGTTGTCAGCTCTAATAGTAGGGAAAACACTGACTGTTGTCAGCTCTAATAGTAGTGAAAACACTGACTGACTGTTGTCAGCTCTAATAGTTGGGAAAACACTGTCTGACTGACTGTTGTCAGCTCTAATAGTAGGGAAAACACTGTCTGACTGACTGTTGTCAGCTGTAATAGTAGGGAAAACACTGACTGTTGTCAGCTCTAATAGTAGGGAAAACACTGACTGACTGTTGTCAGCTCTAATAGTAGGGAAAACACTGACTGACTGACTGACTGTTGTCAGCTCTAACAGTAGGGAAAACACTGACTGACTGACTGTTGTCAGCTCTAATAGTAGGGAAAACACTGACTGACTGACTGACTGTTGTCAGCTCTAATAGTAGGGAAAACACTGACTGACTGACTGTTGTCAGCTCTAATAGTAGGGAAAACACTGACTGACTGACTGTTGTCAGCTCTAATAGTAGGGAAAACACTGACTGACTGACTGTTGTCAGCTCTAATAGTAGGGAAAACACTGACTGTTGTCAGCTCTAATAGTAGGGACAACACTGACTGTTGTCAGCTCTAATAGTTGTGAAAACACTGACTGTTGTCAGCTCTAATAGTAGGGAAACACTGACTGTTGTCAGCTCTAATAGTAGGGAAAACACTGACTGTTGTCAGCTCTAATAGTAGGGAAAACACTGACTGTTGTCAGCTCTAATAGTAGGGAAAACACTGACTGTTGTCAGCTCTAATAGTAGGGAAAACACTGACTGTTGTCAGCTCTAAAAGTAGGGAAAACACTCTGACTGACTGTTGTCAGCTCTAATAGTAGGGAAAACACTCTGACTGACTGTTGTCAGCTCTAATAGTAGGGAAAACACTGACTGACTATTGTCAACTCTAATAGTAGGGAAAACACTGACTGACTGTTGTCAGCTCTAATAGTAGGGAAAACACTGTCTGACTGACTGACTTGTCAGCTCTAATAGTAGGGAAAACACTGTCTGACTGACTGACTTGTCAGCTCTAATAGTAGGGAAAACACTGACTGACTGACTGTTGTCAGCTGTAATAGTAGGGAAAACACTGACTGACTGACTGTTGTCAGCTGTAATAGTAGGGAAAACACTGACTGACTGACTGTTGTCAGCTCTAATAGTAGGGAAAACACTGTCTGACTGACTGTTGTCAGCTGTAATAGTAGGGAAATCACTGACTGACTATTGTCAGCTCTAATAGTAGTGAAAACACTGACTGTTGTCAGCTCTAATAGTAGGATAAACACTGACTGACTGTTGTCAGCTCTAATAGTAGGGAAAACACTGTCTGACTGACTGACTTGTCAGCTCTAATAGTAGGGAAAACACTGTCTGACTGACTGACTTGTCAGCTCTAATAGTAGGGAAAACACTGACTGACTGACTGTTGTCAGCTGTAATTGTAGGGAAAACACTGACTGACTGACTGTTGTCAGCTGTAATAGTAGGGAAAACACTGACTGACTGACTGTTGTCAGCTCTAATAGTAGGGAATACACTGACTGTTGTCAGCTCTAATAGTAGGGAAAACACTCTGACTGACTGTTGTCAGCTCTAATAGTAGGGAAAACACTCTGACTGACTGTTGTCAGCTCTAATAGTAGGGAAAACACTGACTGACTATTGTCAGCTCTAATAGTAGGGAAAACACTGACTGACTGTTGTCAGCTCTAATAGTAGGGAAAACACTGTCTGACTGACTGTTTTCAGCTCTAATAGTAGGGAAAACACTGTCTGACTGTTTTCAGCTCTAATAGTAGGGAAAACACTGTCTGACTGACTGACTTGTCAGCTCTAATAGTAGGGAAAACACTGTCTGACTGACTGACTTGTCAGCTCTAATAGTAGGGAAAACACTGACTGATTGACTGTTGTCAGCTGTAATAGTAGGGAAAACACTGACTGACTGACTGTTGTCAGCTGTAATAGTAGGGAAAACACTGACTGAC
This sequence comes from Salmo salar, assembly GCF_965601325.2. NCBI lineage: Eukaryota > Metazoa > Chordata > Actinopteri > Salmoniformes > Salmonidae > Salmo > Salmo salar. The sequence goes on from NC_138301.1 coordinate 66,889,583, forward strand.
TGACTGTTGTCAGCTCTAATAGTAGGGAAAACACTGTCTGACTGACTGTTGTCAGCTGTAATAGTAGGGAAATCACTGACTGACTATTGTCAGCTCTAATAGTAGGGAAAACACTGACTGTTGTCAGCTCTAATAGTAGGATAAACACTGACTGACTGTTGTCAGCTCTAATAGTAGGGAAAACACTGTCTGACTGACTGACTTGTCAGCTCTAATAGTAGGGAAAACACTGACTGTTGTCAGCTCTAATAGTAGGGAAAACACTGACTGTTGTCAGCTCTAATAGTAGGGAAAACACTGACTGTTGTCAGCTCTAATAGTAGGGAAAACACTGACTGTTGTCAGCTCTAATAGTAGGGAAAACACTGACTGTTGTCAGCTCTAATAGTAGGGAAAACACTGACTGTTGTCAGCTCTAATAGTAGGGAAAACACTGACTGTTGTCAGCTCTAATAGTAGGGAAAACACTGACTGTTGTCAGCTCTAATAGTAGGGAAAACACTGTCTGACTGACTGTTGTCAGCTGTAATAGTAGGGAAAACACTGACTGACTATTGTCAGCTCTAATAGTAGGATAAACACTTACTGACTGTTGTCAGCTCTAATAGTAGGGAAAACACTGACTGTTGTCAGCTCTAATAGTAGGGAAAACACTGACTGACTGTCAGCTCTAATAGTAGGGAAAACACTGTCTGACTGACTGTTGTCAGCTCTAATAGTAGGGAAAACACTGTCTGACTGACTGTTGTCAGCTCTAATAGTAGGGAAAACACTGTCTGACTGACTGTTGTCAGCTCTAATAGTAGGGAAAACACTGTCTGACTGACTGTTGTCAGCTCTAATAGTAGGGAAAAAACTGTCTGACTGACTGTTGTCAGCTCTAATAGTAGGGAAAACACTGTCTGACTGACTGTTGTTAGCTCTAATAGTAGGGAAAACACTGTCTGACTGACTGTTGTCAGCTCTAATAGTAGGGAAAACACTGCCTGACTGACTGTTGTCAGCTCTAATAGTAGGGAAAACAATGACTGGCTGTTGTCAGCTCTAATAGTAGGGAAAACATTGACTGACTGTTGTCAGCTCTAATAGTAGGGAAAACGCTTACTGACTGTTGTCAGCTCTAATAGTAGGGAAAACACTGACTGTTGTCAGCTCTAATAGTAGGGAAAACACTGCCTGACTGACTGTTGTCAGCTCTAATAGTAGGGAAAACATTGACTGGCTGTTGTCAGCTCTAATAGTAGGGAAAACACTGACTGACTGTTGTCAGCTCTAATAGTAGGGAAAACGCTTACTGACTGTTGTCAGCTCTAATAGTAGGGAAAACGCTTACTGACTGTTGTCAGCTCTAATAGTAGGGAAAACGCTTACTGACTGTTGTCAGCTCTAATAGTAGGGAAAACACTGACTGTTGTCAGCTCTAATAGTAGGGAAAACACTGACTGTTGTCAGCTCTAATAGTAGGGAAAACACTGACTGTTGTCAGCTCTAATAGTAGTGAAAACACTGACTGACTGTTGTCAGCTCTAATAGTTGGGAAAACACTGTCTGACTGACTGTTGTCAGCTCTAATAGTAGGGAAAACACTGTCTGACTGACTGTTGTCAGCTCTAATAGTAGGGAAAACACTGACTGTTGTCAGCTCTAATAGTAGGGAAAACACTGACTGACTGTTGTCAGCTCTAATAGTAGGGAAAACACTGACTGACTGACTGTTGTCAGCTCTAACAGTAGGGAAAACACTGACTGACTGACTGTTGTCAGCTCTAATAGTAGGGAAAACACTGACTGACTGACTGACTGTTGTCAGCTCTAATAGTAGGGAAAACACTGACTGACTGACTGTTGTCAGCTCTAATAGTAGGGAAAACACTGACTGACTGACTGTTGTCAGCTCTAATAGTAGGGAAAACACTGACTGACTGACTGTTGTCAGCTCTAATAGTAGGGAAAACACTGACTGTTGTCAGCTCTAATAGTAGGGACAACACTGACTGTTGTCAGCTCTAATAGTTGGGAAAACACTGACTGTTGTCAGCTCTAATAGTAGGGAAACACTGACTGTTGTCAGCTCTAATAGTAGGGAAAACACTGACTGTTGTCAGCTCTAATAGTAGGGAAAACACTGACTGTTGTCAGCTCTAATAGTAGGGAAAACACTGACTGTTGTCAGCTCTAATAGTAGGGAAAACACTGACTGTTGTCAGCTCTAATAGTAGGGAAAACACTCTGACTGACTGTTGTCAGCTCTAATAGTAGGGAAAACACTCTGACTGACTGTTGTCAGCTCTAATAGTAGGGAAAACACTGACTGACTATTGTCAGCTCTAATAGTAGGGAAAACACTGACTGACTGTTGTCAGCTCTAATAGTAGGGAAAACACTGACTGTTGTCAGCTCTAATAGTAGGGAAAACACTGACTGTTGTCAGCTCTAATAGTATGGAAAACACTGACTGTTGTCAGCTCTAATAGTAGTGAAAACACTGACTGACTGTTGTCAGCTCTAATAGTTGGGAAAACACTGTCTGACTGACTGTTGTCAGCTCTAATAGTAGGGAAAACACTGTCTGACTGACTGTTGTCAGCTCTAATAGTAGGGAAAACACTGACTGTTGTCAGCTCTAATAGTAGGGAAAACACTGACTGACTGTTGTCAGCTCTAATAGTAGGGAAAACACTGACTGACTGACTGTTGTCAGCTCTAACAGTAGGGAAAACACTGACTGACTGACTGTTGTCAGCTCTAATAGTAGGGAAAACACTGACTGACTGACTGACTGTTGTCAGATCTAATAGTAGGGAAAACACTGACTGACTGACTGTTGTCAGCTCTAATAGTAGGGAAAACACTGACTGACTGACTGTTGTCAGCTCTAATAGTAGGGAAAACACTGACTGACTGACTGTTGTCAGCTCTAATAGTAGGGAAAACACTGACTGTTGTCAGCTCTAATAGTAGGGACAACACTGACTGTTGTCAGCTCTAATAGTTGGGAAAACACTGACTGTTGTCAGCTCTAATAGTAGGGAAACACTGACTGTTGTCAGCTCTAATAGTAGGGAAAACACTGACTGTTGTCAGCTCTAATAGTAGGGAAAACACTGACTGTTGTCAGCTCTAATAGTAGGGAAAACACTGACTGTTGTCAGCTCTAATAGTAGGGAAAACACTGACTATTGTCAGCTCTAATAGTAGGGAAAACACTCTGACTGACTGTTGTCAGCTCTAATAGTAGGTAAAACACTCTGACTGACTGTTGTCAGCTCTATTAGTAGGGAAAACACTGACTGACTATTGTCAGCTCTAATAGTAGGGAAAACACTGACTGTTGTCAGCTCTAATAGTAGGGAAAACACTGACTGACTGTCAGCTCTAATAGTAGGGAAAACACTGTCTGACTGACTGTTGTCAGCTCTAATAGTAGGGAAAACACTGTCTGACTGACTGTTGTCAGCTCTAATAGTAGGGAAAACACTGTCTGACTGACTGTTGTCAGCTCTAATAGTAGGGAAAACACTGTCTGACTGACTGTTGTCAGCTCTAATAGTAGGGAAAAAACTGTCTGACTGACTGTTGTCAGCTCTAATAGTAGGGAAAACACTGTCTGACTGACTGTTGTTAGCTCTAATAGTAGGGAAAACACTGTCTGACTGACTGTTGTCAGCTCTAATAGTAGGGAAAACACTGCCTGACTGACTGTTGTCAGCTCTAATAGTAGGGAAAACAATGACTGGCTGTTGTCAGCTCTAATAGTAGGGAAAACATTGACTGACTGTTGTCAGCTCTAATAGTAGGGAAAACGCTTACTGACTGTTGTCAGCTCTAATAGTAGGGAAAACACTGACTGTTGTCAGCTCTAATAGTAGGGAAAACACTGCCTGACTGACTGTTGTCAGCTCTAATAGTAGGGAAAACATTGACTGGCTGTTGTCAGCTCTAATAGTAGGGAAAACACTGACTGACTGTTGTCAGCTCTAATAGTAGGGAAAACGCTTACTGACTGTTGTCAGCTCTAATAGTAGGGAAAACACTGACTGTTGTCAGCTCTAATAGTAGGGAAAACACTGACTGTTGTCAGCTCTAATAGTATGGAAAACACTGACTGTTGTCAGCTCTAATAGTAGTGAAAACACTGACTGACTGTTGTCAGCTCTAATAGTTGGGAAAACACTGTCTGACTGACTGTTGTCAGCTCTAATAGTAGGGAAAACACTGTCTGACTGACTGTTGTCAGCTCTAATAGTAGGGAAAACACTGACTGTTGTCAGCTCTAATAGTAGGGAAAACACTGACTGACTGTTGTCAGCTCTAATAGTAGGGAAAACACTGACTGACTGACTGTTGTCAGCTCTAACAGTAGGGAAAACACTGACTGACTGACTGTTGTCAGCTCTAATAGTAGGGAAAACACTGACTGACTGACTGACTGTTGTCAGATCTAATAGTAGGGAAAACACTGACTGACTGACTGTTGTCAGCTCTAATAGTAGGGAAAACACTGACTGACTGACTGTTGTCAGCTCTAATAGTAGGGAAAACACTGACTGACTGACTGTTGTCAGCTCTAATAGTAGGGAAAACACTGACTGTTGTCAGCTCTAATAGTAGGGACAACACTGACTGTTGTCAGCTCTAATAGTTGGGAAAACACTGACTGTTGTCAGCTCTAATAGTAGGGAAACACTGACTGTTGTCAGCTCTAATAGTAGGGAAAACACTGACTGTTGTCAGCTCTAATAGTAGGGAAAACACTGACTGTTGTCAGCTCTAATAGTAGGGAAAACACTGACTGTTGTCAGCTCTAATAGTAGGGAAAACACTGACTATTGTCAGCTCTAATAGTAGGGAAAACACTCTGACTGACTGTTGTCAGCTCTAATAGTAGGTAAAACACTCTGACTGACTGTTGTCAGCTCTATTAGTAGGGAAAACACTGACTGACTATTGTCAGCTCTAATAGTAGGGAAAACACTGACTGTTGTCAGCTCTAATAGTAGGGAAAACACTGACTGACTGTCAGCTCTAATAGTAGGGAAAACACTGTCTGACTGACTGTTGTCAGCTCTAATAGTAGGGAAAACACTGTCTGACTGACTGTTGTCAGCTCTAATAGTAGGGAAAACACTGTCTGACTGACTGTTGTCAGCTCTAATAGTAGGGAAAACACTGTCTGACTGACTGTTGTCAGCTCTAATAGTAGGGAAAAAACTGTCTGACTGACTGTTGTCAGCTCTAATAGTAGGGAAAACACTGTCTGACTGACTGTTGTTAGCTCTAATAGTAGGGAAAACACTGTCTGACTGACTGTTGTCAGCTCTAATAGTAGGGAAAACACTGCCTGACTGACTGTTGTCAGCTCTAATAGTAGGGAAAACAATGACTGGCTGTTGTCAGCTCTAATAGTAGGGAAAACATTGACTGACTGTTGTCAGCTCTAATAGTAGGGAAAACGCTTACTGACTGTTGTCAGCTCTAATAGTAGGGAAAACACTGACTGTTGTCAGCTCTAATAGTAGGGAAAACACTGCCTGACTGACTGTTGTCAGCTCTAATAGTAGGGAAAACATTGACTGGCTGTTGTCAGCTCTAATAGTAGGGAAAACACTGACTGACTGTTGTCAGCTCTAATAGTAGGGAAAACGCTTACTGACTGTTGTCAGCTCTAATAGTAGGGAAAACGCTTACTGACTGTTGTCAGCTCTAATAGTAGGGAAAACGCTTACTGACTGTTGTCAGCTCTAATAGTAGGGAAAACACTGACTGTTGTCAGCTCTAATAGTAGGGAAAACACTGACTGTTGTCAGCTCTAATAGTAGGGAAAACACTGACTGTTGTCAGCTCTAATAGTAGTGAAAACACTGACTGACTGTTGTCAGCTCTAATAGTTGGGAAAACACTGTCTGACTGACTGTTGTCAGCTCTAATAGTAGGGAAAACACTGTCTGACTGACTGTTGTCAGCTCTAATAGTAGGGAAAACACTGTCTGACTGACTGTTGTCAGCTCTAATAGTAGGGAAAACACTGTCTGACTGACTGTTGTCAGCTCTAATAGTAGTGAAAACACTGACTGACTGTTGTCAGCTCTAATAGTTGGGAAAACACTGTCTGACTGACTGTTGTCAGCTCTAATAGTAGGGAAAACACTGTCTGACTGACTGTTGTCAGCTCTAATAGTAGGGAAAACACTGACTGTTGTCAGCTCTAATAGTAGGGAAAACACTGACTGACTGTTGTCAGCTCTAATAGTAGGGAAAACACTGACTGACTGACTGTTGTCAGCTCTAACAGTAGGGAAAACACTGACTGACTGACTGTTGTCAGCTCTAATAGTAGGGAAAACACTGACTGACTGACTGACTGTTGTCAGCTCTAATAGTAGGGAAAACACTGACTGACTGACTGTTGTCAGCTCTAATAGTAGGGAAAACACTGACTGACTGACTGTTGTCAGCTCTAATAGTAGGGAAAACACTGACTGACTGACTGTTGTCAGCTCTAATAGTAGGGAAAACACTGACTGTTGTCAGCTCTAATAGTAGGGACAACACTGACTGTTGTCAGCTCTAATAGTTGGGAAAACACTGACTGTTGTCAGCTCTAATAGTAGGGAAACACTGACTGTTGTCAGCTCTAATAGTAGGGAAAACACTGACTGTTGTCAGCTCTAATAGTAGGGAAAACACTGACTGTTGTCAGCTCTAATAGTAGGGAAAACACTGACTGTTGTCAGCTCTAATAGTAGGGAAAACACTGACTGTTGTCAGCTCTAATAGTAGGGAAAACACTCTGACTGACTGTTGTCAGCTCTAATAGTAGGGAAAACACTCTGACTGACTGTTGTCAGCTCTAATAGTAGGGAAAACACTGACTGACTATTGTCAGCTCTAATAGTAGGGAAAACACTGACTGACTGTTGTCAGCTCTAATAGTAGGGAAAACACTGACTGTTGTCAGCTCTAATAGTAGGGAAAACACTGACTGTTGTCAGCTCTAATAGTATGGAAAACACTGACTGTTGTCAGCTCTAATAGTAGTGAAAACACTGACTGACTGTTGTCAGCTCTAATAGTTGGGAAAACACTGTCTGACTGACTGTTGTCAGCTCTAATAGTAGGGAAAACACTGTCTGACTGACTGTTGTCAGCTCTAATAGTAGGGAAAACACTGACTGTTGTCAGCTCTAATAGTAGGGAAAACACTGACTGACTGTTGTCAGCTCTAATAGTAGGGAAAACACTGACTGACTGACTGTTGTCAGCTCTAACAGTAGGGAAAACACTGACTGACTGACTGTTGTCAGCTCTAATAGTAGGGAAAACACTGACTGACTGACTGACTGTTGTCAGATCTAATAGTAGGGAAAACACTGACTGACTGACTGTTGTCAGCTCTAATAGTAGGGAAAACACTGACTGACTGACTGTTGTCAGCTCTAATAGTAGGGAAAACACTGACTGACTGACTGTTGTCAGCTCTAATAGTAGGGAAAACACTGACTGTTGTCAGCTCTAATAGTAGGGACAACACTGACTGTTGTCAGCTCTAATAGTTGGGAAAACACTGACTGTTGTCAGCTCTAATAGTAGGGAAACACTGACTGTTGTCAGCTCTAATAGTAGGGAAAACACTGACTGTTGTCAGCTCTAATAGTAGGGAAAACACTGACTGTTGTCAGCTCTAATAGTAGGGAAAACACTGACTGTTGTCAGCTCTAATAGTAGGGAAAACACTGACTATTGTCAGCTCTAATAGTAGGGAAAACACTCTGACTGACTGTTGTCAGCTCTAATAGTAGGTAAAACACTCTGACTGACTGTTGTCAGCTCTATTAGTAGGGAAAACACTGACTGACTATTGTCAGCTCTAATAGTAGGGAAAACACTGACTGTTGTCAGCTCTAATAGTAGGGAAAACACTGACTGACTGTCAGCTCTAATAGTAGGGAAAACACTGTCTGACTGACTGTTGTCAGCTCTAATAGTAGGGAAAACACTGTCTGACTGACTGTTGTCAGCTCTAATAGTAGGGAAAACACTGTCTGACTGACTGTTGTCAGCTCTAATAGTAGGGAAAACACTGTCTGACTGACTGTTGTCAGCTCTAATAGTAGGGAAAAAACTGTCTGACTGACTGTTGTCAGCTCTAATAGTAGGGAAAACACTGTCTGACTGACTGTTGTTAGCTCTAATAGTAGGGAAAACACTGTCTGACTGACTGTTGTCAGCTCTAATAGTAGGGAAAACACTGCCTGACTGACTGTTGTCAGCTCTAATAGTAGGGAAAACAATGACTGGCTGTTGTCAGCTCTAATAGTAGGGAAAACATTGACTGACTGTTGTCAGCTCTAATAGTAGGGAAAACGCTTACTGACTGTTGTCAGCTCTAATAGTAGGGAAAACACTGACTGTTGTCAGCTCTAATAGTAGGGAAAACACTGCCTGACTGACTGTTGTCAGCTCTAATAGTAGGGAAAACATTGACTGGCTGTTGTCAGCTCTAATAGTAGGGAAAACACTGACTGACTGTTGTCAGCTCTAATAGTAGGGAAAACGCTTACTGACTGTTGTCAGCTCTAATAGTAGGGAAAACGCTTACTGACTGTTGTCAGCTCTAATAGTAGGGAAAACGCTTACTGACTGTTGTCAGCTCTAATAGTAGGGAAAACACTGACTGTTGTCAGCTCTAATAGTAGGGAAAACACTGACTGTTGTCAGCTCTAATAGTAGGGAAAACACTGACTGTTGTCAGCTCTAATAGTAGTGAAAACACTGACTGACTGTTGTCAGCTCTAATAGTTGGGAAAACACTGTCTGACTGACTGTTGTCAGCTCTAATAGTAGGGAAAACACTGTCTGACTGACTGTTGTCAGCTCTAATAGTAGGGAAAACACTGACTGTTGTCAGCTCTAATAGTAGGGAAAACACTGACTGACTGTTGTCAGCTCTAATAGTAGGGAAAACACTGACTGACTGACTGTTGTCAGCTCTAACAGTAGGGAAAACACTGACTGACTGACTGTTGTCAGCTCTAATAGTAGGGAAAACACTGACTGACTGACTGACTGTTGTCAGCTCTAATAGTAGGGAAAACACTGACTGACTGACTGTTGTCAGCTCTAATAGTAGGGAAAACACTGACTGACTGACTGTTGTCAGCTCTAATAGTAGGGAAAACACTGACTGACTGACTGTTGTCAGCTCTAATAGTAGGGAAAACACTGACTGTTGTCAGCTCTAATAGTAGGGACAACACTGACTGTTGTCAGCTCTAATAGTTGGGAAAACACTGACTGTTGTCAGCTCTAATAGTAGGGAAACACTGACTGTTGTCAGCTCTAATAGTAGGGAAAACACTGACTGTTGTCAGCTCTAATAGTAGGGAAAACACTGACTGTTGTCAGCTCTAATAGTAGGGAAAACACTGACTGTTGTCAGCTCTAATAGTAGGGAAAACACTCTGACTGACTGTTGTCAGCTCTAATAGTAGGGAAAACACTCTGACTGACTGTTGTCAGCTCTAATAGTAGGGAAAACACTGACTGACTATTGTCAGCTCTAATAGTAGGGAAAACACTGACTGACTGTTGTCAGCTCTAATAGTAGGGAAAACACTGACTGTTGTCAGCTCTAATAGTAGGGAAAACACTGACTGTTGTCAGCTCTAATAGTATGGAAAACACTGACTGTTGTCAGCTCTAATAGTAGTGAAAACACTGACTGACTGTTGTCAGCTCTAATAGTTGGGAAAACACTGTCTGACTGACTGTTGTCAGCTCTAATAGTAGGGAAAACACTGTCTGACTGACTGTTGTCAGCTCTAATAGTAGGGAAAACACTGACTGTTGTCAGCTCTAATAGTAGGGAAAACACTGACTGACTGTTGTCAGCTCTAATAGTAGGGAAAACACTGACTGACTGACTGTTGTCAGCTCTAACAGTAGGGAAAACACTGACTGACTGACTGTTGTCAGCTCTAATAGTAGGGAAAACACTGACTGACTGACTGACTGTTGTCAGATCTAATAGTAGGGAAAACACTGACTGACTGACTGTTGTCAGCTCTAATAGTAGGGAAAACACTGACTGACTGACTGTTGTCAGCTCTAATAGTAGGGAAAACACTGACTGACTGACTGTTGTCAGCTCTAATAGTAGGGAAAACACTGACTGTTGTCAGCTCTAATAGTAGGGACAACACTGACTGTTGTCAGCTCTAATAGTTGGGAAAACACTGACTGTTGTCAGCTCTAATAGTAGGGAAACACTGACTGTTGTCAGCTCTAATAGTAGGGAAAACACTGACTGTTGTCAGCTCTAATAGTAGGGAAAACACTGACTGTTGTCAGCTCTAATAGTAGGGAAAACACTGACTGTTGTCAGCTCTAATAGTAGGGAAAACACTGACTATTGTCAGCTCTAATAGTAGGGAAAACACTCTGACTGACTGTTGTCAGCTCTAATAGTAGGTAAAACACTCTGACTGACTGTTGTCAGCTCTATTAGTAGGGAAAACACTGACTGACTATTGTCAGCTCTAATAGTAGGGAAAACACTGACTGACTGTTGTCAGCTCTAATAGTAGGGAAAACACTGTCTGACTGACTGTTTTCAGCTCTAATAGTAGGGAAAACACTGTCTGACTGACTGACTTGTCAGCTCTAATTGTAGGGAAAACACTGACTGACTGACTGTTGTCAGCTGTAATAGTAGGGAAAACACTGACTGACTGACTGTTGTCAGGTGTAATAGTAGGGAAAACACTGACTGACTGACTGTTGTCAGCTCTAATAGTAGGGAAAACACTGTCTGACTGACTGTTGTCAGCTGTAATAGTAGGGAAATCACTGACTGACTATTGTCAGCTCTAATAGTAGGGAAAACACTGACTGTTGTCAGCTCTAATAGTAGGGAAAACACTGACTGTTGTCAGCTCTAATAGTAGTGAAAACACTGACTGACTGTTGTCAGCTCTAATAGTTGGGAAAACACTGTCTGACTGACTGTTGTCAGCTCTAATAGTAGGGAAAACACTGTCTGACTGACTGTTGTCAGCTCTAATAGTAGGGAAAACACTGACTGTTGTCAGCTCTAATAGTAAGGAAAACACTGACTGACTGTTGTCAGCTCTAATAGTAGGGAAAACACTGACTGACTGACTGACTGTTGTCAGCTCTAACAGTAGGGAAAACACTGACTGACTGACTGTTGTCAGCTCTAATAGTAGGGAAAACACTGACTGACTGACTGACTGTTGTCAGCTCTAATAGTAGGGATAACACTGACTGACTGACTGTTGTCAGCTCTAATAGTAGGGAAAACACTGACTGACTGACTGTTGTCAGCTCTAATAGTAGGGAAAACACTGACTGACTGACTGTTGTCAGCTCTAATAGTAGGGAAAACACTGAATGTTGTCAGCTCTAATAGTAGGGACAACACTGACTGTTGTCAGCTCTAATAGTTGGGAAAACACTGACTGTTGTCAGCTCTAATAGTAGGGAAACACTGACTGTGTTCAGCTCTAATAGTAGGGAAAACACTGACTGTTGTCAGCTCTAATAGTAGGGAAAACACTGACTGTTGTCAGCTCTAATAGTAGGGAAAACACTGACTGTTGTCAGCTCTAATAGTAGGGAAAACACTCTGACTGACTGTTGTCAGCTCTAATAGTAGGGAAAACACTCTGACTGACTCTTGTCAGCTCTAATAGTAGGGAAAACACTGACTGACTATTGTCAGCTCTAGTAGTAGGGAAAACACTGACTGACTGTTGTCAGCTCTAATAGTATTGAAAACACTGACTGTTGTCAGCTCTAATAGTAGGGAAAACACTGACTGTTGTCAGCTCTAATAGTAGGGAAAACACTGACTGTTGTCAGCTCTAATAGCAGTGAAAACACTGACTGACTGTTGTCAGCTCTAATAGTTGGGAAAACACTGTCTGACTGACTGTTGTCAGCTCTAATAGTAGGGAAAACACTGTCTGACTGACTGTTGTCAGCTCTAATAGTAGGGAAAACACTGACTGTTGTCAGCTCTAATAGTAGGGAAAACACTGACTGTTGTCAGCTCTAATAGTAGGGAAAACACTGTCTGACTGACTGTTGTCAGCTGTAATAGTAGGGAAAACACTGACTGACTATTGTCAGCTCTAATAGTAGGATAAACACTGACTGACTGTTGTCAGCTCTAATAGTAGGGAAAACACTGACTGTTGTCAGCTCTAATAGTAGGGAAAACACTGACTGACTGTCAGCTCTAATAGTAGGGAAAACACTGTCTGACTGACTGTTGTCAGCTCTAATAGTAGGGAAAACACTGTCTGACTGACTGTTGTCAGCTCTAATAGTAGGGAAAACACTGTCTGACTGACTGTTGTCAGCTCTAATAGTAGGGAAAACACTGTCTGACTGACTGTTGTCAGCTCTAATAGTAGGGAAAACACTGTCTGACTGACTGTTGTCAGCTCTAATAGTAGGGAAAACACTGTCTGACTGACTGTTGTTAGCTCTAATAGTAGGGAAAACACTGTCTGACTGACTGTTGTCAGCTCTAATAGTAGGGAAAACACTGCCTGACTGACTGTTGTCAGCTCTAATAGTAGGGAAAACAATGACTGGCTGTTGTCAGCTCTAATAGTAGGGAAAACATTGACTGACTGTTGTCAGCTCTAATAGTAGGGAAAACGCTTACTGACTGTTGTCAGCTCTAATAGTAGGGAAAACACTGACTGTTGTCAGCTCTAATAGTAGGGAAAACACTGCCTGACTGACTGTTGTCAGCTCTAATAGTAGGGAAAACATTGACTGGCTGTTGTCAGCTCTAATAGTAGGGAAAACACTGACTGACTGTTGTCAGCTCTAATAGTAGGGAAAACGCTTACTGACTGTTGTCAGCTCTAATAGTAGGGAAAACGCTTACTGACTGTTGTCAGCTCTAATAGTAGGGAAAACGCTTACTGACTGTTGTCAGCTCTAATAGTAGGGAAAACACTGACTGTTGTCAGCTCTAATAGTAGGGAAAACACTGACTGTTGTCAGCTCTAATAGTAGGGAAAACACTGACTGTTGTCAGCTCTAATAGTAGTGAAAACACTGACTGACTGTTGTCAGCTCTAATAGTTGGGAAAACACTGTCTGACTGACTGTTGTCAGCTCTAATAGTAGGGAAAACACTGTCTGACTGACTGTTGTCAGCTCTAATAGTAGGGAAAACACTGACTGTTGTCAGCTCTAATAGTAGGGAAAACACTGACTGACTGTTGTCAGCTCTAATAGTAGGGAAAACACTGACTGACTGACTGTTGTCAGCTCTAACAGTAGGGAAAACACTGACTGACTGACTGTTGTCAGCTCTAATAGTAGGGAAAACACTGACTGACTGACTGACTGTTGTCAGCTCTAATAGTAGGGAAAACACTGACTGACTGACTGTTGTCAGCTCTAATAGTAGGGAAAACACTGACTGACTGACTGTTGTCAGCTCTAATAGTAGGGAAAACACTGACTGACTGACTGTTGTCAGCTCTAATAGTAGGGAAAACACTGACTGTTGTCAGCTCTAATAGTAGGGACAACACTGACTGTTGTCAGCTCTAATAGTTGGGAAAACACTGACTGTTGTCAGCTCTAATAGTAGGGAAACACTGACTGTTGTCAGCTCTAATAGTAGGGAAAACACTGACTGTTGTCAGCTCTAATAGTAGGGAAAACACTGACTGTTGTCAGCTCTAATAGTAGGGAAAACACTGACTGTTGTCAGCTCTAATAGTAGGGAAAACACTGACTGTTGTCAGCTCTAATAGTAGGGAAAACACTCTGACTGACTGTTGTCAGCTCTAATAGTAGGGAAAACACTCTGAATGACTGTTGTCAGCTCTAATAGTAGGGAAAACACTGACTGACTATTGTCAGCTCTAATAGTAGGGAAAACACTGACTGACTGTTGTCAGCTCTAATAGTAGGGAAAACACTGACTGTTGTCAGCTCTAATAGTAGGGAAAACACTGACTGTTGTCAGCTCTAATAGTAGGGAAAACACTGACTGTTGTCAGCTCTAATAGTAGTGAAAACACTGACTGACTGTTGTCAGCTCTAATAGTTGGGAAAACACTGTCTGACTGACTGTTGTCAGCTCTAATAGTAGGGAAAACACTGTCTGACTGACTGTTGTCAGCTCTAATAGTAGGGAAAACACTGACTTTTGTCAGCTCTAATAGTAGGGAAAACACTGACTGACTGTTGTCAGCTCTAATAGTAGGGAAAACACTGACTGACTGACTGTTGTCAGCTCTAACAGTAGGGAAAACACTGACTGACTGACTGTTGTCAGCTCTAATAGTAGGGAAAACACTGACTGACTGACTGACTGTTGTCAGCTCTAATAGTAGGGAAAACACTGACTGACTGACTGTTGTCAGCTCTAATAGTAGGGAAAACACTGACTGACTGACTGTTGTCAGCTCTAATAGTAGGGAAAACACTTACTGACTGACTGTTGTCAGCTCTAATAGTAGGGAAAACACTGACTGTTGTCAGCTCTAATAGTAGGGACAACACTGACTGTTGTCAGCTCTAATAGTTGGGAAAACACTGACTGTTGTCAGCTCTAATAGTAGGGAAAACACTGACTGTTGTCAGCTCTAATAGTAGGGAAAACACTGACTGTTGTCAGCTCTAATTGTAGGGAAAACACTGACTGTTGTCAGCTCTAATAGTAGGGAAAACACTCTGACTGACTGTTGTCAGCTCTAATAGTAGGTAAAACACTCTGACTGACTGTTGTCAGCTCTAATAGTAGGGAAAACACTGACTGACTATTGTCAGCTCTAATAGTAGGGAAAACACTGACTGACTGTTGTCAGCTCTAATAGTAGGGAAAACACTGTCTGACTGACTGTTTTCAGCTCTAATAGTAGGGAAAACACTGTCTGACTGACTGACTTGTCAGCTCTAATTGTAGGGAAAACACTGACTGACTGACTGTTGTCAGCTGTAATAGTAGGGAAAACACTGACTGACTGACTGTTGTCAGCTGTAATAGTAGGGAAAACACTGACTGACTGACTGTTGTCAGCTCTAATAGTAGGGAAAACACTGTCTGACTGACTGTTGTCAGCTGTAATAGTAGGGAAATCAGTGACTGACTATTGTCAGCTCTAATAGTAGGGAAAACACTGACTGTTGTCAGCTCTAATAGTAGGGAAAACACTGACTGTTGTCAGCTCTAATAGTAGTGAAAACACTGACTGACTGTTGTCAGCTCTAATAGTTGGGAAAACACTGTCTGACTGACTGTTGTCAGCTCTAATAGTAGGGAAAACACTGTCTGACTGACTGTTGTCAGCTCTAATAGTAGGGAAAACACTGACTGTTGTCAGCTCTAATAGTAGGGAAAACACTGACTGACTGTTGTCAGCTCTAATAGTAGGGAAAACACTGACTGACTGACTGACTGTTGTCAGCTCTAACAGTAGGGAAAACACTGACTGACTGACTGTTGTCAGCTCTAATAGTAGGGAAAACACTGACTGACTGACTGACTGTTGTCAGCTCTAATAGTAGGGAAAACACTGACTGACTGACTGTTGTCAGCTCTAATAGTAGGGAAAACACTGACTGACTGACTGTTGTCAGCTCTAATAGTAGGGAAAACACTGAATGTTGTCAGCTCTAATAGTAGGGACAACACTGACTGTTGTCAGCTCTAATAGTTGGGAAAACACTGACTGTTGTCAGCTCTAATAGTAGGGAAACACTGACTGTTGTCAGCTCTAATAGTAGGGAAAACACTGACTGTTGTCAGCTCTAATAGTAGGGAAAACACTGACTGTTGTCAGCTCTAATAGTAGGGAAAACACTGACTGTTGTCAGCTCTAATAGTAGGGAAAACACTCTGACTGACTGTTGTCAGCTCTAATAGTAGGGAAAACACTCTGACTGACTGTTGTCAGCTCTAATAGTAGGGAAAACACTGACTGACTATTGTCAGCTCTAATAGTAGGGAAAACACTGACTGACTGTTGTCAGCTCTAATAGTAGGGAAAACACTGTCTGACTGACTGTTTTCAGCTCTAATAGTAGGGAAAACACTGTCTGACTGACTGACTTGTCAGCTCTAATAGTAGGGAAAACACTGTCTGACTGACTGACTTGTCAGCTCTAATAGTAGGGAAAACACTGTCTGACTGACTGACTTGTCAGCTCTAATAGTAGGGAAAACACTGACTGACTGACTGTTGTCAGCTGTAATAGTAGGGAAAACACTGACTGACTGACTGTTGTCAGCTGTAATAGTAGGGAAAACACTGACTGACTGACTGTTGTCAGCTCTAATAGTAGGGAAAACACTGTATGACTGATTGTTGTTAGCTGTAATTGTAGGGAAATCACTGACTGACTATTGTCAGCTCTAATAGTAGGGAAAACACTGACTGTTGTCAGCTCTAATAGTAGGGAAAACACTGACTGTTGTCAGCTCTAATAGTAGGGAAAACACTGACTGTTGTCAGCTCTAATAGTAGGGAAAACACTGACTGTTGTCAGCTCTAATAGTAGTGAAAACACTGACTGACTGTTGTCAGCTCTAATAGTTGGGAAAACACTGTCTGACTGACTGTTGTCAGCTCTAATAGTAGGGAAAACACTGTCTGACTGATTGTTGTCAGCTCTAATAGTAGGGAAAACACTGACTGACTGACTGTTGTCAGCTCTAATAGTAGGGAAAACACTGACTGTTGTCAGCTCTAATAGTAGGGACAACACTGACTGTTGTCAGCTCTAATAGTTGGGAAAACACTGACTGTTGTCAGCTCTAATAGTAGGGAAACACTGACTGTTGTCAGCTCTAATAGTAGGGAAAACACTGACTGTTGTCAGCTCTAATAGTAGGGAAAACACTGACTGTTGTCAGCTCTAATAGTAGGGAAAACACTCTGACTGACTGTTGTCAGCTCTAATAGTAGGGAAAACACTCTGACTGACTGTTGTCAGCTCTAATAGTAGGGAAAACACTGACTGACTATTGTCAGCTCTAATAGTAGGGAAAACACTGACTGACTGTTGTCAGCTCTAATAGTAGGGAAAACACTGTCTGACTGACTGTTTTCAGCTCTAATAGTAGGGAAAACACTGTCTGACTGACTGACTTGTCAGCTCTAATAGTAGGGAAAACACTGTCTGACTGACTGACTTGTCAGCTCTAATAGTAGGGAAAACACTGACTGTTGTCAGCTCTAATAGTAGGGACAACACTGACTGTTGTCAGCTCTAATAGTTGGGAAAACACTGACTGTTGTCAGCTCTAATAGTAGGGAAACACTGACTGTTGTCAGCTCTAATAGTAGGGAAAACACTGACTGTTGTCAGCTCTAATAGTAGGGAAAACACTGACTGTTGTCAGCTCTAATAGTAGGGAAAACACTGACTGTTGTCAGCTCTAATAGTAGGGAAAACACTGACTGTTGTCAGCTCTAATAGTAGGGAAAACACTCTGACTGACTGTTGTCAGCTCTAATAGTAGGGAAAACACTCTGACTGACTGTTGTCAGCTCTAATAGTAGGGAAAACACTGACTGACTATTGTCAGCTCTAATAGTAGGGAAAACACTGACTGACTGTTGTCAGCTCTAATAGTAGGGAAAACACTGTCTGACTGACTGTTTTCAGCTCTAATAGTAGGGAAAACACTGTCTGACTGACTGACTTGTCAGCTCTAATAGTAGGGAAAACACTGTCTGACTGACTGACTTGTCAGCTCTAATAGTAGGGAAAACACTGACTGACTGACTGTTGTCAGCTGTAATAGTAGGGAAAACACTGACTGACTGTTGTCAGCTGTAATAGTAGGGAAAACACTGACTGACTGACTGTTGTCAGCTCTAATAGTAGGGAAAACACTGTCTGACTGACTGTTGTCAGCTGTAATAGTAGGGAAATCACTGACTGACTATTGTCAGCTCTAATAGTAGGGAAAACACTGACTGTTGTCAGCTCTAATAGTAGGGAAAACACTGACTGTTGTCAGCTCTAATAGTAGGGAAAACACTGACTGTTGTCAGCTCTAATAGTAGGGAAAACACTGACTGTTGTCAGCTCTAATAGTAGGGAAAACACTGACTGTTGTCAGCTCTAATAGTAGTGAAAACACTGACTGACTGTTGTCAGCTCTAATAGTTGGGAAAACACTGTCTAACTGACTGTTGTCAGCTCTAATAGTAGGGAAAACACTGTCTGACTGATTGTTGTCAGCTCTAATAGTAGGGAAAACACTGACTGACTGACTGTTGTCAGCTCTAATAGTAGGGAAAACACTGACTGTTGTCAGCTCTAATAGTAGGGACAACACTGACTGTTGTCAGCTCTAATAGTTGGGAAAACACTGACTGTTGTCAGCTCTAATAGTAGGGAAACACTGACTGTTGTCAGCTCTAATAGTAGGGAAAACACTGACTGTTGTCAGCTCTAATAGTAGGGAAAACACTGACTGTTGTCAGCTCTAATAGTAGGGAAAACACTCTGACTGACTGTTGTCAGCTCTAATAGTAGGGAAAACACTCTGACTGACTGTTGTCAGCTCTAATAGTAGGGAAAACACTGACTGACTATTGTCAGCTCTAATAGTAGGGAAAACACTGACTGACTGTTGTCAGCTCTAATAGTAGGGAAAACACTGTCTGACTGACTGTTTTCAGCTCTAATAGTAGGGAAAACACTGTCTGACTGACTGACTTGTCAGCTCTAATAGTAGGGAAAACACTGTCTGACTGACTGACTTGTCAGCTCTAATAGTAGGGAAAACACTGACTGTTGTCAGCTCTAATAGTAGGGACAACACTGACTGTTGTCAGCTTTAATAGTTGGGAAAACACTGACTGTTGTCAGCTCTAATAGTAGGGAAACACTGACTGTTGTCAGCTCTAATAGTAGGGAAAACACTGACTGTTGTCAGCTCTAATAGTAGGGAAAACACTGACTGTTGTCAGCTCTAATAGTAGGGAAAACACTGACTGTTGTCAGCTCTAATAGTAGGGAAAACACTGACTGTTGTCAGCTCTAATAGTAGGGAAAACACTCTGACTGACTGTTGTCAGCTCTAATAGTAGGGAAAACACTCTGACTGACTGATGTCAGCTCTAATAGTAGGGAAAACACTGACTGACTATTGTCAGCTCTAATAGTAGGGAAAACACTGACTGACTGTTGTCAGCTCTAATAGTAGGGAAAACACTGTCTGACTGACTGTTTTCAGCTCTAATAGTAGGGAAAACACTGTCTGACTGACTGACTTGTCAGCTCTAATAGTAGGGAAAACACTGTCTGACTGACTGACTTGTCAGCTCTAATAGTAGGGAAAACACTGTCTGACTGACTGACTTGTCAGCTCTAATAGTAGGGAAAACACTGACTGACTGACTGTTGTCAGCTGTAATAGTAGGGAAAACACTGACTGACTATTGTCAGCTCTAATAGTAGGGAAAACACTGACTGACTGTTGTCAGCTCTAATAGTAGGGAAAACACTGTCTGACTGACTGTTTTCAGCTCTAATAGTAGGGAAAACACTGTCTGACTGACTGACTTGTCAGCTCTAATAGTAGGGAAAACACTGTCTGACTGACTGACTGTTGTCAGCTCTAATAGTAGGGAAAACACTGACTGTTGTCAGCTCTAATAGTAGGGACAACACTGACTGTTGTCAGCTCTAATAGTTGGGAAAACACTGACTGTTGTCAGCTCTAATAGTAGGGAAACACTGACTGTTGTCAGCTCTAATAGTAGGGAAAACACTGACTGTTGTCAGCTCTAATAGTAGGGAAAACACTGACTGTTGTCAGCTCTAATAGTAGGGAAAACACTGACTGTTGTCAGCTCTAATAGTAGGGAAAACACTGACTGTTGTCAGCTCTAATAGTAGGGAAAACACTCTGACTGACTGTTGTCAGCTCTAATAGTAGGGAAAACACTCTGACTGACTGTTGTCAGCTCTAATAGTAGGGAAAACACTGACTGACTATTGTCAGCTCTAATAGTAGGGAAAACACTGACTGACTGTTGTCAGCTCTAATAGTAGGGAAAACACTGTCTGACTGACTGTTTTCAGCTCTAATAGTAGGGAAAACACTGTCTGACTGACTGACTTGTCAGCTCTAATAGTAGGGAAAACACTGTCTGACTGACTGACTTGTCAGCTCTAATAGTAGGGAAAACACTGTCTGACTGACTGACTTGTCAGCTCTAATAGTAGGGAAAACACTGACTGACTGACTGTTGTCAGCTGTAATAGTAGGGAAAACACTGACTGACTGACTGTTGTCAGCTGTAATAGTAGGGAAAACACTGACTGACTGACTGTTGTCAGCTCTAATAGTAGGGAAAACACTGTCTGACTGACTGTTGTCAGCTGTAATAGTAGGGAAATCACTGACTGACTATTGTCAGCTCTAATAGTAGGGAAAACACTGACTGTTGTCAGCTCTAATAGTAGGGAAAACACTGACTGTTGTCAGCTCTAATAGTAGGGAAAACACTGACTGTTGTCAGCTCTAATAGTAGTGAAAACACTGACTGACTGTTGTCAGCTCTAATAGTTGGGAAAACACTGTCTGACTGACTGTTGTCAGCTCTAATAGTAGGGAAAACACTGTCTGACTGACTGTTGTCAGCTATAATAGTAGGGAAAACACTGACTGTTGTCAGCTCTAATAGTAGGGAAAACACTGACTGACTGTTGTCAGCTCTAATAGTAGGGAAAACACTGACTGACTGACTGACTGTTGTCAGCTCTAACAGTAGTGAAAACACTGACTGACTGACTGTTGTCAGCTCTAATAGTAGGGAAAACACTGACTGACTGACTGACTGTTGTCAGCTCTAATAGTAGGGAAAACACTGACTGACTGACTGTTGTCAGCTCTAATAGTAGGGAAAACACTGACTGACTGACTGTTGTCAGCTCTAATAGTAGGGAAAACACTGACTGACTGACTGTTGTCAGCTCTAATAGTAGGGAAAACACTGACTGTTGTCAGCTCTAATAGTAGGGACAACACTGACTGTTGTCAGCTCTAATAGTTGGGAAAACACTGACTGTTGTCAGCTCTAATAGTAGGGAAACACTGACTGTTGTCAGCTCTAATAGTAGGGAAAACACTGACTGTTGTCAGCTCTAATAGTAGGGAAAACACTGACTGTTGTCAGCTCTAATAGTAGGGAAAACACTGACTGTTGTCAGCTCTAATAGTAGGGAAAACACTGACTGTTGTCAGCTCTAATAGTAGGGAAAACACTCTGACTGACTGTTGTCAACTCTAATAGTAGGGAAAACACTCTGACTGACTGTTGTCAGCTCTAATAGTAGGGAAAACACTGACTGACTATTGTCAGCTCTAATAGTAGGGAAAACACTGACTGACTGTTGTCAGCTCTAATAGTAGGGAAAACACTGTCTGACTGACTGTTTTCAGCTCTAATAGTAGGGAAAACACTGTCTGACTGACTGACTTGTCAGCTCTAATAGTAGGGAAAACACTGTCTGACTGACTGACTTGTCAGCTCTAATAGTAGGGAAAACACTGTCTGACTGACTGACTTGTCAGCTCTAATAGTAGGGAAAACACTGACTGACTGACTGTTGTCAGCTGTAATAGTAGGGAAATCACTGACTGACTATTGTCAGCTCTAATAGTAGGGAAAACACTGACTGTTGTCAGCTCTAATAGTAGAATAAACACTGACTGACTGTTGTCAGCTCTAATAGTAGGGAAAACACTGTCTGACTGACTGACTTGTCAGCTCTAATAGTAGGGAAAACACTGTCTGACTGACTGACTTGTCAGCTCTAATAGTAGGGAAAACACTGACTGACTGACTGTTGTCAGCTGTAATAGTAGGGAAAACACTGACTGACTGACTGTTGTCAGCTGTAATAGTAGGGAAAACACTGACTGACTGACTGTTGTCAGCTCTAATAGTAGGGAAAACACTGACTGACTGACTGTTGTCAGCTCTAATAGTAGGGAAAACACTGACTGACTGTTGTCAGCTCTAATAGTAGGGAAAACACTGACTGTTGTCAGCTCTAATAGTAGGATAAACACTGACTGACTGACTGACTGTTGTCAGCTCTAATAGTAGGGAAAACACTGACTGTTGTCAGCTGTAATAGTAGTGAAAACACTGACTGACTGACTGTTGTCAGCTCTAATAGTAGGGAAAACACTGTCTGACTGACTGTTGTCAGCTCTAATAGTAGGGAAAACACTGTCTGACTGACTGACTTGTCAGCTCTAATAGTAGGGAAAACACTGACTGACTGACTGTTGTCAGCTCTAATAGTAGGGAAAACTCTGACTGACTGTTGTTAGCTCTAATAGTAGGGAAAACACTGTCTGACTGACTGTTTTCAGCTCTAATAGTAGGGAAAACACTGTCTGACTGACTGTTGTCAGCTCTAATAGTAGGGAAAACACTGTCTGACTGACTGACTTGTCAGCTCTAATAGTAGGGAAAACACTGACTGTTGTCAGCTCTAATAGTAGGGAAAACACTGACTGACTGACTGTTGTCAGCTCTAATAGTAGGGAAAACACTGACTGACTGTCAGCTCTAATAGTAGGGAAAACACTGTCTGACTGACTGTTGTCAGCTCTAATAGTAGGGAAAACACTGTCTGACTGACTGTTGTCAGCTCTAATAGTAGGGAAAACACTGTCTGACTGACTGGTGTTAGCTCTAATAGTAGGGAAAACACTGTCTGACTGACTGTTGTCAGCTCTAATAGTAGGGAAAACACTGCCTGACTGACTGTTGTCAGCTCTAATAGTAGGGAAAACACTGACTGTTGTCAGCTCTAATAGTAGGGAAAACACTGACTGACTGTTGTCAGCTCTAATAGTAGGGAAAACACTGTCTGACTGACTGACTTGTCAGCTCTAATAGTAGGGAAAACACTGTCTGACTGACTGACTTGTCAGCTCTAATAGTAGGGAAAACACTGACTGACTGACTGTTGTCAGCTGTAATAGTAGGGAAAACACTGACTGACTGACTGTTGTCAGCTGTAATAGTAGGATAAACACTGACTGACTGACTGACTGTTGTCAGCTCTAATAGTAGGGAAAACACTGACTGTTGTCAGCTGTAATAGTAGTGAAAACACTGACTGACTGACTGTTGTCAGCTCTAATAGTAGGGAAAACACTGTCTGACTGACTGTTGTCAGCTCTAATAGTAGGGAAAACACTGTCTGACTGACTGACTTGTCAGCTCTAATAGTAGGGAAAACACTGACTGACTGACTGTTGTCAGCTCTAATAGTAGGGAAAACTCTGACTGACTGTTGTCAGCTCTAATAGTAGGGAAAACACTGTCTGACTGACTGTTTTCAGCTCTAATAGTAGGGAAAACACTGTCTGACTGACTGTTGTCAGCTCTAATAGTAGGGAAAACACTGTCTGACTGACTGACTTGTCAGCTCTAATAGTAGGGAAAACACTGACTGTTGTCAGCTCTAATAGTAGGGAAAACACTGACTGACTGACTGTTGTCAGCTCTAATAGTAGGGAAAACACTGACTGACTGTCAGCTCTAATAGTAGGGAAAACACTGTCTGACTGACTGTTGTCAGCTCTAATAGTAGGGAAAACACTGTCTGACTGACTGTTGTCAGCTCTAATAGTAGGGAAAACACTGTCTGACTGACTGGTGTTAGCTCTAATAGTAGGGAAAACACTGTCTGACTGACTGTTGTCAGCTCTAATAGTAGGGAAAACACTGCCTGACTGACTGTTGTCAGCTCTAATAGTAGGGAAAACACTGACTGTTGTCAGCTCTAATAGTAGGGAAAACACTGACTGACTGTTGTCAGCTCTAATAGTAGGGAAAACACTGACTGACTGACTGTTGTCAGCTCTAACAGTAGGGAAAACACTGACTGACTGACTGTTGTCAGCTCTAATAGTAGGGAAAACACTGACTGACTGACTGACTGTTGTCAGCTCTAATAGTAGGGAAAACACTGACTGACTGACTGTTGTCAGCTCTAATAGTAGGGAAAACACTGACTGACTGACTGTTGTCAGCTCTAATAGTAGGGAAAACACTGACTGACTGACTGTTGTCAGCTCTAATAGTAGGGAAAACACTGACTGTTGTCAGCTCTAATAGTAGGGACAACACTGACTGTTGTCAGCTCTAATAGTTGGGAAAACACTGACTGTTGTCAGCTCTAATAGTAGGGAAACACTGACTGTTGTCAGCTCTAATAGTAGGGAAAACACTGACTGTTGTCAGCTCTAATAGTAGGGAAAACACTGACTGTTGTCAGCTCTAATAGTAGGGAAAACACTGACTGTTGTCAGCTCTAATAGTAGGGAAAACACTGACTGTTGTCAGCTCTAATAGTAGGGAAAACACTCTGACTGACTGTTGTCAGCTCTAATAGTAGGGAAAACACTCTGACTGACTGTTGTCAGCTCTAATAGTAGGGAAAACACTGACTGACTATTGTCAGCTCTAATAGTAGGGAAAACACTGACTGACTGTTGTCAGCTCTAATAGTAGGGAAAACACTGTCTGACTGACTGTTTTCAGCTCTAATAGTAGGGAAAACACTGTCTGACTGACTGACTTGTCAGCTCTAATAGTAGGGAAAACACTGTCTGACTGACTGACTTGTCAGCTCTAATAGTAGGGAAAACACTGTCTGACTGACTGACTTGTCAGCTCTAATAGTAGGGAAAACACTGACTGACTGACTGTTGTCAGCTGTAATAGTAGGGAAAACACTGACTGACTGACTGTTGACAGCTGTAATAGTAGGGAAAACACTGACTGACTGACTGTTGTCAGCTCTAATAGTAGGGAAAACACTGTCTGACTGACTGTTGTCAGCTGTAATAGTAGGGAAATCACTGACTGACTATTGTCAGCTCTAATAGTAGGGAAAACACTGACTGTTGTCAGCTCTAATAGTAGGGAAAACACTGACTGTTGTCAGCTCTAATAGTAGGGAAAACACTGACTGTTGTCAGCTCTAATAGTAGTGAAAACACTGACTGACTGTTGTCAGCTCTAATAGTTGGGAAAACACTGTCTGACTGACTGTTGTCAGCTCTAATAGTAGGGAAAACACTGTCTGACTGATTGTTGTCAGCTCTAATAGTAGGGAAAACACTGACTGACTGACTGTTGTCAGCTCTAATAGTAGGGAAAACACTGACTGTTGTCAGCTCTAATAGTAGGGACAACACTGACTGTTGTCAGCTCTAATAGTTGGGAAAACACTGACTGTTGTCAGCTCTAATAGTAGGGAAACACTGACTGTTGTCAGCTCTAATAGTAGGGAAAACACTGACTGTTGTCAGCTCTAATAGTAGGGAAAACACTGACTGTTGTCAGCTCTAATAGTAGGGAAAACACTCTGACTGACTGTTGTCAGCTCTAATAGTAGGGAAAACACTCTGACTGACTGTTGTCAGCTCTAATAGTAGGGAAAACACTGACTGACTATTGTCAGCTCTAATAGTAGGGAAAACACTGACTGACTGTTGTCAGCTCTAATAGTAGGGAAAACACTGTCTGACTGACTGTTTTCAGCTCTAATAGTAGGGAAAACACTGTCTGACTGACTGACTTGTCAGCTCTAATAGTAGGGAAAACACTGTCTGACTGACTGACTTGTCAGCTCTAATAGTAGGGAAAACACTGACTGTTGTCAGCTCTAATAGTAGGGACAACACTGACTGTTGTCAGCTCTAATAGTTGGGAAAACACTGACTGTTGTCAGCTCTAATAGTAGGGAAACACTGACTGTTGTCAGCTCTAATAGTAGGGAAAACACTGACTGTTGTCAGCTCTAATAGTAGGGAAAACACTGACTGTTGTCAGCTCTAATAGTAGGGAAAACACTGACTGTTGTCAGCTCTAATAGTAGGGAAAACACTGACTGTTGTCAGCTCTAATAGTAGGGAAAACACTCTGACTGACTGTTGTCAGCTCTAATAGTAGGGAAAACACTCTGACTGACTGTTGTCAGCTCTAATAGTAGGGAAAACACTGACTGACTATTGTCAGCTCTAATAGTAGGGAAAACACTGACTGACTGTTGTCAGCTCTAATAGTAGGGAAAACACTGTCTGACTGACTGTTTTCAGCTCTAATAGTAGGGAAAACACTGTCTGACTGACTGACTTGTCAGCTCTAATAGTAGGGAAAACACTGTCTGACTGACTGACTTGTCAGCTCTAATAGTAGGGAAAACACTGTCTGACTGACTGACTTGTCAGCTCTAATAGTAGGGAAAACACTGACTGACTGACTGTTGTCAGCTGTAATAGTAGGGAAAACACTGACTGACTATTGTCAGCTCTAATAGTAGGGAAAACACTGACTGACTGTTGTCAGCTCTAATAGTAGGGAAAACACTGTCTGACTGACTGTTTTCAGCTCTAATAGTAGGGAAAACACTGTCTGACTGACTGACTTGTCAGCTCTAATAGTAGGGAAAACACTGTCTGACTGACTGACTTGTCAGCTCTAATAGTAGGGAAAACACTGACTGTTGTCAGCTCTAATAGTAGGGACAACACTGACTGTTGTCAGCTCTAATAGTTGGGAAAACACTGACTGTTGTCAGCTCTAATAGTAGGGAAACACTGACTGTTGTCAGCTCTAATAGTAGGGAAAACACTGACTGTTGTCAGCTCTAATAGTAGGGAAAACACTGACTGTTGTCAGCTCTAATAGTAGGGAAAACACTGACTGTTGTCAGCTCTAATAGTAGGGAAAACACTGACTGTTGTCAGCTCTAATAGTAGGGAAAACACTGACTGACTGACTGTTGTCAGCTCTAACAGTAGGGAAAACACTGACTGACTGACTGTTGTCAGCTCTAATAGTAGGGAAAACACTGACTGACTGACTGACTGTTGTCAGCTCTAATAGTAGGGAAAACACTGACTGACTGACTGTTGTCAGCTCTAATAGTAGGGAAAACACTGACTGACTGACTGTTGTCAGCTCTAATAGTAGGGAAAACACTGACTGACTGACTGTTGTCAGCTCTAATAGTAGGGAAAACACTGACTGTTGTCAGCTCTAATAGTAGGGACAACACTGACTGTTGTCAGCTCTAATAGTTGGGAAAACACTGACTGTTGTCAGCTCTAATAGTAGGGAAACACTGACTGTTGTCAGCTCTAATAGTAGGGAAAACACTGACTGTTGTCAGCTCTAATAGTAGGGAAAACACTGACTGTTGTCAGCTCTAATAGTAGGGAAAACACTGACTGTTGTCAGCTCTAATAGTAGGGAAAACACTGACTGTTGTCAGCTCTAATAGTAGGGAAAACACTCTGACTGACTGTTGTCAGCTCTAATAGTAGGGAAAACACTCTGACTGACTGTTGTCAGCTCTAATAGTAGGGAAAACACTGACTGACTATTGTCAGCTCTAATAGTAGGGAAAACACTGACTGACTGTTGTCAGCTCTAATAGTAGGGAAAACACTGTCTGACTGACTGTTTTCAGCTCTAATAGTAGGGAAAACACTGTCTGACTGACTGACTTGTCAGCTCTAATAGTAGGGAAAACACTGTCTGACTGACTGACTTGTCAGCTCTAATAGTAGGGAAAACACTGTCTGACTGACTGACTTGTCAGCTCTAATAGTAGGGAAAACACTGACTGACTGACTGTTGTCAGCTGTAATAGTAGGGAAAACACTGACTGACTGACTGTTGTCAGCTGTAATAGTAGGGAAAACACTGACTGACTGACTGTTGTCAGCTCTAATAGTAGGGAAAACACTGTCTGACTGACTGTTGTCAGCTGTAATAGTAGGGAAATCACTGACTGACTATTGTCAGCTCTAATAGTAGGGAAAACACTGACTGTTGTCAGCTCTAATAGTAGGGAAAACACTGACTGTTGTCAGCTCTAATAGTAGGGAAAACACTGACTGTTGTCAGCTCTAATAGTAGTGAAAACACTGACTGACTGTTGTCAGCTCTAATAGTTGGGAAAACACTGTCTGACTGACTGTTGTCAGCTCTAATAGTAGGGAAAACACTGTCTGACTGATTGTTGTCAGCTCTAATAGTAGGGAAAACACTGACTGACTGACTGTTGTCAGCTCTAATAGTAGGGAAAACACTGACTGTTGTCAGCTCTAATAGTAGGGACAACACTGACTGTTGTCAGCTCTAATAGTTGGGAAAACACTGACTGTTGTCAGCTCTAATAGTAGGGAAACACTGACTGTTGTCAGCTCTAATAGTAGGGAAAACACTGACTGTTGTCAGCTCTAATAGTAGGGAAAACACTGACTGTTGTCAGCTCTAATAGTAGGGAAAACACTCTGACTGACTGTTGTCAGCTCTAATAGTAGGGAAAACACTCTGACTGACTGTTGTCAGCTCTAATAGTAGGGAAAACACTGACTGACTATTGTCAGCTCTAATAGTAGGGAAAACACTGACTGACTGTTGTCAGCTCTAATAGTAGGGAAAACACTGTCTGACTGACTGTTTTCAGCTCTAATAGTAGGGAAAACACTGTCTGACTGACTGACTTGTCAGCTCTAATAGTAGGGAAAACACTGTCTGACTGACTGACTTGTCAGCTCTAATAGTAGGGAAAACACTGACTGTTGTCAGCTCTAATAGTAGGGACAACACTGACTGTTGTCAGCTCTAATAGTTGGGAAAACACTGACTGTTGTCAGCTCTAATAGTAGGGAAACACTGACTGTTGTCAGCTCTAATAGTAGGGAAAACACTGACTGTTGTCAGCTCTAATAGTAGGGAAAACACTGACTGTTGTCAGCTCTAATAGTAGGGAAAACACTGACTGTTGTCAGCTCTAATAGTAGGGAAAACACTGACTGTTGTCAGCTCTAATAGTAGGGAAAACACTCTGACTGACTGTTGTCAGCTCTAATAGTAGGGAAAACACTCTGACTGACTGTTGTCAGCTCTAATAGTAGGGAAAACACTGACTGACTATTGTCAGCTCTAATAGTAGGGAAAACACTGACTGACTGTTGTCAGCTCTAATAGTAGGGAAAACACTGTCTGACTGACTGTTTTCAGCTCTAATAGTAGGGAAAACACTGTCTGACTGACTGACTTGTCAGCTCTAATAGTAGGGAAAACACTGTCTGACTGACTGACTTGTCAGCTCTAATAGTAGGGAAAACACTGTCTGACTGACTGACTTGTCAGCTCTAATAGTAGGGAAAACACTGACTGACTGACTGTTGTCAGCTGTAATAGTAGGGAAAACACTGACTGACTATTGTCAGCTCTAATAGTAGGGAAAACACTGACTGACTGTTGTCAGCTCTAATAGTAGGGAAAACACTGTCTGACTGACTGTTTTCAGCTCTAATAGTAGGGAAAACACTGTCTGACTGACTGACTTGTCAGCTCTAATAGTAGGGAAAACACTGTCTGACTGACTGACTTGTCAGCTCTAATAGTAGGGAAAACACTGACTGTTGTCAGCTCTAATAGTAGGGACAACACTGACTGTTGTCAGCTCTAATAGTTGGGAAAACACTGACTGTTGTCAGCTCTAATAGTAGGGAAACACTGACTGTTGTCAGCTCTAATAGTAGGGAAAACACTGACTGTTGTCAGCTCTAATAGTAGGGAAAACACTGACTGTTGTCAGCTCTAATAGTAGGGAAAACACTGACTGTTGTCAGCTCTAATAGTAGGGAAAACACTGACTGTTGTCAGCTCTAATAGTAGGGAAAACACTCTGACTGACTGTTGTCAGCTCTAATAGTAGGGAAAACACTCTGACTGACTGTTGTCAGCTCTAATAGTAGGGAAAACACTGACTGACTATTGTCAGCTCTAATAGTAGGGAAAACACTGACTGACTATTGTCAGCTCTAATAGTAGGGAAAACACTGACTGACTGTTGTCAGCTCTAATAGTAGGGAAAACACTGTCTGACTGACTGTTTTCAGCTCTAATAGTAGGGAAAACACTGTCTGACTGACTGACTTGTCAGCTCTAATAGTAGGGAAAACACTGTCTGACTGACTGACTTGTCAGCTCTAATAGTAGGGAAAACACTGTCTGACTGACTGACTTGTCAGCTCTAATAGTAGGGAAAACACTGACTGACTGACTGTTGTCAGCTGTAATAGTAGGGAAAACACTGACTGACTATTGTCAGCTCTAATAGTAGGGAAAACACTGACTGACTGTTGTCAGCTCTAATAGTAGGGAAAACACTGTCTGACTGACTGTTTTCAGCTCTAATAGTAGGGAAAACACTGTCTGACTGACTGACTTGTCAGCTCTAATAGTAGGGAAAACACTGTCTGACTGACTGACTTGTCAGCTCTAATAGTAGGGAAAACACTGACTGTTGTCAGCTCTAATAGTAGGGACAACACTGACTGTTGTCAGCTCTAATAGTTGGGAAAACACTGACTGTTGTCAGCTCTAATAGTAGGGAAACACTGACTGTTGTCAGCTCTAATAGTAGGGAAAACACTGACTGTTGTCAGCTCTAATAGTAGGGAAAACACTGACTGTTGTCAGCTCTAATAGTAGGGAAAACACTGACTGTTGTCAGCTCTAATAGTAGGGAAAACACTGACTGTTGTCAGCTCTAATAGTAGGGAAAACACTCTGACTGACTGTTGTCAGCTCTAATAGTAGGGAAAACACTCTGACTGACTGTTGTCAGCTCTAATAGTAGGGAAAACACTGACTGACTATTGTCAGCTCTAATAGTAGGGAAAACACTGACTGACTGTTGTCAGCTCTAATAGTAGGGAAAACACTGTCTGACTGACTGTTTTCAGCTCTAATAGTAGGGAAAACACTGTCTGACTGACTGACTTGTCAGCTCTAATAGTAGGGAAAACACTGTCTGACTGACTGACTTGTCAGCTCTAATAGTAGGGAAAACACTGTCTGACTGACTGACTTGTCAGCTCTAATAGTAGGGAAAACACTGACTGACTGACTGTTGTCAGCTGTAATAGTAGGGAAAACACTGACTGACTATTGTCAGCTCTAATAGTAGGGAAAACACTGACTGACTGTTGTCAGCTCTAATAGTAGGGAAAACACTGTCTGACTGACTGTTTTCAGCTCTAATAGTAGGGAAAACACTGTCTGACTGACTGACTTGTCAGCTCTAATAGTAGGGAAAACACTGTCTGACTGACTGACTTGTCAGCTCTAATAGTAGGGAAAACACTGACTGTTGTCAGCTCTAATAGTAGGGACAACACTGACTGTTGTCAGCTCTAATAGTTGGGAAAACACTGACTGTTGTCAGCTCTAATAGTAGGGAAACACTGACTGTTGTCAGCTCTAATAGTAGGGAAAACACTGACTGTTGTCAGCTCTAATAGTAGGGAAAACACTGACTGTTGTCAGCTCTAATAGTAGGGAAAACACTGACTGTTGTCAGCTCTAATAGTAGGGAAAACACTGACTGTTGTCAGCTCTAATAGTAGGGAAAACACTGACTATTGTCAGCTCTAATAGTAGGGAAAACACTGACTGACTATTGTCAGCTCTAATAGTAGGGAAAACACTGACTGACTGTTGTCAGCTCTAATAGTAGGGAAAACACTGTCTGACTGACTGTTTTCAGCTCTAATAGTAGGGAAAACACTGTCTGACTGACTGACTTGTCAGCTCTAATAGTAGGGAAAACACTGTCTGACTGACTGACTTGTCAGCTCTAATAGTAGGGAAAACACTGTCTGACTGACTGACTTGTCAGCTCTAATAGTAGGGAAAACACTGACTGACTGACTGTTGTCAGCTGTAATAGTAGGGAAAACACTGACTGACTGACTGTTGTCAGCTGTAATAGTAGGGAAAACACTGACTGACTGACTGTTGTCAGCTCTAATAGTAGGGAAAACACTGTCTGACTGACTGTTGTCAGCTGTAATAGTAGGGAAATCACTGACTGACTATTGTCAGCTCTAATAGTAGGGAAAACACTGACTGTTGTCAGCTCTAATAGTAGGGAAAACACTGACTGTTGTCAGCTCTAATAGTAGGGAAAACACTGACTGTTGTCAGCTCTAATAGTAGGGAAAACACTGACTGTTGTCAGCTCTAATAGTAGTGAAAACACTGACTGACTGTTGTCAGCTCTAATAGTTGGGAAAACACTGTCTGACTGACTGTTGTCAGCTCTAATAGTAGGGAAAACACTGTCTGACTGACTGTTGTCAGCTCTAATAGTAGGGAAAACACTGACTGTTGTCAGCTCTAATAGTAGGGAAAACACTGACTGACTGTTGTCAGCTCTAATAGTAGGGAAAACACTGACTGACTGACTGACTGTTGTCAGCTCTAACAGTAGGGAAAACACTGACTGACTGACTGTTGTCAGCTCTAATAGTAGGGAAAACACTGACTGACTGACTGACTGTTGTCAGCTCTAATAGTAGGGAAAACACTGACTGACTGACTGTTGTCAGCTCTAATAGTAGGGAAAACACTGACTGACTGACTGTTGTCAGCTCTAATAGTAGGGAAAACACTGACTGACTGACTGTTGTCAGCTCTAATAGTAGGGAAAACACTGACTGTTGTCAGCTCTAATAGTAGGGACAACACTGACTGTTGTCAGCTCTAATAGTTGGGAAAACACTGACTGTTGTCAGCTCTAATAGTAGGGAAACACTGACTGTTGTCAGCTCTAATAGTAGGGAAAACACTGACTGTTGTCAGCTCTAATAGTAGGGAAAACACTGACTGTTGTCAGCTCTAATAGTAGGGAAAACACTGACTGTTGTCAGCTCTAATAGTAGGGAAAACACTGACTGTTGTCAGCTCTAATAGTAGGGAAAACACTCTGACTGACTGTTGTCAGCTCTAATAGTAGGGAAAACACTCTGACTGACTGTTGTCAGCTCTAATAGTAGGGAAAACACTGACTGACTATTGTCAGCTCTAATAGTAGGGAAAACACTGACTGACTGTTGTCAGCTCTAATAGTAGGGAAAACACTGTCTGACTGACTGTTTTCAGCTCTAATAGTAGGGAAAACACTGTCTGACTGACTGACTTGTCAGCTCTAATAGTAGGGAAAACACTGTCTGACTGACTGACTTGTCAGCTCTAATAGTAGGGAAAACACTGACTGACTGACTGTTGTCAGCTGTAATAGTAGGGAAATCACTGACTGACTATTGTCAGCTCTAATAGTAGGGAAAACACTGACTGTTGTCAGCTCTAATAGTAGAATAAACACTGACTGACTGTTGTCAGCTCTAATAGTAGGGAAAACACTGTCTGACTGACTGACTTGTCAGCTCTAATAGTAGGGAAAACACTGTCTGACTGACTGACTTGTCAGCTCTAATAGTAGGGAAAACACTGACTGACTGACTGTTTTCAGCTGTAATAGTAGGGAAATCACTGACTGACTATTGTCAGCTCTAATAGTAGGGAAAACACTGACTGTTGTCAGCTCTAATAGTAGAATAAACACTGACTGACTGTTGTCAGCTCTAATAGTAGGGAAAACACTGTCTGACTGACTGACTTGTCAGCTCTAATAGTAGGGAAAACACTGTCTGACTGACTGACTTGTCAGCTCTAATAGTAGGGAAAACACTGACTGACTGACTGTTGTCAGCTGTAATAGTAGGGAAAACACTGACTGACTGACTGTTGTCAGCTGTAATAGTAGGGAAAACACTGACTGACTGACTGTTGTCAGCTCTAATAGTAGGGAAAACACTGACTGACTGACTGTTGTCAGCTCTAATAGTAGGGAAAACACTGACTGACTGTTGTCAGCTCTAATAGTAGGGAAAACACTGACTGTTGTCAGCTCTAATAGTAGGATAAACACTGACTGACTGACTGACTGTTGTCAGCTCTAATAGTAGGGAAAACACTGACTGTTGTCAGCTGTAATAGTAGTGAAAACACTGACTGACTGACTGTTGTCAGCTCTAATAGTAGGGAAAACACTGTCTGACTGACATTTGTCAGCTCTAATAGTAGGGAAAACACTGTCTGACTGACTGACTTGTCAGCTCTAATAGTAGGGAAAACACTGACTGACTGACTGTTGTCAGCTCTAATAGTAGGGAAAACTCTGACTGACTGTTGTCAGCTCTAATAGTAGGGAAAACACTGTCTGACTGACTGTTTTCAGCTCTAATAGTAGGGAAAACACTGTCTGACTGACTGTTGTCAGCTCTAATAGTAGGGAAAACACTGTCTGACTGACTGACTTGTCAGCTCTAATAGTAGGGAAAACACTGACTGTTGTCAGCTCTAATAGTAGGGAAAACACTGACTGACTGACTGTTGTCAGCTCTAATAGTAGGGAAAACACTGACTGACTGTCAGCTCTAATAGTAGGGAAAACACTGTCTGACTGACTGTTTTCAGCTCTAATAGTAGGGAAAACACTGTCTGACTGACTGACTTGTCAGCTCTAATAGTAGGGAAAACACTGTCTGACTGACTGACTTGTCAGCTCTAATAGTAGGGAAAACACTGTCTGACTGACTGACTTGTCAGCTCTAATAGTAGGGAAAACACTGACTGACTGACTGTTGTCAGCTGTAATAGTAGGGAAAACACTGACTGACTATTGTCAGCTCTAATAGTAGGGAAAACACTGACTGACTGTTGTCAGCTCTAATAGTAGGGAAAACACTGTCTGACTGACTGTTTTCAGCTCTAATAGTAGGGAAAACACTGTCTGACTGACTGACTTGTCAGCTCTAATAGTAGGGAAAACACTGTCTGACTGACTGACTTGTCAGCTCTAATAGTAGGGAAAACACTGACTGTTGTCAGCTCTAATAGTAGGGACAACACTGACTGTTGTCAGCTCTAATAGTTGGGAAAACACTGACTGTTGTCAGCTCTAATAGTAGGGAAACACTGACTGTTGTCAGCTCTAATAGTAGGGAAAACACTGACTGTTGTCAGCTCTAATAGTAGGGAAAACACTGACTGTTGTCAGCTCTAATAGTAGGGAAAACACTGACTGTTGTCAGCTCTAATAGTAGGGAAAACACTGACTGTTGTCAGCTCTAATAGTAGGGAAAACACTGACTATTGTCAGCTCTAATAGTAGGGAAAACACTGACTGACTATTGTCAGCTCTAATAGTAGGGAAAACACTGACTGACTGTTGTCAGCTCTAATAGTAGGGAAAACACTGTCTGACTGACTGTTTTCAGCTCTAATAGTAGGGAAAACACTGTCTGACTGACTGACTTGTCAGCTCTAATAGTAGGGAAAACACTGTCTGACTGACTGACTTGTCAGCTCTAATAGTAGGGAAAACACTGTCTGACTGACTGACTTGTCAGCTCTAATAGTAGGGAAAACACTGACTGACTGACTGTTGTCAGCTGTAATAGTAGGGAAAACACTGACTGACTGACTGTTGTCAGCTGTAATAGTAGGGAAAACACTGACTGACTGACTGTTGTCAGCTCTAATAGTAGGGAAAACACTGTCTGACTGACTGTTGTCAGCTGTAATAGTAGGGAAATCACTGACTGACTATTGTCAGCTCTAATAGTAGGGAAAACACTGACTGTTGTCAGCTCTAATAGTAGGGAAAACACTGACTGTTGTCAGCTCTAATAGTAGGGAAAACACTGACTGTTGTCAGCTCTAATAGTAGGGAAAACACTGACTGTTGTCAGCTCTAATAGTAGTGAAAACACTGACTGACTGTTGTCAGCTCTAATAGTTGGGAAAACACTGTCTGACTGACTGTTGTCAGCTCTAATAGTAGGGAAAACACTGTCTGACTGACTGTTGTCAGCTCTAATAGTAGGGAAAACACTGACTGTTGTCAGCTCTAATAGTAGGGAAAACACTGACTGACTGTTGTCAGCTCTAATAGTAGGGAAAACACTGACTGACTGACTGACTGTTGTCAGCTCTAACAGTAGGGAAAACACTGACTGACTGACTGTTGTCAGCTCTAATAGTAGGGAAAACACTGACTGACTGACTGACTGTTGTCAGCTCTAATAGTAGGGAAAACACTGACTGACTGACTGTTGTCAGCTCTAATAGTAGGGAAAACACTGACTGACTGACTGTTGTCAGCTCTAATAGTAGGGAAAACACTGACTGACTGACTGTTGTCAGCTCTAATAGTAGGGAAAACACTGACTGTTGTCAGCTCTAATAGTAGGGACAACACTGACTGTTGTCAGCTCTAATAGTTGGGAAAACACTGACTGTTGTCAGCTCTAATAGTAGGGAAACACTGACTGTTGTCAGCTCTAATAGTAGGGAAAACACTGACTGTTGTCAGCTCTAATAGTAGGGAAAACACTGACTGTTGTCAGCTCTAATAGTAGGGAAAACACTGACTGTTGTCAGCTCTAATAGTAGGGAAAACACTGACTGTTGTCAGCTCTAATAGTAGGGAAAACACTCTGACTGACTGTTGTCAGCTCTAATAGTAGGGAAAACACTCTGACTGACTGTTGTCAGCTCTAATAGTAGGGAAAACACTGACTGACTATTGTCAGCTCTAATAGTAGGGAAAACACTGACTGACTGTTGTCAGCTCTAATAGTAGGGAAAACACTGTCTGACTGACTGTTTTCAGCTCTAATAGTAGGGAAAACACTGTCTGACTGACTGACTTGTCAGCTCTAATAGTAGGGAAAACACTGTCTGACTGACTGACTTGTCAGCTCTAATAGTAGGGAAAACACTGACTGACTGACTGTTGTCAGCTGTAATAGTAGGGAAATCACTGACTGACTATTGTCAGCTCTAATAGTAGGGAAAACACTGACTGTTGTCAGCTCTAATAGTAGAATAAACACTGACTGACTGTTGTCAGCTCTAATAGTAGGGAAAACACTGTCTGACTGACTGACTTGTCAGCTCTAATAGTAGGGAAAACACTGTCTGACTGACTGACTTGTCAGCTCTAATAGTAGGGAAAACACTGACTGACTGACTGTTTTCAGCTGTAATAGTAGGGAAATCACTGACTGACTATTGTCAGCTCTAATAGTAGGGAAAACACTGACTGTTGTCAGCTCTAATAGTAGAATAAACACTGACTGACTGTTGTCAGCTCTAATAGTAGGGAAAACACTGTCTGACTGACTGACTTGTCAGCTCTAATAGTAGGGAAAACACTGTCTGACTGACTGACTTGTCAGCTCTAATAGTAGGGAAAACACTGACTGACTGACTGTTGTCAGCTGTAATAGTAGGGAAAACACTGACTGACTGACTGTTGTCAGCTGTAATAGTAGGGAAAACACTGACTGACTGACTGTTGTCAGCTCTAATAGTAGGGAAAACACTGACTGACTGACTGTTGTCAGCTCTAATAGTAGGGAAAACACTGACTGACTGTTGTCAGCTCTAATAGTAGGGAAAACACTGACTGTTGTCAGCTCTAATAGTAGGATAAACACTGACTGACTGACTGACTGTTGTCAGCTCTAATAGTAGGGAAAACACTGACTGTTGTCAGCTGTAATAGTAGTGAAAACACTGACTGACTGACTGTTGTCAGCTCTAATAGTAGGGAAAACACTGTCTGACTGACATTTGTCAGCTCTAATAGTAGGGAAAACACTGTCTGACTGACTGACTTGTCAGCTCTAATAGTAGGGAAAACACTGACTGACTGACTGTTGTCAGCTCTAATAGTAGGGAAAACTCTGACTGACTGTTGTCAGCTCTAATAGTAGGGAAAACACTGTCTGACTGACTGTTTTCAGCTCTAATAGTAGGGAAAACACTGTCTGACTGACTGTTGTCAGCTCTAATAGTAGGGAAAACACTGTCTGACTGACTGACTTGTCAGCTCTAATAGTAGGGAAAACACTGACTGTTGTCAGCTCTAATAGTAGGGAAAACACTGACTGACTGACTGTTGTCAGCTCTAATAGTAGGGAAAACACTGACTGACTGTCAGCTCTAATAGTAGGGAAAACACTGTCTGACTGACTGTTGTCAGCTCTAATAGTAGGGAAAACACTGTCTGACTGACTGTTGTCAGCTCTAATAGTAGGGAAAACACTGTCTGACTGACTGGTGTTAGCTCTAATAGTAGGGAAAACACTGTCTGACTGACTGTTGTCAGCTCTAATAGTAGGGAAAACACTGCCTGACTGACTGTTGTCAGCTCTAATAGTAGGGAAAACATTGACTGGCTGTTGTCTGCTCTAATAGTAGGGAAAACACTGACTGACTGTTGTCAGCTCTAATAGTAGGGAAAACGCTTACTGACTGTTGTCAGCTCTAATAGTAGGGAAAACACTGACTGTTATCAGCTCTAATAGTAGGGAAAACACTGTCTGACTGACTGTTGTCATCTCTAATAGTAGGGAAAACACTGACTGTTGTCAGCTCTAATAGTAGGGAAAACACTGACTGTTGTCAGCTCTAATAGTAGGGAAAACACTGACTGTTGTCAGCTCTAATAGTAGGATAAACACTGACTGTTGTCAGCTCTAATAGTAGGGAAAACACTGACTGTTGTCAGCTCTAATAGTAGTGAAAACACTGACTGACTGTTGTCAGCTCTAATAGTAGGGAAAACACTGTCTGACTGACTCTTGTCAGCTCTAATAGTAGGGAAAACATTGTCTGACTGACTGTTGTCAGCTCTAATAGTAGGGAAAACACTGACTGTTGTCAGCTCTAATAGTAGGGAAAACACTGACTGACTGTTGTCAGCTCTAATAGTAGGGAAAACACTGACTGACTGACTGACTGTTGTCAGCTCTAATAGTAGGGAAAACACTGACTGACTGACTGTCACCAAGATCTGTCACCCCTCACCAAGATCTGTTTCCTCCGTCTAATAGTCCCCCTCAACCATATCTGTTTCCTCCGTCTAATAGAACCCCTTACCAAGATCTGTTTCCTCCGTCTAATAGTCCCCCTCACCGTCTAATAGTCCCCCTCACCAAGATCTGTGTCCTCCGTCTAATAGTCCCCTCACCAAGATCTGTTTCCTCCGTCTAATTGTCCCCCTCACCAAGACCTGTTTCCTCCGTCTAATAGTGCCCCTCATCAAGATCTGTTTCCTCCATCTAATAGTCCCCCTCACCAAGATCTGTTTCCTCCGTCTAATAGTCCCCCTCACCAAGATCTGTTTCCTCCGTCTAATAGTCCCCCTCACCAACATCTGTTTCCTCCATCTAATAGTCCCTCTCACCAAGATCTGTTTCCTCAATCTAATAGTCCCCCTCAGCAAGATCTGTTTCCTCTGCCTAACAGTCCCCCTCACCAAGACCTTTTTCCTCCGTCTAATTGTCCCCCTCACCAAGATCTGTTTCCTCCATCTAATAGTCCCCCTCATCAAGATCTGTTTCCTCCATCTAATAGTCCCTCTCACCAAGATCTGTTTCCTCCATCTAATAGTCCCCCTCAGCAAGATCTGTTTCCTCCGCCTAATAGTCCCCCTCACCAAGACCTGTTTCCTCCGTCTAATTGTCCCCCTCACCAAGATCTGTTTCCTCCATCTAATAGTCCCCCTCAGGAAGATCTGTTTCCTCCGTCTAATAGACCCCGTTACCAAGATCTGTTTCCTCCATCTAATAGTCCCCCTCACCAAGATCTGTTTCCTACGTCTAATAGTCCCCCTCAGGAATATCTGTTTCCTCCGCCTAATAGTCCCCATCATCAATATCTGTTTCCTCCGTCTAATAGTCCCCCTCACCAAAATCTGTTTCCTCCATCTAATAGTCCCTAAAACCAAAATCAGTTTCCTCCGTCTAACAGTCCCCCTCAACAAGATCTGTTTCCTCCGTCTAATAGTCCCCATCACCAAGATCTGTTTACTCCGTTTAATAGTCCCCCTCAACAAGATCTGTTTCCTCCGTCTAATACTCTCCATCACCAAGATCTGTTTCCTCCGTCTAATAGTCCCCCTCACCAATATCTGTTTCCTACGTCTAATAGTCCCCATCACCAAGATCTGTTTCCTCCTTCTAATAGTCCCCCTCACCAAGATCGGTTTCCTCCGTCTAATAGTCCCACTCACCAAGATCTGTTTCCTCCGTTTAATAGTCCCCATCACCAAGATCTGTTTCCTCCGTCTAATAGTCCCCCTCACCAAGATCTGTTTCCTCCGTCTAATAGTCCCCCTCACCAAGATCTGTTTCTTTCGTCTAATAGTCCCCCTCACCAAGATCTGTTTCCTCCGTCTAATAGTCCCCCTCACCAAGATCTGATTCCTCCGTCTAATAGTCCCCCTCACCAAGATCTGTTTCCTCCGTCCAATAGTCCCCCTCATCAAGATCTGTTTCCTCCGTCTAATAGTCCCCCTCAACAAGATCTGTTTCCTCCTTCTAATAGTCCCCCTCACCAAGATCTGTTTCCTCCGACTAATAGTCCCACTCACCAAGATCTCTTTCCTCCGTCCAATAGTCCCCCTCATCAAGATCTGTTTCCTCCGTTTAATAGTCCCCCTCACCAAGATCTGTTTCATCCATCTAATAGTTCTCCTCATCAAGATCTGTTTCCTCCGTCTAATAGTCCCCCTCACCAAGATTTGTTTCCTCGGTCTAATAGTCCCCCTCACCAATATCTGTTTCCTCTGTCTAATAGCTCCCCTCACCAAGATCTGTTTCCTCCGTCCAATAGTCCCCCTCACCAAGATCTTTTTCCTCCGTCTAATAGTCCCCCCTCACGAATATCTGTTTCCTCCATCTAATAGTCCCACTCACCAAGATCTGTTTCCTCCTTCTAATAGTCCCCCTCACCA
Source organism: Salmo salar (assembly GCF_965601325.2). Classification (NCBI taxonomy): domain Eukaryota; kingdom Metazoa; phylum Chordata; class Actinopteri; order Salmoniformes; family Salmonidae; genus Salmo; species Salmo salar. The sequence goes on from NC_138301.1 coordinate 66,930,323, forward strand.
AGATATGTTTCCTCCTTCTAATAGTCCCCCTCACCAAGATCTGTTTCCTCCATCTAATAGTCCCACTCACCAAGATCTGTTTCCTCCGTCTAATAGTCCCCCTCATCAAGATCTGTTTCCTCCGTCTAATAGTCCCCCTCACCAGATCTGTTTCCTCCGTCTAATAATCCCCTTCACCAAGTAATGTTTCTTCCGTCTAATAGTCCCCCTCGCCAAGATCTGTTTCCTCCGTCTAATAGTCCCCCTCACCAAGATCTGTTTCCTCCATCTAATAGCCCCCTTATCAAGATCTGTTTCCTACGTCTAAATGTAAAATGTAGTCCCCCTCATCAAGATCTGTTTCCTCCGTCAAATAGTCCCCCTCAACAAGATCTGTTTCCTCCGTCTAATAGTCCCCCTCACCAAGATCTGTTTCCTCCGTCCAATAGTCCCCCTCATCAAGATCTGTTTCCTCCGTTTAATAGTCCCCCTCAACAAGATCTGTTTCCTCCATCTAATAGTTCTCCTCATCAAAATCTGTTTCCTCCGTCTAATAGTCCCCCTCACCAAGATCTGTTTCCTCCGTCTAATAGTCCCCCTCACCAAGATCTGTTTCCTCCGTCTAATAGTCCCCCTCAACAAGATCTGTTTCCTCCGTCTAATAGTCCCCCTCACCAAGATCTGTTTCCTCCGACTAATAGTCCCCCTCATCAAGATCTGTTTCCTCCGTCTAATAGTCCCCCTCACCAATATCTGTTTCCTCCGTCTAATAGTCCCCCTCACCAAGATCTGTTTCTTCCGTCCAATAGTCCCCCTCATCAAGATCTGTTTCCTCCGTTTAATAGTCCCCCTCACCAAGATCTGTTTCCTCCATCTAATAGTTCTCCTCATCAAAATCTGTTTCCTCCGTCTAATAGTCCCCCTCACCAAGATCTGTTTCCTCCGTCTAATAGTCCCGCTCACCAAGATCTGTTTCCTCCGTCTAATAGTCCCCCTCACCAAGATCTGTTTCCTCCGACTAATAGTCCCACTCACCAAGATCTCTTTCCTCCGTCCAATAGTCCCCCTCATCAAGATCTGTTTCCTCCGTTTAATAGTCCCCCTCACCAAGATCTGTTTCCTCCATCTAATAGTTCTCCTCATCAAGATCTGTTTCCTCCGTCTAATAGTCCCCCTCACCAAGATTTGTTTCCTCGGTCTAATAGTCCCCCTCACCAATATCTGTTTCCTATGTCTAATAGCCCCCCTCACCAAGATCTGTTTCCTCCGTCCAATAGTCCCCCTCACCAAGATCTTTTTCCTCCGTCTAATAGTCCCCCCTCACGAATATCTGTTTCCTCCATCTAATAGTCCCACTCACCAAGATCTGTTTCCTCCTTCTAATAGTCCCCTCACCAAGATCTGTTTCCTCCGTCTAATAGTCCCACTCACCAATATCTGTTTCCTCCGTCTAATAGTCCCCCTCATCAAGATCTGTTTCCTCTGTCTAATAGTCCCCCTCACCAATATCTGTTTCCTTCGTCTAATAGTCCCCCTCACCAAGATCTGTTTCCTCCGTCTACTAGTCCCACTCACCAAGATCTGTTTCCTCCGTCTAATAGTCCCCCTCATCAAGATCTGTTTCCTTCGTCTAATAGTCCCCCTCAACAATATCTGTTTCCTCCGTCTAATAGTCCCCCTCAACAAGATCTGTTTCCTCCGTCTAATAGTCCCCATTACCAAGATCTGTTTCCTCCGTCTAATAGTCCACTCACCAAGATCTGTTTCCTCCTTCTAATAGTCCCCCTCACCAAGATCTGTTTCCTCCGTCTAATAGTCCCACTCACCAAGATCTGTTTCCTCCGTCTAATAGTCCCCCTCATCAAGATCTGTTTCCTCCGTCTAATAGTCCCCCTCACCAGATCTGTTTCCTCCGTCTAATAATCCCCTTCACCAAGTAATGTTTCTTCCGTCTAATAGTCCCCCTCGCCAAGATCTGTTTCCTCCGTCTAATAGTCCCCCTCACCAAGGTCTGTTTCCTCCATCTAATAGCCCCCTTATCAAGATCTGTTTCCTACGTCTAAATGTAAAATGTAGTCCCCCTTCATCCATATCTGTTTCCTCCGTCAAATAGTCCCCCTCAACAAGATCTGTTTCCTCCGTCTAATAGTCCCCCTCACCAAGATCTGTTTCCTCCGTCCAATAGTCCCCCTCATCAAGATCTGTTTCCTCCGTTTAATAGTCCCCCTCACCAAGATCTGTTTCCTCCATCTAATAGTTCTCCTCATCAAAATCTGTTTCCTCCGTCAAATAGTCCCCCTCACCAAGATCTGTTTCCTCCGTCTAATAGTCCCCCTCACCAAGATCTGTTTCCTCCGTCTAATAGTCCCCCTCAACAAGATCTGTTTCCTCCGTCTAATAGTCCCCCTCACCAAGATCTGTTTCCTCCGACTAATAGTCCCCCTCATCAAGATCTGTTTCCTCCGTCTAATAGTCCCCCTCACCAATATCTGTTTCCTCCGTCTAATAGTCCCCCTCATCAAGATCTGTTTCCTCCTTCTAATAGTCCCCCTCACCAAGATCTGTTTCTTCCGTCCAATAGTCCCCCTCATCAAGATCTGTTTCCTCCGTTTAATAGTCCCCCTCACCAAGATCTGTTTCTTCCGTCCAATAGTCCCCCTCATCAAGATCTGTTTCCTCCGTTTAATAGTCCCCCTCACCAAGATCTGTTTCCTCCGTCTAATAGTCCCCCTCACCAAGGTCTGTTTCCTCCATCTAATAGCCCCCTTATCAAGATCTGTTTCCTACGTCTAAATGTAAAATGTAGTCCCCCTCATCAAGATCTGTTTCCTCCGTCAAATAGTCCCCCTCAACAAGATCTGTTTCCTCCGTCTAATAGTCCCCCTCAACAAGATCTGTTTCCTCCGTCCAATAGTCCCCCTCATCAAGATCTGTTTCCTCCGTTTAATAGTCCCCCTCACCAAGATCTGTTTCCTCCATCTAATAGTTCTCCTCATCAAAATCTGTTTCCTCCGTCAAATAGTCCCCCTCACCAAGATCTGTTTCCTCCGTCTAATAGTCCCCCTCACCAAGATCTGTTTCCTCCGTCTAATAGTCCCCCTCAACAAGATCTGTTTCCTCCGTCTAATAGTCCCCCTCACCAAGATCTGTTTCCTCCGACTAATAGTCCCCCTCATCAAGATCTGTTTCCTCCATCTAATAGTCCCCCTCACCAATATCTGTTTCCTCCGTCTAATAGTCCCCCTCATCAAGATCTGTTTCCTCCTTCTAATAGTCCCCCTCACCAAGATCTGTTTCTTCCGTCCAATAGTCCCCCTCATCAAGATCTGTTTCCTCCGTTTAATAGTCCCCCTCACCAAGATCTGTTTCCTCCATCTAATAGTTCTTCTCATCAAAATCTGTTTCCTCCGTCTAATAGTCCCCCTCACCAAGATCTGTTTCCTCCGTCTAATAGTCCCCCTCATCAAGATCTGTTTCCTTCGTCTAATAGTCCCCCTCAACAATATCTGTTTCCTCCGTCTAATAGTCCCCCTCAACAAGATCTGTTTCCTCCGTCTAATAGTCCCCATTACCAAGATCTGTTTCCTCCGTCTAATAGTCCCCCTCAACAAGATCTGTTTCCTCCGTCTAATAGTCCCCCTCACCAAGATCTGTTTCCTCCGACTAATAGTCCCCCTCATCAAGATCTGTTTCCTCCATCTAATAGTCCCCCTCACCAATATCTGTTTCCTCCGTCTAATAGTCCCCCTCATCAAGATCTGTTTCCTCCTTCTAATAGTCCCCCTCACCAAGATCTGTTTCTTCCGTCCAATAGTCCCCCTCATCAAGATCTGTTTCCTCCGTTTAATAGTCCCCCTCACCAAGATCTGTTTCCTCCATCTAATAGTTCTTCTCATCAAAATCTGTTTCCTCCGTCTAATAGTCCCCCTCACCAAGATCTGTTTCCTCCGTCTAATAGTCCCCCTCATCAAGATCTGTTTCCTTCGTCTAATAGTCCCCCTCAACAATATCTGTTTCCTCCGTCTAATAGTCCCCCTCAACAAGATCTGTTTCCTCCGTCTAATAGTCCCCATTACCAAGATCTGTTTCCTCCGTCTAATAGTCCCCCTCATCAAGATCTGTTTCCTCCTTCTAATAGTCCCCCTCACCAAGATCTGTTTCTTCCGTCCAATAGTCCCCCTCATCAAGATCTGTTTCCTCCGTTTAATAGTCCCCCTCACCAAGATCTGTTTCCTCCATCTAATAGTTCTCCTCATCAAAATCTGTTTCCTGCGTCTAATAGTCCCCTCACCAAGATCTGTTTCCTCCGTCTAATAGTCCCCCTCATCAAGATCTGTTTCCTTCGTCTAATAGTCCCCCTCAACAATATCTGTTTCCTCCGTCTAATAGTCCCCCTCAACAAGATCTGTTTCCTCCGTCAATAGTCCCCATTACCAAGATCTGTTTCCTCCGTCTAATAGTCGACTCACCAAGATCTGTTTCCTCCTTCTAATAGTCCCCCTCACCAACATCTGTTTCCTCCGTCTAATAGTCCCCCTCACCAAGATCTGTTTCCTCCGTCTAATAGTCCCCCTCACCAAGATCTGTTTCCTCCGTCTAATAGTCCCCCTCACCAAGATCTGTTTCCTCCGTCTAATAGTCCCCCTCAACAAGATCTGTTTCCTCCGTCTAATAGTCCCCCTCACCAAGATCTGTTTCCTCCGACTAATAGTCCCCCTCAACAATATCTGTTTCCTCCGTCTAATAGTCCCCCTCAACAAGATCTGTTTCCTCCTTCTAATAGTTCTCCTCATCAAGATCTGTTTCCTCCGTCTAATAGTCCCCCTCACCAAGCTCTGTTTCCTCCATCTAATAGTCCCACTCACCAAGATCTGTTTCCTCCGTCTAATAGTCCCCCTCACCAAGATCTGTTTCCTCCGTCTAATAGTCCCCCTCACCAAGATCTGTTTCCTCCGTCTAATAGTCCCCCTCAACAAGATCTGTTTCCTCCGTCTACTAGTCCCACTCACCACGATCTGTTTCCTCCTTCTAATAGTCCCCCTCACCAAGATCTGTTTCCTCCATCTAATAGTCCCACTCACCATGTCTGTTTCCTCCGTCTAATAGTCCCCCTCACCAAGATCTGTTTCCTCCGTCTAATAGCCCCCTCACCAAGATCTGTTTCCTCCGTCTAATAGTCCCCTCACCAATATCTGTTTCCTCCGTCTAATAGTCCCCCTCATCAAGATCTGTTTCCTCCGTCTAATAGTCCCCCTCAACAAGATCTGTTTCCTCCGTCTAATAGTTCTCCTCATCAAAATCTGTTTCCTCCGTCTAATAGTCCCCCTCACCAAGATCTGTTTCCTCCGTCTAATAGTCCCGCTCACCAAGATCTGTTTCCTCCGTCTAATAGTCCCCCTCACCAAGATCTGTTTCCTCCGTCTAATAGTCCCGCTCACCAAGATCTGTTTCCTCCGTCTAATAGTCCCCCTCACCAAGATCTGTTTCCTCCGACTAATAGTCCCACTCACCAAGATCTCTTTCCTCCGTCCAATAGTGCCCCTCATCAAGATCTGTTTCCTCCGTTTAATAGTCCCCCTCACCAAGATCTGTTTCCTCCGACTAATAGTCCCCCTCATCAAGATCTGTTTCCTCCGTCTAATAGTCCCCCCTCACGAATATCTGTTTCCTCCATCTAATAGTCCCACTCACCAAGATCTGTTTCCTCCTTCTAATAGTCCCCCTCACCAAGATCTGTTTCCTCCGTCTAATAGTCCCACTCACCAATATCTGTTTCCTCCGTCTAATAGTCCCCCTCATCAAGATCTGTTTCCTCCGTCTAATAGTCCCCCTCACCAATATCTGTTTCCTTCGTCTAATAGTCCCCCTCACCAAGATCTGTTTCCTCCGTCTACTAGTCCCACTCACCAAGATCTGTTTCCTCCGTCTAATAGTCCCCCTCATCAAGATCTGTTTCCTTCGTCTAATAGTCCCCCTCAACAATATCTGTTTCCTCCGTCTAATAGTCCCCCTCAACAAGATCTGTTTCCTCCGTCTAATAGTCCCCATTACCAAGATCTGTTTCCTCCGTCTAATAGTCCACTCACCAAGATCTGTTTCCTCCTTCTAATAGTCCCCCTCACCAAGATCTGTTTCCTCCGTCTAATAGTCCCACTCACCAAGATCTGTTTCCTCCGTCTAATAGTCCCCCTCATCAAGATCTGTTTCCTCGGTCTAATAGTCCCCCTCACCAGATCTGTTTCCTCCGTCTAATAATCCCCTTCACCAAGTAATGTTTCTTCCGTCTAATAGTCCCCCTCGCCAAGATCTGTTTCCTCCGTCTAATAGTCCCCCTCACCAAGGTCTGTTTCCTCCATCTAATAGCCCCCTTATCAAGATCTGTTTCCTACGTCTAAATGTAAAATGTAGTCCCCCTCATCAATATCTGTTTCCTCCGTCAAATAGTCCCCCTCAACAAGATCTGTTTCCTCCGTCTAATAGTCCCCCTCACCAAGATCTGTTTCCTCCGTCCAATAGTCCCCCTCATCAAGATCTGTTTCCTCCGTTTAATAGTCCCCCTCACCAAGATCTGTTTCCTCCATCTAATAGTTCTCCTCATCAAAATCTGTTTCCTCCGTCAAATAGTCCCCCTCACCAAGATCTGTTTCCTCCGTCTAATAGTCCCCCTCACCAAGATCTGTTTCCTCCGTCTAATAGTCCCCCTCAACAAGATCTGTTTCCTCCGTCTAATAGTCCCCCTCACCAAGATCTGTTTCCTCCGACTAATAGTCCCCCTCATCAAGATCTGTTTCCTCCGTCTAATAGTCCCCCTCACCAATATCTGTTTCCTCCGTCTAATAGTCCCCCTCATCAAGATCTGTTTCCTCCTTCTAATAGTCCCCCTCACCAAGATCTGTTTCTTCCGTCCAATAGTCCCCCTCATCAAGATCTGTTTCCTCCGTTTAATAGTCCCCCTCACCAAGATCTGTTTCTTCCGTCCAATAGTCCCCCTCATCAAGATCTGTTTCCTCCGTTTAATAGTCCCCCTCACCAAGATCTGTTTCCTCCGTCTAATAGTCCCCCTCACCAAGGTCTGTTTCCTCCATCTAATAGCCCCCTTATCAAGATCTGTTTCCTACGTCTAAATGTAAAATGTAGTCCCCCTCATCAAGATCTGTTTCCTCCGTCAAATAGTCCCCCTCAACAAGATCTGTTTCCTCCGTCTAATAGTCCCCCTCAACAAGATCTGTTTCCTCCGTCCAATAGTCCCCCTCATCAAGATCTGTTTCCTCCGTTTAATAGTCCCCCTCACCAAGATCTGTTTCCTCCATCTAATAGTTCTCCTCATCAAAATCTGTTTCCTCCGTCAAATAGTCCCCCTCACCAAGATCTGTTTCCTCCGTCTAATAGTCCCCCTCACCAAGATCTGTTTCCTCCGTCTAATAGTCCCCCTCAACAAGATCTGTTTCCTCCGTCTAATAGTCCCCCTCACCAAGATCTGTTTCCTCCGACTAATAGTCCCCCTCATCAAGATCTGTTTCCTCCATCTAATAGTCCCCCTCACCAATATCTGTTTCCTCCGTCTAATAGTCCCCCTCATCAAGATCTGTTTCCTCCTTCTAATAGTCCCCCTCACCAAGATCTGTTTCTTCCGTCCAATAGTCCCCCTCATCAAGATCTGTTTCCTCCGTTTAATAGTCCCCCTCACCAAGATCTGTTTCCTCCATCTAATAGTTCTTCTCATCAAAATCTGTTTCCTCCGTCTAATAGTCCCCCTCACCAAGATCTGTTTCCTCCGTCTAATAGTCCCCCTCATCAAGATCTGTTTCCTTCGTCTAATAGTCCCCCTCAACAATATCTGTTTCCTCCGTCTAATAGTCCCCCTCAACAAGATCTGTTTCCTCCGTCTAATAGTCCCCATTACCAAGATCTGTTTCCTCCGTCTAATAGTCCCCCTCAACAAGATCTGTTTCCTCCATCTAATAGTCCCCCTCACCAAGATCTGTTTCCTCCGACTAATAGTCCCCCTCATCAAGATCTGTTTCCTCCATCTAATAGTCCCCCTCACCAATATCTGTTTCCTCCGTCTAATAGTCCCCCTCATCAAGATCTGTTTCCTCCTTCTAATAGTCCCCCTCACCAAGATCTGTTTCTTCCGTCCAATAGTCCCCCTCATCAAGATCTGTTTCCTCCGTTTAATAGTCCCCCTCACCAAGATCTGTTTCCTCCATCTAATAGTTCTTCTCATCAAAATCTGTTTCCTCCGTCTAATAATCCCCCTCACCAAGATCTGTTTCCTCCGTCTAATAGTCCCCCTCATCAAGATCTGTTTCCTTCGTCTAATAGTCCCCCTCAACAATATCTGTTTCCTCCGTCTAATAGTCCCCCTCAACAAGATCTGTTTCCTCCGTCTAATAGTCCCCATTACCAAGATCTGTTTCCTCCGTCTAATAGTCCCCCTCATCAAGATCTGTTTCCTCCTTCTAATAGTCCCCCTCACCAAGATCTGTTTCTTCCGTCCAATAGTCCCCCTCATCAAGATCTGTTTCCTCCGTTTAATAGTCCCCCTCACCAAGATCTGTTTCCTCCATCTAATAGTTCTCCTCATCAAAATCTGTTTCCTGCGTCTAATAGTCCCCCTCACCAAGATCTGTTTCCTCCGTCTAATAGTCCCCCTCATCAAGATCTGTTTCCTTCGTCTAATAGTCCCCCTCAACAATATCTGTTTCCTCCGTCTAATAGTCCCCCTCAACAAGATCTGTTTCCTCCGTCAATAGTCCCCATTACCAAGATCTGTTTCCTCCGTCTAATAGTCGACTCACCAAGATCTGTTTCCTCCTTCTAATAGTCCCCCTCACCAACATCTGTTTCCTCCGTCTAATAGTCCCCCTCACCAAGATCTGTTTCCTCCGTCTAATAGTCCCCCTCACCAAGATCTGTTTCCTCCGTCTAATAGTCCCCCTCACCAAGATCTGTTTCCTCCGTCTAATAGTCCCCCTCAACAAGATCTGTTTCCTCCGTCTAATAGTCCCCCTCACCAAGATCTGTTTCCTCCGACTAATAGTCCCCCTCAACAATATCTGTTTCCTCCGTCTAATAGTCCCCCTCAACAAGATCTGTTTCCTCCTTCTAATAGTTCTCCTCATCAAGATCTGTTTCCTCCGTCTAATAGTCTCCCTCACCAAGCTCTGTTTCCTCCATCTAATAGTCCCACTCACCAAGATCTGTTTCCTCCGTCTAATAGTCCCCCTCACCAAGATCTGTTTCCTCCGTCTAATAGTCCCCCTCACCAAGATCTGTTTCCTCCGTCTAATAGTCCCCCTCAACAAGATCTGTTTCCTCCGTCTACTAGTCCCACTCACCACGATCTGTTTCCTCCTTCTAATAGTCCCCCTCACCAAGATCTGTTTCCTCCATCTAATAGTCCCACTCACCATGTCTGTTTCCTCCGTCTAATAGTCCCCCTCACCAAGATCTGTTTCCTCCGTCTAATAGTCCCCCTCACCAAGATCTGTTTCCTCCGTCTAATAGTCCCCTCACCAATATCTGTTTCCTCCGTCTAATAGTCCCCCTCATCAAGATCTGTTTCCTCCGTCTAATAGTCCCCCTCAACAAGATCTGTTTCCTCCGTCTAATAGTCCCCATTACCAAGATCTGTTTCCTCCGTCTAATAGTCCCCCTCATCAAGATCTGTTTCCTCCTTCTAATAGTCCCCCTCACCAAGATCTGTTTCTTCCGTCCAATAGTCCCCCTCATCAAGATCTGTTTCCTCCGTTTAATAGTCCCCCTCACCAAGATCTGTTTCCTCCATCTAATAGTTCTCCTCATCAAAATCTGTTTCCTCCGTCTAATAGTCCCCCTCACCAAGATCTGTTTCCTCCGTCTAATAGTCCCCCTCATCAAGATCTGTTTCCTTCGTCTAATAGTCCCCCTCAACAGTATCTGTTTCCTCCATCTAATAGTCCCCCTCAACAAGATCTGTTTCCTCCGTCAATAGTCCCCATTACCAAGATCTGTTTCCTCCGTCTAATAGTCGACTCACCAAGATCTGTTTCCTCCTTCTAATAGTCCCCCTCACCAACATCTGTTTCCTCCGTCTAATAGTCCCCCTCACCAAGATCTGTTTCCTCCGTCTAATAGTCCCCCTCACCAAGATCTGTTTCCTCCGTCTAATAGTCCCCCTCACCAAGATCTGTTTCCTCCGTCTAATAGTCCCCCTCAACAAGATCTGTTTCCTCCGTCTAATAGTCCCCCTCACCAAGATCTGTTTCCTCCGACTAATAGTCCCCCTCAACAATATCTGTTTCCTCCGTCTAATAGTCCCCCTCAACAAGATCTGTTTCCTCCTTCTAATAGTTCTCCTCATCAAGATCTGTTTCCTCCGTCTAATAGTCCCCCTCACCAAGATCTGTTTCATCCATCTAATAGTCCCACTCACCAAGATCTGTTTCCTCCGTCTAATAGTCCCCCTCACCAAGATCTGTTTCCTCCGTCTAATAGTCCCCCTCACCAAGATCTGTTTCCTCCGTCTAATAGTCCCCCTCAACAAGATCTGTTTCCTCCGTCTACTAGTCCCACTCACCACGATCTGTTTCCTCCTTCTAATAGTCCCCCTCACCAAGATCTGTTTCCTCCATCTAATAGTCCCACTCACCAAGATCTGTTTCCTCCGTCTAATAGTCCCCCTCACCAAGATCTGTTTCCTCCGTCTAATAGTCCCCCTCACCAAGATCTGTTTCCTCCGTCTAATAGTCCCCTCACCAATATCTGTTTCCTCCGTCTAATAGTCCCCCTCATCAAGATCTGTTTCCTCCGTCTAATAGTCCCCCTCACCAATATCTGTTTCCTTCGTCTAATAGTCCCCCTCACCAAGATCTGTTTCCTCCGTCTACTAGTCCCACTCACCAAGATCTGTTACCTCCGTCTAATAGTCCCCCTCATCAAGATCTGTTTCCTTCGTCTAATAGTCCCCCTCAACAAGATCTGTTTCCTCCGTCTAATAGTCCCCATTACCAAGATCTGTTTACTCCGTCTAATAGTCCCCCTCACCAAGATCTGTTTCGTCCGTCTAATACTCTCCATCACCAATATCTGTTTCCTCCGACTAATAGTCCCCCTCACCAAGATCTGTTTCCTACGTCTAATAGTCCCACTCACCAAGATCTGTTTCCTCCTTCTAATAGTCCCCCTCACCAAGATAGGTTTCCTCCGTCTAATAGTCCCACTCACCAAGCTCTGTTTCCTCTGTTTAATAGTCCCCATCACCAAGATCTGTTTCCTCCGTCTAATAATTCCCCTCACCAAGATCTGTTTCCTCCGTCTAATATTCCCACTCACCAAGATGTGTTTCCTCCATCTAACAGTCCCCCTCACCATGATCTGTTTCCTCCGTCTAATATTCCCCCTCACCAAGATCTGTTTCCTCCGTCTAATATTCCCCCTCACCAAGATCTGTTTCCTCCGTCTAATAGTCCCCCTCACCAAGATCTGTTTCCTCCGTCTAATAATTCACCTCACCAAGATCTGTTTCCTCCGTCTAATAGTCCCACTCACCAAGATCTGTTTCCTCCGTCTAATAGTCCCCCTCATCAAGATCTGTTTCCTTCGTCTAATAGTCCCCCTCAACAATATCTGTTTCCTCCGTCTAATAGTCCCCCTCAACAAGATCTGTTTCCTCCGTCTAATAGTCCCCATTACCAAGATCTGTTTACTCCATCTAATAGTCCCCCTCACCAAGATCTGTTTCCTCCGTCTAATACTCTCCATCACCAATATCTGTTTCTTTCGACTAATAGTCCCCCTCACCAAGATCTGTTTCCTACGTCTAATAGTCCCACTCACCAAGATCTGTTTCCTCCTTCTAATAGTCCCCCTCACCAAGATAGGTTTCCTCCGTCTAATAGTCCCACTCACCAAGATGTGTTTCCTCCATCTAACAGTCCCCCTCACCAAGATCTGTTTCCTCCGTCTAATATTCCCCCTCACCAAGATCTGTTTCCTCCGTCTAATAGTCCCCCTCACCAAGATCTGTTTCCTCCGTCTAATAATTCACCTCACCAAGATCTGTTTCCTCCATCTAATAATCCCCACCTCACCAAGATCTGTTTCCTCCGTCTCATAGTCACCCTCACCAAGATCTGTTTCCTCCGTCTAATAGTCCCCCTCACCAAGATCTGTTTCCTCCGTCTAATAGTCCCCCTTACCAAGATCTGTTTCCTCCGTCAAATAGTCCCCACCTCACCAAGATCTGTTTCCTCCGTCTAATAGTCCCCCTCACCAAGATCTGTTTCCTCCGTCTAATAGTCCCCCTTACCAAGATCTGTTTCCTCCGTCTAATAGTCACCCTCACCAAGATCTGTTTCCTCCTTCTAATAGTCCCCCTCATCAAGATCTGTTTCCTTCGTCTAATAGTCCCCCTCAACAATATCTGTTTCCTCCGTCTAATAGTCCCCCTCAACAAGATCTGTTTCCTCCGTCTAATAGTCCCCATTACCAAGATCTGTTTACTCCGTCTAATAGTCCCCCTCACCAAGATCTGTTTCCTCCGTCTAATACTCTCCATCACCAATATCTGTTTCCTCCGTCTAATAGTCCCCCTCACCAAGATCTGTTTCCTCCGTCTAATAGTCCCACTCACCAAGATCTGTTTCCTACGTCTAATAGTCCCACTCACCAAGATCTGTTTCCTCCGTCTAATAATCCCCTTCACCAAGTTCTGTTTCTTCCGTCTAATAGTCCCCCTCGCCAAGATCTGTTTCCTCCGTCTAATAGTCCCCCTCACCAAGGTCTGTTTCCTCCATCTAATAGCCCCCTTATCAAGATCTGTTTCCTACGTCTAAATGTAAAATGTAGTCCCCCTCATCAAGATCTGTTTCCTCCGTCTAATAGTCCCCCTCAACAAGATCTGTTTCCTCCGTCTAATAGTCCCCCTCACCAAGATCTGTTTCCTCCGTCCAATAGTCCCCCTCATCAAGATCTGTTTCCTCCGTCTAATAGTCCCCATTACCAAGATCTGTTTACTCCGTCTAATAGTCCCCCTCACCAAGATCTGTTTCCTCCGTCTAATACTCTCCATCACCAATATCTGTTTCCTCCGTCTAATAGTCCCCCTCACCAAGATCTGTTTCCTACGTCTAATAGTCCCACTCACCAAGATCTGTTTCCTACGTCTAATAGTCCCACTCACCAAGATCTGTTTCCTCCGTCTAATAATCCCCTTCACCAAGTTCTGTTTCTTCCGTCTAATAGTCCCCCTCGCCAAGATCTGTTTCCTCCGTCTAATAGTCCCCCTCACCAAGGTCTGTTTCCTCCATCTAATAGCCCCCTTATCAAGATCTGTTTCCTACGTCTAAATGTAAAATGTAGTCCCCCTCATCAAGATCTGTTTCCTCCGTCTAATAGTCCCCCTCAACAAGATCTGTTTCCTCCGTCTAATAGTCCCCCTCACCAAGATCTGTTTCCTCCGTCCAATAGTCCCCCTCATCAAGATCTGTTTCCTCCGTTTAATAGTCCCCCTCACCAAGATCTGTTTCCTCCATCTAATAGTTCTCCTCATCAAAATCTGTTTCCTCCGTCTAATAGTCCCCCTCACCAAGATCTGTTTCCTCCGTCTAATAGTCCCCCTCAACAATATCTGTTTCCTCCGTCTAATAGTCCCCCTCAACAAGATCTGTTTCCTCCGTCTAATAGTCCCCCTCACCAAGATCTGTTTCCTCCGACTAATAGTCCCCCTCATCAAGATCTGTTTCCTCCGTCTAATAGTCCCCCTCACCAATATCTGTTTCCTCCGTCTAATAGTCCCACTCACCAAGATCTGTTTCCTCCGTCTAATAGTCCCCCCTCACGAATATCTGTTTCCTCCGTCTAATAGTCCGCCTCACCAAGATCTGTTTCCTCCGTCTAATAGTCCCCCTCACCAAGATCTGTTTCCTTCGCCTAATAGTCCCACTCATCAATATCTGTTTCCTCTGTCTAATAGTCCCCCTCATCAAGATCTGTTTCCTCCGTCTAATAGTCCCCCTCACCAGATCTGTTTCCTCCGTCTAATAATCCCCTTCACCAAGTTCTGTTTCTTCCGTCTAATAGTCCCACTCACCAAGATCTGTTTCCTCCTTATAATAGTCCCCCTCACCCATTCTGTTTCCTCCGTCTAATAGTCCCACTCACCAAGATCTGTTTCCTCCGTCTAATAGTCCCCCTCACCAAGATCTGTTTCCTCCGTCTAATAGTCCCCCTCAACAATATCTGTTTCCTCCGTCTAATAGTCCCCCTCACCAAGATCTGTTTCCTCCGACTAATAGTCCCACTCACCAAGATCTGTTTCCTCCGTCTAATAGACCCCTCACCAATATCTGTTTCCTCCGTCTAATAGTCCCCCTCACCAAGATCTGTTTCCTCCATCTAATAGTCCCCCTCATCAAGATTTGTTTCCTCCGTCTAATAGTCCCCCTCACCAATATCTGTTTGCTCTGTCTAATAGCCCCCCTCACCAAGATCTGTTTCCTCCGTCTAATAGTCCCCCTCACCAAGATCTTTTTCCTCCGTCTAATAGACCCCCCTCACGAATATCTGTTTCCTCCGTCTAATAGTCCGCCTCACCAAGATCTGTTTCCTCCGTCTAATAGTCCCCCTCACCAAGATCTGTTTCCTTCGCCTAATAGTCCAACTCATCAATATCTGTTTCCTCTGTCTAATAGTCCCCCTCATCAAGATCTGTTTCCTGCGTCTAATAGTCCCCCTCACCAGATCTGTTTCCTCCGTCTAATAATCCCCTTCACCAAGTTCTGTTTCTTCCGTCTAATAGTCCCCCTCACCAAGATAGGTTTCCTTCGCCTAATAGTCCCACTCATCAATATCTGTTTCCTCTGTCTAATAGTCCCCCTCACCAGATCTGTTTCCTCCGTCTAATAATCCCCTTCACCAAGTTCTGTTTCTTCCGTCTAATAGTCCCCCTCGCCAAGATCTGTTTCCTCCGTCTAATAGTCCCCCTCACCAAGATCTGTTTCCTTCGCCTAATAGTCCCACTCATCAAGATCTGTTTCCTCCGTCTAATAGTCCCCCTCACCAGATCTGTTTCCTCCGTCTAATAATCCCCTTCACCAAGTTCTGTTTCTTCCGTCTAATAGTCCCCCTCACCAAGATCTGTTTCCTCCGTCTAATAGTCCCCCTCACCAAGATCTGTATCCTCCTAATAGTTCCCCTCACCAAGATCTGTTTCCTCCGTCTAATAGTTCCCCTCACCAATATCTGTTTCCTCCGTCTAATAGTTCCCCTCAGCAAGATCTGTTTCCTCCGTCTAATAGTCCCCATCACCAAGATCTGTTTCCTCCGTCTAATAGTCCCCCTCACCAAGATCTGATTCCTCCGTCTAATAGTCCCACTCACCAAGATCTGTTTCCTCCGTCTAATAGTCCCATCACCAAGATCTGTTTCCTCTTTCTAATAGTCCCCCTCACCAAGATCTGTTTACTCCGTCTAATAGTCCCATCACCAAGATCTGTTTCCTCCGTCTAATAGTCACCCTCACCAAGATCTGTTTCCTCCGTCTAATAGTCCCCCTCATCATGATCTGTTTCCTTCGTCTAATAGTCCCCCTTAACCATATCTGTTTCCTCCGTCTAATAGTCCCCCTCAACAAGATCTGTTTCCTCCGTCTAATAGTCCCCATTACCAAGATCTGTTTACTCCGTCTAATAGTCCCCCTCACCAAGATCTGTTTCCTCCGTCTAATACTCTCCATCACCAATATCTGTTTCCTCCGTCTAATAGTCCCCCTCACCAAGATCTGTTTCCTCCGTCTAATAGTCCACCTCACCAAGATCTGTTTCCTCCGTCTAATAATCCCCCTCACCAAGATCTGTTTCCTCCGTCTAATAGTTCCCACCTCACCAAGATCTGTTTCCTCCGTCTAATAGTCCCAGTCACCAAGATCTGTTTCATCCATCTAATAGTCCCCCTCACCAAGATCTGTTTCACCCATCTAATAATCCCCCTCAACAAGATCTGTTTCCTCCGTCTAATAGTCCCCCCTCACCAACTCTGTTTCCTTCGTCTAATAGTCACCCTAACCAAGATCTGTTTCCTCCGTCTAATAGTCCCCCTCACCAAGATCTGTTTCCTCCGTCTAATAGTCCCCCTCTCACCAAGATCTGTTTCCTCCGTCTAATAGTCCCCCTTACCAAGATCTGTTTCCTCCGTCTAATAGTCCCCCTCACCAAGATCTGTTTCCTCCGTCTAATAGTCCCCATCACCAAGATCTGTTTCCTCCGTCTAATAGTCCCCCTCACCAAGATCTGTTTCCTCCGTCTAATAGTCCCCATCACCAAGATCTGTTTCCTCCGTCTAATAGTCCCCCTCACCAAGATCTGATTCCTCCGTCTAATAGTCCCCCTCACCAAGATCTGTTTCCTCCGTCTAATAGTCCCCCTCAACAAGATCTGTTTCCTCCGTCTAATAGTCCCCCTCACCAAGATCTGTTTCCTCCGACTAATAGTCCCCCTCAACAATATCTGTTTCCTCCGTCTAATAGTCCCCCTCAACAAGATCTGTTTCCTCCTTCTAATAGTTCTCCTCATCAAGATCTGTTTCCTCCGTCTAATAGTCCCCCTCACCAAGATCTGTTTCATCCATCTAATAGTCCCACTCACCAAGATCTGTTTCCTCCGTCTAATAGTCCCCCTCACCAAGATCTGTTTCCTCCGTCTAATAGTCCCCCTCACCAAGATCTGTTTCCTCCGTCTAATAGTCCCCCTCAACAAGATCTGTTTCCTCCGTCTACTAGTCCCACTCACCACGATCTGTTTCCTCCTTCTAATAGTCCCCCTCACCAAGATCTGTTTCCTCCATCTAATAGTCCCACTCACCAAGATCTGTTTCCTCCGTCTAATAGTCCCCCTCACCAAGATCTGTTTCCTCCGTCTAATAGTCCCCCTCACCAAGATCTGTTTCCTCCGTCTAATAGTCCCCTCACCAATATCTGTTTCCTCCGTCTAATAGTCCCCCTCATCAAGATCTGTTTCCTCCGTCTAATAGTCCCCCTCACCAATATCTGTTTCCTTCGTCTAATAGTCCCCCTCACCAAGATCTGTTTCCTCCGTCTACTAGTCCCACTCACCAAGATCTGTTACCTCCGTCTAATAGTCCCCCTCATCAAGATCTGTTTCCTTCGTCTAATAGTCCCCCTCAACAAGATCTGTTTCCTCCGTCTAATAGTCCCCATTACCAAGATCTGTTTACTCCGTCTAATAGTCCCCCTCACCAAGATCTGTTTCGTCCGTCTAATACTCTCCATCACCAATATCTGTTTCCTCCGACTAATAGTCCCCCTCACCAAGATCTGTTTCCTACGTCTAATAGTCCCACTCACCAAGATCTGTTTCCTCCTTCTAATAGTCCCCCTCACCAAGATAGGTTTCCTCCGTCTAATAGTCCCACTCACCAAGCTCTGTTTCCTCTGTTTAATAGTCCCCATCACCAAGATCTGTTTCCTCCGTCTAATAATTCCCCTCACCAAGATCTGTTTCCTCCGTCTAATATTCCCACTCACCAAGATGTGTTTCCTCCATCTAACAGTCCCCCTCACCATGATCTGTTTCCTCCGTCTAATATTCCCCCTCACCAAGATCTGTTTCCTCCGTCTAATATTCCCCCTCACCAAGATCTGTTTCCTCCGTCTAATAGTCCCCCTCACCAAGATCTGTTTCCTCCGTCTAATAATTCACCTCACCAAGATCTGTTTCCTCCGTCTAATAGTCCCACTCACCAAGATCTGTTTCCTCCGTCTAATAGTCCCCCTCATCAAGATCTGTTTCCTTCGTCTAATAGTCCCCCTCAACAATATCTGTTTCCTCCGTCTAATAGTCCCCCTCAACAAGATCTGTTTCCTCCGTCTAATAGTCCCCATTACCAAGATCTGTTTACTCCATCTAATAGTCCCCCTCACCAAGATCTGTTTCCTCCGTCTAATACTCTCCATCACCAATATCTGTTTCTTTCGACTAATAGTCCCCCTCACCAAGATCTGTTTCCTACGTCTAATAGTCCCACTCACCAAGATCTGTTTCCTCCTTCTAATAGTCCCCCTCACCAAGATAGGTTTCCTCCGTCTAATAGTCCCACTCACCAAGATGTGTTTCCTCCATCTAACAGTCCCCCTCACCAAGATCTGTTTCCTCCGTCTAATATTCCCCCTCACCAAGATCTGTTTCCTCCGTCTAATAGTCCCCCTCACCAAGATCTGTTTCCTCCGTCTAATAATTCACCTCACCAAGATCTGTTTCCTCCATCTAATAATCCCCACCTCACCAAGATCTGTTTCCTCCGTCTCATAGTCACCCTCACCAAGATCTGTTTCCTCCGTCTAATAGTCCCCCTCACCAAGATCTGTTTCCTCCGTCTAATAGTCCCCCTTACCAAGATCTGTTTCCTCCGTCAAATAGTCCCCACCTCACCAAGATCTGTTTCCTCCGTCTAATAGTCCCCCTCACCAAGATCTGTTTCCTCCGTCTAATAGTCCCCCTTACCAAGATCTGTTTCCTCCGTCTAATAGTCACCCTCACCAAGATCTGTTTCCTCCTTCTAATAGTCCCCCTCATCAAGATCTGTTTCCTTCGTCTAATAGTCCCCCTCAACAATATCTGTTTCCTCCGTCTAATAGTCCCCCTCAACAAGATCTGTTTCCTCCGTCTAATAGTCCCCATTACCAAGATCTGTTTACTCCGTCTAATAGTCCCCCTCACCAAGATCTGTTTCCTCCGTCTAATACTCTCCATCACCAATATCTGTTTCCTCCGTCTAATAGTCCCCCTCACCAAGATCTGTTTCCTCCGTCTAATAGTCCCACTCACCAAGATCTGTTTCCTCCATCTAACAGTCCCCCTCACCATGATCTGTTTCCTCCGTCTAATATTCCCCCTCACCAAGATCTGTTTCCTCCGTCTAATATTCCCCCTCACCAAGATCTGTTTCCTCCGTCTAATAGTCCCCCTCACCAAGATCTGTTTCCTCCGTCTAATAATTCACCTCACCAAGATCTGTTTCCTCCGTCTAATAGTCCCACTCACCAAGATCTGTTTCCTCCGTCTAATAGTCCCCCTCATCAAGATCTGTTTCCTTCGTCTAATAGTCCCCCTCAACAATATCTGTTTCCTCCGTCTAATAGTCCCCCTCAACAAGATCTGTTTCCTCCGTCTAATAGTCCCCATTACCAAGATCTGTTTACTCCATCTAATAGTCCCCCTCACCAAGATCTGTTTCCTCCGTCTAATACTCTCCATCACCAATATCTGTTTCTTTCGACTAATAGTCCCCCTCACCAAGATCTGTTTCCTACGTCTAATAGTCCCACTCACCAAGATCTGTTTCCTCCTTCTAATAGTCCCCCTCACCAAGATAGGTTTCCTCCGTCTAATAGTCCCACTCACCAAGATGTGTTTCCTCCATCTAACAGTCCCCCTCACCAAGATCTGTTTCCTCCGTCTAATATTCCCCCTCACCAAGATCTGTTTCCTCCGTCTAATAGTCCCCCTCACCAAGATCTGTTTCCTCCGTCTAATAATTCACCTCACCAAGATCTGTTTCCTCCATCTAATAATCCCCACCTCACCAAGATCTGTTTCCTCCGTCTCATAGTCACCCTCACCAAGATCTGTTTCCTCCGTCTAATAGTCCCCCTCACCAAGATCTGTTTCCTCCGTCTAATAGTCCCCCTTACCAAGATCTGTTTCCTCCGTCAAATAGTCCCCACCTCACCAAGATCTGTTTCCTCCGTCTAATAGTCCCCCTCACCAAGATCTGTTTCCTCCGTCTAATAGTCCCCCTTACCAAGATCTGTTTCCTCCGTCTAATAGTCACCCTCACCAAGATCTGTTTCCTCCTTCTAATAGTCCCCCTCATCAAGATCTGTTTCCTTCGTCTAATAGTCCCCCTCAACAATATCTGTTTCCTCCGTCTAATAGTCCCCCTCAACAAGATCTGTTTCCTCCGTCTAATAGTCCCCATTACCAAGATCTGTTTACTCCGTCTAATAGTCCCCCTCACCAAGATCTGTTTCCTCCGTCTAATACTCTCCATCACCAATATCTGTTTCCTCCGTCTAATAGTCCCCCTCACCAAGATCTGTTTCCTCCGTCTAATAGTCCCACTCACCAAGATCTGTTTCCTACGTCTAATAGTCCCACTCACCAAGATCTGTTTCCTCCGTCTAATAATCCCCTTCACCAAGTTCTGTTTCTTCCGTCTAATAGTCCCCCTCGCCAAGATCTGTTTCCTCCGTCTAATAGTCCCCCTCACCAAGGTCTGTTTCCTCCATCTAATAGCCCCCTTATCAAGATCTGTTTCCTACGTCTAAATGTAAAATGTAGTCCCCCTCATCAAGATCTGTTTCCTCCGTCTAATAGTCCCCCTCAACAAGATCTGTTTCCTCCGTCTAATAGTCCCCCTCACCAAGATCTGTTTCCTCCGTCCAATAGTCCCCCTCATCAAGATCTGTTTCCTCCGTCTAATAGTCCCCATTACCAAGATCTGTTTACTCCGTCTAATAGTCCCCCTCACCAAGATCTGTTTCCTCCGTCTAATACTCTCCATCACCAATATCTGTTTCCTCCGTCTAATAGTCCCCCTCACCAAGATCTGTTTCCTACGTCTAATAGTCCCACTCACCAAGATCTGTTTCCTACGTCTAATAGTCCCACTCACCAAGATCTGTTTCCTCCGTCTAATAATCCCCTTCACCAAGTTCTGTTTCTTCCGTCTAATAGTCCCCCTCGCCAAGATCTGTTTCCTCCGTCTAATAGTCCCCCTCACCAAGGTCTGTTTCCTCCATCTAATAGCCCCCTTATCAAGATCTGTTTCCTACGTCTAAATGTAAAATGTAGTCCCCCTCATCAAGATCTGTTTCCTCCGTCTAATAGTCCCCCTCAACAAGATCTGTTTCCTCCGTCTAATAGTCCCCCTCACCAAGATCTGTTTCCTCCGTCCAATAGTCCCCCTCATCAAGATCTGTTTCCTCCGTTTAATAGTCCCCCTCACCAAGATCTGTTTCCTCCATCTAATAGTTCTCCTCATCAAAATCTGTTTCCTCCGTCTAATAGTCCCCCTCACCAAGATCTGTTTCCTCCGTCTAATAGTCCCCCTCAACAATATCTGTTTCCTCCGTCTAATAGTCCCCCTCAACAAGATCTGTTTCCTCCGTCTAATAGTCCCCCTCACCAAGATCTGTTTCCTCCGACTAATAGTCCCCCTCATCAAGATCTGTTTCCTCCGTCTAATAGTCCCCCTCACCAATATCTGTTTCCTCCGTCTAATAGTCCCACTCACCAAGATCTGTTTCCTCCGTCTAATAGTCCCCCCTCACGAATATCTGTTTCCTCCGTCTAATAGTCCGCCTCACCAAGATCTGTTTCCTCCGTCTAATAGTCCCCCTCACCAAGATCTGTTTCCTTCGCCTAATAGTCCCACTCATCAATATCTGTTTCCTCTGTCTAATAGTCCCCCTCATCAAGATCTGTTTCCTCCGTCTAATAGTCCCCCTCACCAGATCTGTTTCCTCCGTCTAATAATCCCCTTCACCAAGTTCTGTTTCTTCCGTCTAATAGTCCCACTCACCAAGATCTGTTTCCTCCTTCTAATAGTCCCCCTCACCAAGATCTGTTTCCTCCGTCTAATAGTCCCACTCACCAAGATCTGTTTCCTCCGTCTAATAGTCCCCCTCACCAAGATCTGTTTCCTCCGTCTAATAGTCCCCCTCAACAATATCTGTTTCCTCCGTCTAATAGTCCCCCTCACCAAGATCTGTTTCCTCCGACTAATAGTCCCACTCACCAAGATCTGTTTCCTCCGTCTAATAGACCCCTCACCAATATCTGTTTCCTCCGTCTAATAGTCCCCCTCACCAAGATCTGTTTCCTCCATCTAATAGTCCCCCTCATCAAGATTTGTTTCCTCCGTCTAATAGTCCCCCTCACCAATATCTGTTTGCTCTGTCTAATAGCCCCCCTCACCAAGATCTGTTTCCTCCGTCTAATAGTCCCCCTTACCAAGATCTTTTTCCTCCGTCTAATAGTCCCCCCTCACGAATATCTGTTTCCTCCGTCTAATAGTCCGCCTCACCAAGATCTGTTTCCTCCGTCTAATAGTCCCCCTCACCAAGATCTGTTTCCTTCGCCTAATAGTCCAACTCATCAATATCTGTTTCCTCTGTCTAATAGTCCCCCTCATCAAGATCTGTTTCCTGCGTCTAATAGTCCCCCTCACCAGATCTGTTTCCTCCGTCTAATAATCCCCTTCACCAAGTTCTGTTTCTTCCGTCTAATAGTCCCCCTCACCAAGATAGGTTTCCTTCGCCTAATAGTCCCACTCATCAATATCTGTTTCCTCTGTCTAATAGTCCCCCTCACCAGATCTGTTTCCTCCGTCTAATAATCCCCTTCACCAAGTTCTGTTTCTTCCGTCTAATAGTCCCCCTCGCCAAGATCTGTTTCCTCCGTCTAATAGTCCCCCTCACCAAGATCTGTTTCCTTCGCCTAATAGTCCCACTCATCAAGATCTGTTTCCTCCGTCTAATAGTCCCCCTCACCAGATCTGTTTCCTCCGTCTAATAATCCCCTTCACCAAGTTCTGTTTCTTCCGTCTAATAGTCCCCCTCACCAAGATCTGTTTCCTCCGTCTAATAGTCCCCCTCACCAAGATCTGTATCCTCCTAATAGTTCCCCTCACCAAGATCTGTTTCCTCCGTCTAATAGTTCCCCTCACCAATATCTGTTTCCTCCGTCTAATAGTTCCCCTCAGCAAGATCTGTTTCCTCCGTCTAATAGTCCCCATCACCAAGATCTGTTTCCTCCGTCTAATAGTCCCCCTCACCAAGATCTGATTCCTCCGTCTAATAGTCCCACTCACCAAGATCTGTTTCCTCCGTCTAATAGTCCCATCACCAAGATCTGTTTCCTCTTTCTAATAGTCCCCCTCACCAAGATCTGTTTACTCCGTCTAATAGTCCCATCACCAAGATCTGTTTCCTCCGTCTAATAGTCACCCTCACCAAGATCTGTTTCCTCCGTCTAATAGTCCCCCTCATCAAGATCTGTTTCCTTCGTCTAATAGTCCCCCTTAACCATATCTGTTTCCTCCGTCTAATAGTCCCCCTCAACAAGATCTGTTTCCTCCGTCTAATAGTCCCCATTACCAAGATCTGTTTCCTCCGTCTAATAGTCCCAGTCACCAAGATCTGTTTCATCCATCTAATAGTCCCCCTCACCAAGATCTGTTTCACCCATCTAATAATCCCCCTCAACAAGATCTGTTTCCTCCGTCTAATAGTCCCCCCTCACCAACTCTGTTTCCTTCGTCTAATAGTCACCCTAACCAAGATCTGTTTCCTCCGTCTAATAGTCCCCCTCACCAAGATCTGTTTCCTCCGTCTAATAGTCCCCCTCTCACCAAGATCTGTTTCCTCCGTCTAATAGTCCCCCTTACCAAGATCTGTTTCCTCCGTCTAATAGTCCCCCTCACCAAGATCTGTTTCCTCCGTCTAATAGTCCCCATCACCAAGATCTGTTTCCTCCGTCTAATAGTCCCCCTCACCAAGATCTGTTTCCTCCGTCTAATAGTCCCCATCACCAAGATCTGTTTCCTCCGTCTAATAGTCCCCCTCACCAAGATCTGATTCCTCCGTCTAATAGTCCCCCTCACCAAGATCTGTTTCCTCCGTCTAATAGTCCCCCTCAACAAGATCTGTTTCCTCCGTCTAATAGTCCCCCTCACCAAGATCTGTTTCCTCCGACTAATAGTCCCCCTCAACAATATCTGTTTCCTCCGTCTAATAGTCCCCCTCAACAAGATCTGTTTCCTCCTTCTAATAGTTCTCCTCATCAAGATCTGTTTCCTCCGTCTAATAGTCCCCCTCACCAAGATCTGTTTCATCCATCTAATAGTCCCACTCACCAAGATCTGTTTCCTCCGTCTAATAGTCCCCCTCACCAAGATCTGTTTCCTCCGTCTAATAGTCCCCCTCACCAAGATCTGTTTCCTCCGTCTAATAGTCCCCCTCAACAAGATCTGTTTCCTCCGTCTACTAGTCCCACTCACCACGATCTGTTTCCTCCTTCTAATAGTCCCCCTCACCAAGATCTGTTTCCTCCATCTAATAGTCCCACTCACCAAGATCTGTTTCCTCCGTCTAATAGTCCCCCTCACCAAGATCTGTTTCCTCCGTCTAATAGTCCCCCTCACCAAGATCTGTTTCCTCCGTCTAATAGTCCCCTCACCAATATCTGTTTCCTCCGTCTAATAGTCCCCCTCATCAAGATCTGTTTCCTCCGTCTAATAGTCCCCCTCACCAATATCTGTTTCCTTCGTCTAATAGTCCCCCTCACCAAGATCTGTTTCCTCCGTCTACTAGTCCCACTCACCAAGATCTGTTACCTCCGTCTAATAGTCCCCCTCATCAAGATCTGTTTCCTTCGTCTAATAGTCCCCCTCAACAAGATCTGTTTCCTCCGTCTAATAGTCCCCATTACCAAGATCTGTTTACTCCGTCTAATAGTCCCCCTCACCAAGATCTGTTTCGTCCGTCTAATACTCTCCATCACCAATATCTGTTTCCTCCGACTAATAGTCCCCCTCACCAAGATCTGTTTCCTACGTCTAATAGTCCCACTCACCAAGATCTGTTTCCTCCTTCTAATAGTCCCCCTCACCAAGATAGGTTTCCTCCGTCTAATAGTCCCACTCACCAAGCTCTGTTTCCTCTGTTTAATAGTCCCCATCACCAAGATCTGTTTCCTCCGTCTAATAATTCCCCTCACCAAGATCTGTTTCCTCCGTCTAATATTCCCACTCACCAAGATGTGTTTCCTCCATCTAACAGTCCCCCTCACCATGATCTGTTTCCTCCGTCTAATATTCCCCCTCACCAAGATCTGTTTCCTCCGTCTAATATTCCCCCTCACCAAGATCTGTTTCCTCCGTCTAATAGTCCCCCTCACCAAGATCTGTTTCCTCCGTCTAATAATTCACCTCACCAAGATCTGTTTCCTCCGTCTAATAGTCCCACTCACCAAGATCTGTTTCCTCCGTCTAATAGTCCCCCTCATCAAGATCTGTTTCCTTCGTCTAATAGTCCCCCTCAACAATATCTGTTTCCTCCGTCTAATAGTCCCCCTCAACAAGATCTGTTTCCTCCGTCTAATAGTCCCCATTACCAAGATCTGTTTACTCCATCTAATAGTCCCCCTCACCAAGATCTGTTTCCTCCGTCTAATACTCTCCATCACCAATATCTGTTTCTTTCGACTAATAGTCCCCCTCACCAAGATCTGTTTCCTACGTCTAATAGTCCCACTCACCAAGATCTGTTTCCTCCTTCTAATAGTCCCCCTCACCAAGATAGGTTTCCTCCGTCTAATAGTCCCACTCACCAAGATGTGTTTCCTCCATCTAACAGTCCCCCTCACCAAGATCTGTTTCCTCCGTCTAATATTCCCCCTCACCAAGATCTGTTTCCTCCGTCTAATAGTCCCCCTCACCAAGATCTGTTTCCTCCGTCTAATAATTCACCTCACCAAGATCTGTTTCCTCCATCTAATAATCCCCACCTCACCAAGATCTGTTTCCTCCGTCTCATAGTCACCCTCACCAAGATCTGTTTCCTCCGTCTAATAGTCCCCCTCACCAAGATCTGTTTCCTCCGTCTAATAGTCCCCCTTACCAAGATCTGTTTCCTCCGTCAAATAGTCCCCACCTCACCAAGATCTGTTTCCTCCGTCTAATAGTCCCCCTCACCAAGATCTGTTTCCTCCGTCTAATAGTCCCCCTTACCAAGATCTGTTTCCTCCGTCTAATAGTCACCCTCACCAAGATCTGTTTCCTCCTTCTAATAGTCCCCCTCATCAAGATCTGTTTCCTTCGTCTAATAGTCCCCCTCAACAATATCTGTTTCCTCCGTCTAATAGTCCCCCTCAACAAGATCTGTTTCCTCCGTCTAATAGTCCCCATTACCAAGATCTGTTTACTCCGTCTAATAGTCCCCCTCACCAAGATCTGTTTCCTCCGTCTAATACTCTCCATCACCAATATCTGTTTCCTCCGTCTAATAGTCCCCCTCACCAAGATCTGTTTCCTCCGTCTAATAGTCCCACTCACCAAGATCTGTTTCCTCCATCTAACAGTCCCCCTCACCATGATCTGTTTCCTCCGTCTAATATTCCCCCTCACCAAGATCTGTTTCCTCCGTCTAATATTCCCCCTCACCAAGATCTGTTTCCTCCGTCTAATAGTCCCCCTCACCAAGATCTGTTTCCTCCGTCTAATAATTCACCTCACCAAGATCTGTTTCCTCCGTCTAATAGTCCCACTCACCAAGATCTGTTTCCTCCGTCTAATAGTCCCCCTCATCAAGATCTGTTTCCTTCGTCTAATAGTCCCCCTCAACAATATCTGTTTCCTCCGTCTAATAGTCCCCCTCAACAAGATCTGTTTCCTCCGTCTAATAGTCCCCATTACCAAGATCTGTTTACTCCATCTAATAGTCCCCCTCACCAAGATCTGTTTCCTCCGTCTAATACTCTCCATCACCAATATCTGTTTCTTTCGACTAATAGTCCCCCTCACCAAGATCTGTTTCCTACGTCTAATAGTCCCACTCACCAAGATCTGTTTCCTCCTTCTAATAGTCCCCCTCACCAAGATAGGTTTCCTCCGTCTAATAGTCCCACTCACCAAGATGTGTTTCCTCCATCTAACAGTCCCCCTCACCAAGATCTGTTTCCTCCGTCTAATATTCCCCCTCACCAAGATCTGTTTCCTCCGTCTAATAGTCCCCCTCACCAAGATCTGTTTCCTCCGTCTAATAATTCACCTCACCAAGATCTGTTTCCTCCATCTAATAATCCCCACCTCACCAAGATCTGTTTCCTCCGTCTCATAGTCACCCTCACCAAGATCTGTTTCCTCCGTCTAATAGTCCCCCTCACCAAGATCTGTTTCCTCCGTCTAATAGTCCCCCTTACCAAGATCTGTTTCCTCCGTCAAATAGTCCCCACCTCACCAAGATCTGTTTCCTCCGTCTAATAGTCCCCCTCACCAAGATCTGTTTCCTCCGTCTAATAGTCCCCCTTACCAAGATCTGTTTCCTCCGTCTAATAGTCACCCTCACCAAGATCTGTTTCCTCCTTCTAATAGTCCCCCTCATCAAGATCTGTTTCCTTCGTCTAATAGTCCCCCTCAACAATATCTGTTTCCTCCGTCTAATAGTCCCCCTCAACAAGATCTGTTTCCTCCGTCTAATAGTCCCCATTACCAAGATCTGTTTACTCCGTCTAATAGTCCCCCTCACCAAGATCTGTTTCCTCCGTCTAATACTCTCCATCACCAATATCTGTTTCCTCCGTCTAATAGTCCCCCTCACCAAGATCTGTTTCCTCCGTCTAATAGTCCCACTCACCAAGATCTGTTTCCTACGTCTAATAGTCCCACTCACCAAGATCTGTTTCCTCCGTCTAATAATCCCCTTCACCAAGTTCTGTTTCTTCCGTCTAATAGTCCCCCTCGCCAAGATCTGTTTCCTCCGTCTAATAGTCCCCCTCACCAAGGTCTGTTTCCTCGATCTAATAGCCCCCTTATCAAGATCTGTTTCCTACGTCTAAATGTAAAATGTAGTCCCCCTCATCAAGATCTGTTTCCTCCGTCTAATAGTCCCCCTCAACAAGATCTGTTTCCTCCGTCTAATAGTCCCCCTCACCAAGATCTGTTTCCTCCGTCCAATAGTCCCCCTCATCAAGATCTGTTTCCTCCGTCTAATAGTCCCCATTACCAAGATCTGTTTACTCCGTCTAATAGTCCCCCTCACCAAGATCTGTTTCCTCCGTCTAATACTCTCCATCACCAATATCTGTTTCCTCCGTCTAATAGTCCCCCTCACCAAGATCTGTTTCCTACGTCTAATAGTCCCACTCACCAAGATCTGTTTCCTACGTCTAATAGTCCCACTCACCAAGATCTGTTTCCTCCGTCTAATAATCCCCTTCACCAAGTTCTGTTTCTTCCGTCTAATAGTCCCCCTCGCCAAGATCTGTTTCCTCCGTCTAATAGTCCCCCTCACCAAGGTCTGTTTCCTCCATCTAATAGCCCCCTTATCAAGATCTGTTTCCTACGTCTAAATGTAAAATGTAGTCCCCCTCATCAAGATCTGTTTCCTCCGTCTAATAGTCCCCCTCAACAAGATCTGTTTCCTCCGTCTAATAGTCCCCCTCACCAAGATCTGTTTCCTCCGTCCAATAGTCCCCCTCATCAAGATCTGTTTCCTCCGTTTAATAGTCCCCCTCACCAAGATCTGTTTCCTCCATCTAATAGTTCTCCTCATCAAAATCTGTTTCCTCCGTCTAATAGTCCCCCTCACCAAGATCTGTTTCCTCCGTCTAATAGTCCCCCTCAACAATATCTGTTTCCTCCGTCTAATAGTCCCCCTCAACAAGATCTGTTTCCTCCGTCTAATAGTCCCCCTCACCAAGATCTGTTTCCTCCGACTAATAGTCCCCCTCATCAAGATCTGTTTCCTCCGTCTAATAGTCCCCCTCACCAATATCTGTTTCCTCCGTCTAATAGTCCCACTCACCAAGATCTGTTTCCTCCGTCTAATAGTCCCCCCTCACGAATATCTGTTTCCTCCGTCTAATAGTCCGCCTCACCAAGATCTGTTTCCTCCGTCTAATAGTCCCCCTCACCAAGATCTGTTTCCTTCGCCTAATAGTCCCACTCATCAATATCTGTTTCCTCTGTCTAATAGTCCCCCTCATCAAGATCTGTTTCCTCCGTCTAATAGTCCCCCTCACCAGATCTGTTTCCTCCGTCTAATAATCCCCTTCACCAAGTTCTGTTTCTTCCGTCTAATAGTCCCACTCACCAAGATCTGTTTCCTCCTTCTAATAGTCCCCCTCACCAAGATCTGTTTCCTCCGTCTAATAGTCCCACTCACCAAGATCTGTTTCCTCCGTCTAATAGTCCCCCTCACCAAGATCTGTTTCCTCCGTCTAATAGTCCCCCTCAACAATATCTGTTTCCTCCGTCTAATAGTCCCCCTCACCAAGATCTGTTTCCTCCGACTAATAGTCCCACTCACCAAGATCTGTTTCCTCCGTCTAATAGACCCCTCACCAATATCTGTTTCCTCCGTCTAATAGTCCCCCTCACCAAGATCTGTTTCCTCCATCTAATAGTCCCCCTCATCAAGATTTGTTTCCTCCGTCTAATAGTCCCCCTCACCAATATCTGTTTGCTCTGTCTAATAGCCCCCCTCACCAAGATCTGTTTCCTCCGTCTAATAGTCCCCCTCACCAAGATCTTTTTCCTCCGTCTAATAGTCCCCCCTCACGAATATCTGTTTCCTCCGTCTAATAGTCCGCCTCACCAAGATCTGTTTCCTCCGTCTAATAGTCCCCCTCACCAAGATCTGTTTCCTTCGCCTAATAGTCCAACTCATCAATATCTGTTTCCTCTGTCTAATAGTCCCCCTCATCAAGATCTGTTTCCTGCGTCTAATAGTCCCCCTCACCAGATCTGTTTCCTCCGTCTAATAATCCCCTTCACCAAGTTCTGTTTCTTCCGTCTAATAGTCCCCCTCACCAAGATAGGTTTCCTTCGCCTAATAGTCCCACTCATCAATATCTGTTTCCTCTGTCTAATAGTCCCCCTCACCAGATCTGTTTCCTCCGTCTAATAATCCCCTTCACCAAGTTCTGTTTCTTCCGTCTAATAGTCCCCCTCGCCAAGATCTGTTTCCTCCGTCTAATAGTCCCCCTCACCAAGATCTGTTTCCTTCGCCTAATAGTCCCACTCATCAAGATCTGTTTCCTCCGTCTAATAGTCCCCCTCACCAGATCTGTTTCCTCCGTCTAATAATCCCCTTCACCAAGTTCTGTTTCTTCCGTCTAATAGTCCCCCTCACCAAGATCTGTTTCCTCCGTCTAATAGTCCCCCTCACCAAGATCTGTATCCTCCTAATAGTTCCCCTCACCAAGATCTGTTTCCTCCGTCTAATAGTTCCCCTCACCAATATCTGTTTCCTCCGTCTAATAGTTCCCCTCAGCAAGATCTGTTTCCTCCGTCTAATAGTCCCCATCACCAAGATCTGTTTCCTCCGTCTAATAGTCCCCCTCACCAAGATCTGATTCCTCCGTCTAATAGTCCCACTCACCAAGATCTGTTTCCTCCGTCTAATAGTCCCATCACCAAGATCTGTTTCCTCTTTCTAATAGTCCCCCTCACCAAGATCTGTTTACTCCGTCTAATAGTCCCATCACCAAGATCTGTTTCCTCCGTCTAATAGTCACCCTCACCAAGATCTGTTTCCTCCGTCTAATAGTCCCCCTCATCAAGATCTGTTTCCTTCGTCTAATAGTCCCCCTTAACCATATCTGTTTCCTCCGTCTAATAGTCCCCCTCAACAAGATCTGTTTCCTCCGTCTAATAGTCCCCATTACCAAGATCTGTTTACTCCGTCTAATAGTCCCCCTCACCAAGATCTGTTTCCTCCGTCTAATACTCTCCATCACCAATATCTGTTTCCTCCGTCTAATAGTCCCCCTCACCAAGATCTGTTTCCTCCGTCTAATAGTCCACCTCACCAAGATCTGTTTCCTCCGTCTAATAATCCCCCTCACCAAGATCTGTTTCCTCCGTCTAATAGTTCCCACCTCACCAAGATCTGTTTCCTCCGTCTAATTGTCCCAGTCACCAAGATCTGTTTCATCCATCTAATAGTCCCCCTCACCAAGATCTGTTTCACCCATCTAATAATCCCCCTCAACAAGATCTGTTTCCTCCGTCTAATAGTCCCCCCTCACCAACTCTGTTTCCTTCGTCTAATAGTCACCCTAACCAAGATCTGTTTCCTCCGTCTAATAGTCCCCCTCACCAAGATCTGTTTCCTCCGTCTAATAGTCCCCCTCTCACCAAGATCTGTTTCCTCCGTCTAATAGTCCCCCTTACCAAGATCTGTTTCCTCCGTCTAATAGTCCCCCTCACCAAGATCTGTTTCCTCCGTCTAATAGTCCCCATCACCAAGATCTGTTTCCTCCGTCTAATAGTCCCCCTCACCAAGATCTGTTTCCTCCGTCTAATAGTCCCCATCACCAAGATCTGTTTCCTCCGTCTAATAGTCCCCCTCACCAAGATCTGATTCCTCCGTCTAATAGTCCCACTCACCAAGATCTGTTTCCTCCGTCTAATAGTCCCAATCACCAAGATCTGTTTCCTCCGTCTAATAGTCCCCCTCACCAAGATCTGTTTCCTCCGTAAAATATTCCCACTCACCAAGATCTGTTTCCTCCGTCTAACAGTCCCCCTCATCAAGATCTGTTTCCTCCGTCTAATAGTCCCCCTCACGAATATCTGTTTCCTCCGTCTAATAGACCCCCTCACCAAGATCTGTTTCCTCCGTCTAATAGACCCCCTCACCAATATCTGTTTCCTCCGTCTAATAGTCCCCCTCACCAAGATCTGTTTCCTCCATCTAATAGTCCCCCTCATCAAGATTTGTTTCCTCCGTCTAATAGTCCCCCTCACCAATATCTGTTTACTCTGTCTAATAGCCCCCCTCACCAAGATCTGTTTCCTCCGTCTAATAGTCCCCCTCACCAAGATCTTTTTCCTCCGTCTAATAGTCCCCCCTCACGAATATCTGTTGCCTCCATCTAATAGTCCGCCTCACCAAGATGTGTTTCCTCCGTCTAATTGTCCCCCTCACCAAGATCTGTTTCCTTCGCCTAATAGTCCCACTCATCAATATCTGTTTCCTCTGTCTAATAGTCCCCCTCACCAGATCTGTTTCCTCCGTCTAATAATCCCCTTCACCAAGTTCTGTTTCTTCCGTCTAATAGTCCCCCTCGCCAAGATCTGTTTCCTCCGTCTAATAGTCCCCCTCACCAAGATCTGTTTCCTTCGCCTAATAGTCCCACTCATCAAGATCTGTTTCCTCCGTCTAATAGTCCCCCTCACCAGATCTGTTTCCTCCGTCTAATAATCCCCTTCACCAAGTTCTGTTTCTTCCGTCTAATAGTCCCCCTCACCAAGATCTGTTTCCTCCGTCTAATAGTCCCCCTCACCAAGATCTGTATCCTCCTAATAGTTCCCCTCACCAAGATCTGTTTCCTCCGTCTAATAGTTCCCCTCACCAATATCTGTTTCCTCCATCTAATAGTTCCCCTCAGCAAGATCTGTTTCCTCCGTCTAATAGTCCCCATCACCAAGATCGGTTTCCTCCGTCTAATAGTCCCCCTCACCAAGATCTGATTCCTCTGTCTAATAGTCCCACTCACCAAGATCTGTTTCCTCCGTCTAATAGTCCCATCACCAAGATCTGTTTCCTCTTTCTAATAGTCCCCCTCACCAAGATCTGTTTCCTCCGTCTAATAGTCCCATCACCAAGATCTGTTTCCTCCGTCTAATAGTCACCCTCACCAAGATCTGTTTCCTCCGTCTAATAGTCCCCCTCATCAAGATCTGTTTCCTTCGTCTAATAGTCCCCCTTAACAATATCTGTTTCCTCCGTCTAATAGTCCCCCTCAACAAGATCTGTTTCCTCCGTCTAATAGTCCCCATTACCAAGATCTGTTTACTCCGTCTAATAGTCCCCCTCACCAAGATCTGTTTCCTCCGTCTAATACTCTCCATCACCAATATCTGTTTCCTCCGTCTAATAGTCCCCCTCACCAAGATCTGTTTCCTCCGTCTAATAGTCCACCTCACCAAGATCTGTTTCCTCCGTCTAATAATCCCCCTCACCAAGATCTGTTTCCTCCGTCTAATAGTTCCCACCTCACCAAGATCTGTTTCCTCCGTCTAATAGTCCCAGTCACCAAGATCTGTTTCATCCATCTAATAGTCCCCCTCACCAAGATCTGTTTCACCCATCTAATAATCCCCCTCAACAAGATCTGTTTCCTCCGTCTAATAGTCCCCCCTCACCATCTCTGTTTCCTTCGTCTAATAGTCACCCTAACCAAGATCTGTTTCCTCCGTCTAATAGTCCCCCTCACCAAGATCTGTTTCCTCTGTCTAATAGTCCCCCTCTCACCAAGATCTGTTTCCTCCGTCTAATAGTCCCCCTTACCAAGATCTGTTTCCTCCGTCTAATAGTCCCCCTCACCAAGATCTGTTTCCTCCGTCTAATAGTCCCCATCACCAAGATCTGTTTCCTCCGTCTAATAGTCCCCCTCACCAAGATCTGTTTCCTCCGTCTAATAGTCCCCATCACCAAGATCTGTTTCCTCCGTCTAATAGTCCCCCTCACCAAGATCTGATTCCTCCGTCTAATAGTCCCACTCACCAAGATCTGTTTCCTCCGTCTAATAGTCCCAATCACCAAGATCTGTTTCCTCCGTCTAATAGTCCCCCTCACCAAGATCTGTTTCCTCCGTAAAATATTCCCACTCACCAAGATCTGTTTCCTCCGTCTAACAGTCCCCCTCATCAAGATCTGTTTCCTCCGTCTAATAGTCCCCCTCACGAATATCTGTTTCCTCCGTCTAATAGACCCCCTCACCAAGATCTGTTTCCTCCGTCTAATAGACCCCCTCACCAATATCTGTTTCCTCCGTCTAATAGTCCCCCTCACCAAGATCTGTTTCCTCCATCTAATAGTCCCCCTCATCAAGATTTGTTTCCTCCGTCTAATAGTCCCCCTCACCAATATCTGTTTACTCTGTCTAATAGCCCCCCTCACCAAGATCTGTTTCCTCCGTCTAATAGTCCCCCTCACCAAGATCTTTTTCCTCCGTCTAATAGTCCCCCCTCATGAATATCTGTTTCCTCCGTCTAATAGTCCGCCTCACCAAGATCTGTTTCCTCCGTCTAATAGTCCCCCTCACCAAGATCTGTTTCCTTCGCCTAATAGTCCCCCTCATCAATATCTGTTTCCTCTGTCTAATAGTCCCCCTCATCAAGATCTGTTTCCTCCGTCTAATAGTCCCCCTCACCAGATCTTTTTCCTCCGTCTAATAATCCCCTTCACCAAGTTCTGTTTCTTCCGTCTAATAGTCCCCCTCGCCAAGATCTGTTTCCTCCGTCTAATAGTCCCCCTCACCAAGATCTGTTTCCTCCATCTAATAGCCCCCCTTATCAAGATCTGTTTCCTACGTCTAATAGTCCCACTCACCAAGATCTGTTTCCTCCTTCTAATAGTCCCCCTCACCAAGATCTGTTTCCTCCGTCTAATAGTCCCACTCACCAAGATCTGTTTCCTCCGTCTAATAGTCCCCCTCACCAAGATCTGTTTCCTCCGTCTAATAGTCCCCCTCACCAAGATCTGTTTCCTCCGACTAATAGTCCCACTCACCAAGATCTATTTCCTCCGTCTAATAGACCCCTCACCAATATCTGTTTCCTCCGTCTAATAGTCCCCCTCACCAAGATCTGTTTCCTCCATCTAATAGTCCCCCTCATCAAGATTTGTTTCCTCCGTCTAATAGTCCCCCTTACCAATATCTGTTTACTCTGTCTAATAGCCCCCCTCACCAAGATCTGTTTCCTCCGTCTAATAGTCCCCCTCACCAAGATCTTTTTCCTCCGTCTAATAGTCCCCCCTCACGAATATCTGTTTCCTCCGTCTAATAGTCCCACTCACCAAGATCTGTTTCCTCCGTCTAATAGTCCCCCTCACCAAGATCTGTTTCCTCCGTCTAATAGTCCCCCTCACCAAGATCTGTTTCCTCCGTCCAATAGTCCCCCTTACCAAGATCTGTTTCCTCCGTCTAATAGTTCCCCTCACCAAGATCTGTTTCCTCAGTCTAATAGTCCCCATCACCAAGATCTGTTTCCTCCGTCTAATAGTCCCCCTCACCAAGATCTGATTCCTCCGTCTAATAGTCCCACTCACCAAGATGTGTTTCCTCCGTCTAATAGTCACTTCACCAAGATCTGTTTCCTCTTTCTAATAGTCCCCCTCACCAAGATCTGTTTCCTCCGTCTAATAGTCCCATCACCAAGATCTGTTTCCTTTTTCTAATAGTCCCCCTCACCAAGATCTGTTTCCTCCGTAAAATATTCCCACTCACCAAGATCTGTTTCCTCCATCTAATAATCCCCCTCACCAAGACCTGTTTCCTCCGTCTAATAGTCCCCCTCACCAAGATCTGTTTCCTCCGTCTAATAGTCCCCTCACCAAGATCTATTTCCTCCATCTAATAATCCCCCTCACCAAGACCTGTTTCCTCCGTCTAATAGTCCCCCTCATCAAGATCTGTTTCCTCCGTCTAATAGTCCCCCTCACCAATATCTGTTTCCTCCGTCTAATAGACCCCCTCACCAAGATCTGTTTCCTCCGTCTAATAGTCCCCCTCACCAATATCTGTTTCCTCCGTCTAATAGTCCCCCTCACCAAGATCTGTTTCCTCCATCTAATAGTCCCCCTCATCAAGATTTGTTTCATCCGTCTAATAGTCCCCCTCACCAAGATCTGTTTCCTCCGACTAATAGTCCCACTCACCAAGATCTATTTCCTCCGTCTAATAGACCCCTCACCAATATCTGTTTCCTCCGTCTAATAGTCCCCCTCACCAAGATCTGTTTCCTCCATCTAATAGTCCCCCTCATCAAGATTTGTTTCCTCCGTCTAATAGTCCCCCTTACCAATATCTGTTTACTCTGTCTAATAGCCCCCCTCACCAAGATCTGTTTCCTCCGTCTAATAGTCCCCCTCACCAAGATCTTTTTCCTCCGTCTAATAGTCCCCCCTCACGAATATCTGTTTCCTCCGTCTAATAGTCCCACTCACCAAGATCTGTTTCCTCCGTCTAATAGTCCCCCTCACCAAGATCTGTTTCCTCCGTCTAATAGTCCCCCTCACCAAGATCTGTTTCCTCCGTCCAATAGTCCCCCTTACCAAGATCTGTTTCCTCCGTCTAATAGTTCCCCTCACCAAGATCTGTTTCCTCAGTCTAATAGTCCCCATCACCAAGATCTGTTTCCTCCGTCTAATAGTCCCCCTCACCAAGATCTGATTCCTCCGTCTAATAGTCCCACTCACCAAGATGTGTTTCCTCCGTCTAATAGTCACTTCACCAAGATCTGTTTCCTCTTTCTAATAGTCCCCCTCACCAAGATCTGTTTCCTCCGTCTAATAGTCCCATCACCAAGATCTGTTTCCTTTTTCTAATAGTCCCCCTCACCAAGATCTGTTTCCTCCGTAAAATATTCCCACTCACCAAGATCTGTTTCCTCCATCTAATAATCCCCCTCACCAAGACCTGTTTCCTCCGTCTAATAGTCCCCCTCACCAAGATCTGTTTCCTCCGTCTAATAGTCCCCTCACCAAGATCTATTTCCTCCATCTAATAATCCCCCTCACCAAGACCTGTTTCCTCCGTCTAATAGTCCCCCTCATCAAGATCTGTTTCCTCCGTCTAATAGTCCCCCTCACCAATATCTGTTTCCTCCGTCTAATAGACCCCCTCACCAAGATCTGTTTCCTCCGTCTAATAGTCCCCCTCACCAATATCTGTTTCCTCCGTCTAATAGTCCCCCTCACCAAGATCTGTTTCCTCCATCTAATAGTCCCCCTCATCAAGATTTGTTTCATCCGTCTAATAGTCCCCCTCACCAATATCTGTTTCCTCTGTCTAATAGCCCCCCTCACAAAGATCTGTTTCCTCCGTCTAATAGTCCCCCTCACCAAGATCTTTTTCCTCCGTCTAATAGTCCCCCCTCACGAATATCTGTTTCCTCCATCTAATAGTCCGCCTCACCAAGATCTGTTTCCTCCGTCTAATTGTCCCCCTCACCAAGATCTGTTTCCTTCGCCTAATAGTCCCACTCATCAATATCTGTTTCCTCTGTCTAATAGTCCCCCTCATCAAGATCTGTTTCCTCCGTCTAATAGTCCCCCTCACCAGATCTGTTTCCTCCGTCTAATAATCCCCTTCACCAAGTTCTGTTTCTTCCGTCTAATAGTCCCCCTCGCCAAGATCTGTTTCCTCCGTCTAATAGTCCCCCTCACCAAGATCTGTTTCCTTCTTCTAATAGTTCCCCTCACCAAGATCTGTTTCCTCCATCTAATAGCCCCCCTTATCAAGATCTGTTTCCTACGTCTAATAGTCCCACTCACCAAGATCTGTTTCCTCCTTCTAATAGTCCCCCTCACCAAGATCTGTTTCCTCCGTCTAATAGTCCCACTCACCAAGATCTGTTTCCTCCGTCTAATAGTCCCCCTCACCAAGATCTGTTTCCTCCGTCTAATAGTCCCCCTCAACAATATCTGTTTCCTCCGTCTAATAGTCCCCCTCACCAAGATCTGTTTCCTCCGACTAATAGTCCCACTCACCAAGATCTGTTTCCTCCGTCTAATAGACCCCTCACCAATATCTGTTTCCTCCGTCTAATAGTCCCCCTCACCAAGATCTGTTTCCTCCATCTAATAGTCCCCCTCATCAAGATTTGTTTCCTCCGTCTAATAGTCCCCCTCACCAATATCTGTTTGCTCTGTCTAATAGCCCCCCTCACCAAGATCTGTTTCCTCCGTCTAATAGTCCCCCTCACCAAGATCTTTTTCCTCCGTCTAATAGTCCCCCCTCACGAATATCTGTTTCCTCCGTCTAATAGTCCGCCTCACCAAGATCTGTTTCCTCCGTCTAATAGTCCCCCTCACCAAGATCTGTTTCCTTCGCCTAATAGTCCAACTCATCAATATCTGTTTCCTCTGTCTAATAGTCCCCCTCATCAAGATCTGTTTCCTGCGTCTAATAGTCCCCCTCACCAGATCTGTTTCCTCCGTCTAATAATCCCCTTCACCAAGTTCTGTTTCTTCCGTCTAATAGTCCCCCTCACCAAGATAGGTTTCCTCCGTCTAATAGTCCCACTCACCAATATCTGTTTCCTCTGTCTAATAGCCCCCCTCACCAAGATCTGTTTCCTCCGTCTAATAGTCCCCCTCACCAAGATCTTTTTCCTCCGTCTAATAGTCCCCCCTCACGAATATCTGTTGCCTCCATCTAATAGTCCGCCTCACCAAGATCTGTTTCCTCCGTCTAATTGTCCCCCTCACCAAGATCTGTTTCCTTCGCCTAATAGTCCCACTCATCAATATCTGTTTCCTCTGTCTAATAGTCCCCCTCACCAGATCTGTTTCCTCCGTCTAATAATCCCCTTCACCAAGTTCTGTTTCTTCCGTCTAATAGTCCCCCTCGCCAAGATCTGTTTCCTCCGTCTAATAGTCCCCCTCACCAAGATCTGTTTCCTTCGCCTAATAGTCCCACTCATCAAGATCTGTTTCCTCCGTCTAATAGTCCCCCTCACCAGATCTGTTTCCTCCGTCTAATAATCCCCTTCACCAAGTTCTGTTTCTTCCGTCTAATAGTCCCCCTCACCAAGATCTGTTTCCTCCGTCTAATAGTCCCCCTCACCCAGATCTGTATCCTCCTAATAGTTCCCCTCACCAAGATCTGTTTCCTCCGTCTAATAGTTCCCCTCACCAATATCTGTTTCCTCCGTCTAATAGTTCCCCTCAGCAAGATCTGTTTCCTCCGTCTAATAGTCCCCATCACCAAGATCTGTTTCCTCCGTCTAATAGTCCCCCTCACCAAGATCTGATTCCTCCGTCTAATAGTCCCACTCACCAAGATCTGTTTCCTCCGTCTAATAGTCCCATCACCAAGATCTGTTTCCTCTTTCTAATAGTCCCCCTCACCAAGATCTGTTTACTCCGTCTAATAGTCCCAGTCACCAAGATCTGTTTCATCCATCTAATAGTCCCCCTCACCAAGATCTGTTTCACCCATCTAATAATCCCCCTCAACAAGATCTGTTTCCTCCGTCTAATAGTCCCCCCTCACCAACTCTGTTTCCTTCGTCTAATAGTCACCCTAACCAAGATCTGTTTCCTCCGTCTAATAGTCCCCCTCACCATGATCTGTTTCCTCCGTCTAATAGTCCCCCTCTCACCAAGATCTGTTTCCTCCGTCTAATAGTCCCCCTTACCAAGATCTGTTTCCTCCGTCTAATAGTCCCCCTCACCAAGATCTGTTTCCTCCGTCTAATAGTCCCCATCACCAAGATCTGTTTCCTCCGTCTAATAGTCCCCCTCACCAAGATCTGTTTCCTCCGTCTAATAGTCCCCATCACCAAGATCTGTTTCCTCCGTCTAATAGTCCCCCTCACCAAGATCTGATTCCTCCGTCTAATAGTCCCACTCACCAAGATCTGTTTCCTCCGTCTAATAGTCCCAATCACCAAGATCTGTTTCCTCCGTCTAATAGTCCCCCTCACCAAGATCTGTTTCCTCCGTAAAATATTCCCACTCACCAAGATCTGTTTCCTCCGTCTAACAGTCCCCCTCATCAAGATCTGTTTCCTCCGTCTAATAGTCCCCCTCACGAATATCTGTTTCCTCCGTCTAATAGACCCCCTCACCAAGATCTGTTTCCTCCGTCTAATAGACCCCCTCACCAATATCTGTTTCCTCCGTCTAATAGTCCCCCTCACCAAGATCTGTTTCCTCCATCTAATAGTCCCCCTCATCAAGATTTGTTTCCTCCGTCTAATAGTCCCCCTCACCAATATCTGTTTACTCTGTCTAATAGCCCCCCTCACCAAGATCTGTTTCCTCCGTCTAATAGTCCCCCTCACCAAGATCTTTTTCCTCCGTCTAATAGTCCCCCCTCATGAATATCTGTTTCCTCCGTCTAATAGTCCGCCTCACCAAGATCTGTTTCCTCCGTCTAATAGTCCCCCTCACCAAGATCTGTTTCCTTCGCCTAATAGTCCCACTCATCAATATCTGTTTCCTCTGTCTAATAGTCCCCCTCATCAAGATCTGTTTCCTCCGTCTAATAGTCCCCCTCACCAGATCTTTTTCCTCCGTCTAATAATCCCCTTCACCAAGTTCTGTTTCTTCCGTCTAATAGTCCCCCTCGCCAAGATCTGTTTCCTCCGTCTAATAGTCCCCCTCACCAAGATCTGTTTCCTCCATCTAATAGCCCCCCTTATCAAGATCTGTTTCCTACGTCTAATAGTCCCACTCACCAAGATCTGTTTCCTCCGTCTAATAATCCCCTTCACCAAGTTCTGTTTCTTCCGTCTAATAGTCCAACCTCGCCAAGATCTGTTTCCTCCGTCTAATAGTCCCCCTCACCAAGATCTGTTTCCTTCGCCTAATAGTCCCACTCATCAAGATCTGTTTCCTCCGTCTAATAGTCCCCCTCACCAGATCTGTTTCCTCCGTCTAATAATCCCCTTCACCAAGTTCTGTTTCTTCCGTCTAATAGTCCCCCTCACCAAGATCTGTTTCCTCCGTCTAATAGTCCCCCTCACCAAGATCTGTATCCTCCTAATAGTTCCCCTCACCAAGATCTGTTTCCTCCGTCTAATAGTTCCCCTCACCAATATCTGTTTCCTCCGTCTAATAGTTCCCCTCAGCAAGATCTGTTTCCTCCGTCTAATAGTCCCCATCACCAAGATCTGTTTCCTCCGTCTAATAGTCCCCATCACCAAGATCTGATTCCTCCGTCTAATAGTCCCACTCACCAAGATCTGTTTCCTCCGTCTAATAGTCCCATCACCAAGATCTGTTTCCTCTTTCTAATAGTCCCCCTCACCAAGATCTGTTTACTCCGTCTAATAGTCCCATCACCAAGATCTGTTTCCTCCGTCTAATAGTCACCCTCACCAAGATCTGTTTCCTCCGTCTAATAGTCCCCCTCATCAGATCTGTTTCCTTCGTCTAATAGTCCCCCTTAACAATATCTGTTTCCTCCGTCTAATAGTCCCCCTCAACAAGATCTGTTTCCTCCGTCTAATAGTCCCCATTACCAAGATCTGTTTACTCCGTCTAATAGTCCCCCTCACCAAGATCTGTTTCCTCCGTCTAATACTCTCCATCACCAATATGTGTTTCCTCCGTCTAATAGTCCCCCTCACCAAGATCTGTTTCCTCCGTCTAATAGTCCACCTCACCAAGATCTGTTTCCTCCGTCTAATAATCCCCCTCACCAAGATCTGTTTCCTCCGTCTAATAGTTCCCACCTCACCAAGATCTGTTTCCTCCGTCTAATAGTCCCAGTCACCAAGATCTGTTTCATCCATCTAATAGTCCCCCTCACCAAGATCTGTTTCACCCATCTAATAATCCCCCTCAACAAGATCTGTTTCCTCCGTCTAATAGTCCCCCGTCACCAACTCTGTTTCCTTCGTCT
The DNA here is from genome assembly GCF_965601325.2 of Salmo salar. Lineage (NCBI taxonomy): Eukaryota > Metazoa > Chordata > Actinopteri > Salmoniformes > Salmonidae > Salmo > Salmo salar. The sequence goes on from NC_138301.1 coordinate 66,971,452, forward strand.
AATAGTCACCCTAACCAAGATCTGTTTCCTCCGTCTAATAGTCCCCCTCACCAAGATCTGTTTCCTCCGTCTAATAGTCCCCCTCTCACCAAGATCTGTTTCCTCCGTCTAATAGTCCCCCTTACCAAGATCTGTTTCCTCCGTCTAATAGTCCCCCTCACCAAGATCTGTTTCCTCCGTCTAATAGTCCCCATCACCAAGATCTGTTTCCTCCGTCTAATAGTCCCCCTCACCAAGATCTGTTTCCTCCGTCTAATAGTCCCCATCACCAATATCTGTTTCCTCCGTCTAATAGTCCCCCTCACCAAGATCTGATTCCTCCGTCTAATAGTCCCACTCACCAAGATCTGTTTCCTCCGTCTAATAGTCCCAATCACCAAGATCTGTTTCCTCCGTCTAATAGTCCCCCTCACCAAGATCTGTTTCCTCCGTAAAATATTCCCACTCACCAAGATCTGTTTCCTCCGTCTAACAGTCCCCCTCATCAAGATCTGTTTCCTCCGTCTAATAGTCCCCCTCACGAATATCTGTTTCCTCCGTCTAATAGTCCCCCTCACCAAGATCTTTTTCCTCCATCTAATAGTCCCCCCTCATGAATATCTGTTTCCTCCGTCTAATAGTCCGCCTCACCAAGATCTGTTTCCTCCGTCTAATAGTCCCCCTCACCAAGATCTGTTTCCTTCGCCTAATAGTCCCACTCATCAATATCTGTTTCCTCTGTCTAATAGTCCCCCTCATCAAGATCTGTTTCCTCCGTCTAATAGTCCCCCTCACCAGATCTTTTTCCTCCGTCTAATAATCCCCTTCACCAAGTTCTGTTTCTTCCGTCTAATAGTCCCCCTCGCCAAGATCTGTTTCCTCCGTCTAATAGTCCCCCTCACCAAGATCTGTTTCCTCCGCCTAATAGTCCCACTCATCAAGATCTGTTTCCTCCGTCTAATAGTCCCCCTCACCAGATCTGTTTCCTCCGTCTAATAATCCCCTTCACCAAGTTCTGTTTCTTCCGTCTAATAGTCCCCCTCACCAAGATCTGTTTCCTCCATCTAATAGTCCCCCTCACCCAGATCTGTATCCTCCTAATAGTTCCCCTCACCAAGATCTGTTTCCTCCGTCTAATAGTTCCCCTCACCAATATCTGTTTCCTCCGTCTAATAGTTCCCCTCAGCAAGATCTGTTTCCTCCGTCTAATAGTCCCCATCACCAAGATCTGTTTCCTCCGTCTAATAGTCCCCCTCACCAAGATCTGATTCCTCCGTCTAATAGTCCCACTCACCAAGATCTGTTTCCTCCGTCTAATAGTCCCATCACCAAGATCTGTTTCCTCTTTCTAATAGTCCCCCTCACCAAGATCTGTTTACTCCGTCTAATAGTCCCATCACCAAGATCTGTTTCCTCCGTCTAATAGTCACCCTCACCAAGATCTGTTTCCTCCGTCTAATAGTCCCCCTCATCAAGATCTGTTTCCTTCGTCTAATAGTCCCCCTTAACCATATCTGTTTCCTCCGTCTAATAGTCCCCCTCAACAAGATCTGTTTCCTCCGTCTAATAGTCCCCATTACCAAGATCTGTTTACTCCGTCTAATAGTCCCCCTCACCAAGATCTGTTTCCTCCGTCTAATACTCTCCATCACCAATATCTGTTTCCTCCGTCTAATAGTCCCCCTCACCAAGATCTGTTTCCTCCGTCTAATAGTCCACCTCACCAAGATCTGTTTCCTCCGTCTAATAATCCCCCTCACCAAGATCTGTTTCCTCCGTCTAATAGTTCCCACCTCACCAAGATCTGTTTCCTCCGTCTAATAGTCCCAGTCACCAAGATCTGTTTCATCCATCTAATAGTCCCCCTCACCAAGATCTGTTTCACCCATCTAATAATCCCCCTCAACAAGATCTGTTTCCTCCGTCTAATAGTCCCCCCTCACCAACTCTGTTTCCTTCGTCTAATAGTCACCCTAACCAAGATCTGTTTCCTCCGTCTAATAGTCCCCCTCACCAAGATCTGTTTCCTCCGTCTAATAGTCCCCCTCTCACCAAGATCTGTTTCCTCCGTCTAATAGTCCCCCTTACCAAGATCTGTTTCCTCCGTCTAATAGTCCCCCTCACCAAGATCTGTTTCCTCCGTCTAATAGTCCCCATCACCAAGATCTGTTTCCTCCGTCTAATAGTCCCCCTCACCAAGATCTGTTTCCTCCGTCTAATAGTCCCCATCACCAAGATCTGTTTCCTCCGTCTAATAGTCCCCCTCACCAAGATCTGATTCCTCCGTCTAATAGTCCCACTCACCAAGATCTGTTTCCTCCGTCTAATAGTCCCAATCACCAAGATCTGTTTCCTCCGTCTAATAGTCCCCCTCACCAAGATCTGTTTCCTCCGTAAAATATTCCCACTCACCAAGATCTGTTTCCTCCGTCTAACAGTCCCCCTCATCAAGATCTGTTTCCTCCGTCTAATAGTCCCCCTCACGAATATCTGTTTCCTCCGTCTAATAGACCCCCTCACCAAGATCTGTTTCCTCCGTCTAATAGACCCCCTCACCAATATCTGTTTCCTCCGTCTAATTGTCCCCCTCACCAAGATCTGTTTCCTCCATCTAATAGTCCCCCTCATCAAGATTTGTTTCCTCCGTCTAATAGTCCCCCTCACCAATATCTGTTTACTCTGTCTAATAGCCCCCCTCACCAAGATCTGTTTCCTCCGTCTAATAGTCCCCCTCACCAAGATCTTTTTCCTCCGTCTAATAGTCCCCCCTCATGAATATCTGTTTCCTCCGTCTAATAGTCCGCCTCACCAAGATCTGTTTCCTCCGTCTAATAGTCCCCCTCACCAAGATCTGTTTCCTTCGCCTAATAGTCCCACTCATCAATATCTGTTTCCTCTGTCTAATAGTCCCCCTCATCAAGATCTGTTTCCTCCGTCTAATAGTCCCCCTCACCAGATCTTTTTCCTCCGTCTAATAATCCCCTTCACCAAGTTCTGTTTCTTCCGTCTAATAGTCCCCCTCGCCAAGATCTGTTTCCTCCGTCTAATAGTCCCCCTCACCAAGATCTGTTTCCTCCATCTAATAGCCCCCCTTATCAAGATCTGTTTCCTACGTCTAATAGTCCCACTCACCAAGATCTGTTTCCTCCGTCTAATAATCCCCTTCACCAAGTTCTGTTTCTTCCGTCTAATAGTCCAACCTCGCCAAGATCTGTTTCCTCCGTCTAATAGTCCCCCTCACCAAGATCTGTTTCCTTCGCCTAATAGTCCCACTCATCAAGATCTGTTTCCTCCGTCTAATAGTCCCCCTCACCAGATCTGTTTCCTCCGTCTAATAATCCCCTTCACCAAGTTCTGTTTCTTCCGTCTAATAGTCCCCCTCACCAAGATCTGTTTCCTCCGTCTAATAGTCCCCCTCACCAAGATCTGTATCCTCCTAATAGTTCCCCTCACCAAGATCTGTTTCCTCCGTCTAATAGTTCCCCTCACCAATATCTGTTTCCTCCGTCTAATAGTTCCCCTCAGCAAGATCTGTTTCCTCCGTCTAATAGTCCCCATCACCAAGATCTGTTTCCTCCGTCTAATAGTCCCCCTCACCAAGATCTGATTCCTCCGTCTAATAGTCCCACTCACCAAGATCTGTTTCCTCCGTCTAATAGTCCCATCACCAAGATCTGTTTCCTCTTTCTAATAGTCCCCCTCACCAAGATCTGTTTACTCCGTCTAATAGTCCCATCACCAAGATCTGTTTCCTCCGTCTAATAGTCACCCTCACCAAGATCTGTTTCCTCCGTCTAATAGTCCCCCTCATCAGATCTGTTTCCTTCGTCTAATAGTCCCCCTTAACAATATCTGTTTCCTCCGTCTAATAGTCCCCCTCAACAAGATCTGTTTCCTCCGTCTAATAGTCCCCATTACCAAGATCTGTTTACTCCGTCTAATAGTCCCCCTCACCAAGATCTGTTTCCTCCGTCTAATACTCTCCATCACCAATATCTGTTTCCTCCGTCTAATAGTCCCCCTCACCAAGATCTGTTTCCTCCGTCTAATAGTCCACCTCACCAAGATCTGTTTCCTCCGTCTAATAATCCCCCTCACCAAGATCTGTTTCCTCCGTCTAATAGTTCCCACCTCACCAAGATCTGTTTCCTCCGTCTAATAGTCCCAGTCACCAAGATCTGTTTCATCCATCTAATAGTCCCCCTCACCAAGATCTGTTTCACCCATCTAATAATCCCCCTCAACAAGATCTGTTTCCTCCGTCTAATAGTCCCCCGTCACCAACTCTGTTTCCTTCGTCTAATAGTCACCCTAACCAAGATCTGTTTCCTCCGTCTAATAGTCCCCCTTACCAAGATCTGTTTCCTCCGTCTAATAGTCCCCCTCACCAAGATCTGTTTCCTCCGTCTAATAGTCCCCATCACCAAGATCTGTTTCCTCCGTCTAATAGTCCCCCTCACCAAGATCTGTTTCCTCCGTCTAATAGTCCCCATCACCAATATCTGTTTCCTCCGTCTAATAGTCCCCCTCACCAAGATCTGATTCCTCCGTCTAATAGTCCCACTCACCAAGATCTGTTTCCTCCGTCTAATAGTCCCAATCACCAAGATCTGTTTCCTCCGTCTAATAGTCCCCCTCACCAAGATCTGTTTCCTCCGTAAAATATTCCCACTCACCAAGATCTGTTTCCTCCGTCTAACAGTCCCCCTCATCAAGATCTGTTTCCTCCGTCTAATAGTCCCCCTCACGAATATCTGTTTCCTCCGTCTAATAGACCCCCTCACCAAGATCTGTTTCCTCCGTCTAATAGACCCCCTCACCAATATCTGTTTCCTCCGTCTAATAGTCCCCCTCACCAAGATCTGTTTCCTCCATCTAATAGTCCCCCTCATCAAGATTTGTTTCCTCCGTCTAATAGTCCCCCTCACCAATATCTGTTTACTCTGTCTAATAGCCCCCCTCACCAAGATCTGTTTCCTCCGTCTAATAGTCCCCCTCACCAAGATCTTTTTCCTCCGTCTAATAGTCCCCCCTCATGAATATCTGTTTCCTCCGTCTAATAGTCCGCCTCACCAAGATCTGTTTCCTCCGTCTAATAGTCCCCCTCACCAAGATCTGTTTCCTTCGCCTTATAGTCCCACTCATCAATATCTGTTTCCTCTGTCTAATAGTCCCCCTCATCAAGATCTGTTTCCTCCGTCTAATAGTCCCCCTCACCAGATCTTTTTCCTCCGTCTAATAATCCCCTTCACCAAGTTCTGTTTCTTCCGTCTAATAGTCCCCCTCGCCAAGATCTGTTTCCTCCGTCTAATAGTCCCCCTCACCAAGATCTGTTTCCTCCATCTAATAGCCCCCCTTATCAAGATCTGTTTCCTACGTCTAATAGTCCCACTCACCAAGATCTGTTTCCTCCTTCTAATAGTCCCCCTCACCAAGATCTGTTTCCTCCGTCTAATAGTCCCACTCACCAAGATCTGTTTCCTCCGTCTAATAGTCCCCCTCACCAAGATCTGTTTCCTCCGTCAAATAGTCCCCCTCAACAATATCTGTTTCCTCCGTCTAATAGTCCCCCTCACCAAGATCTGTTTCCTCCGACTAATAGTCCCACTCACCAAGATCTATTTCCTCCGTCTAATAGACCCCTCACCAATATCTGTTTCCTCCGTCTAATAGTCCCCCTCACCAAGATCTGTTTCCTCCGTCTAATAGTCCCCCTTACCAATATCTGTTTACTCTGTCTAATAGCCCCCCTCACCAAGATCTGTTTCCTCCGTCTAATAGTCCCCCTCACCAAGATCTTTTTCCTCCGTCTAATAGTCCCCCCTCACGAATATCTGTTTCCTCCGTCTAATAGTCCCACTCACCAAGATCTGTTTCCTCCGTCTAATAGTCCCCCTCACCAAGATCTGTTTCCTCTGTCTAATAGTCCCCCTCACCAAGATCTGTTTCCTCCGACTAATAGTCCCACTCACCAAGATCTGTTTCCTCCGTCTAATAGTCCCCCTCACCAAGATCTGTTTCCTCCGTCTAATAGTCCCCCTCAACAATATCTGTTTCCTCCGTCTAATAGTCCCCCTCACCAAGATCTGTTTCCTCCGACTAATAGTCCCACTCACCAAGATCTGTTTCCTCCGTCCAATAGTCCCCCTTACCAAGATCTGTTTCCTCCGTCTAATAGTTCCCCTCACCAAGATCTGTTTCCTCCGTCTAATAGTCCCCATCACCAAGATCTGTTTCCTCCGTCTAATAGTCCCCCTCACCAAGATCTGATTCCTCCGTCTAATAGTCCCACTCACCAAGATGTGTTTCCTCCGTCTAATAGTCACTTCACCAAGATCTGTTTCCTCTTTCTAATAGTCCCCCTCACCAAGATCTGTTTCCTCCGTCTAATAGTCCCATCACCAAGATCTGTTTCCTTTTTCTAATAGTCCCCCTCACCAAGATCTGTTTCCTCCGTAAAATATTCCCACTCACCAAGATCTGTTTCCTCCATCTAATAATCCCCCTCACCAAGACCTGTTTCCTCCGTCTAATAGTCCCCCTCACCAAGATCTGTTTCCTCCGTCTAATAGTCCCCTCACCAAGATCTATTTCCTCCATCTAATAATCCCCCTCACCAAGACCTGTTTCCTCCGTCTAATAGTCCCCCTCATCAAGATCTGTTTCCTCCGTCTAATAGTCCCCCTCACCAATATCTGTTTCCTCCGTCTAATAGACCCCCTCACCAAGATCTGTTTCCTCCGTCTAATAGTCCCCCTCACCAATATCTGTTTCCTCCGTCTAATAGTCCCCCTCACCAAGATCTGTTTCCTCCATCTAATAGTCCCCCTCATCAAGATTTGTTTCATCCGTCTAATAGTCCCCCTCACCAATATCTGTTTCCTCTGTCTAATAGCCCCCCTCACAAAGATCTGTTTCCTCCGTCTAATAGTCCCCCTCACCAAGATCTTTTTCCTCCGTCTAATAGTCCCCCCTCACGAATATCTGTTTCCTCCATCTAATAGTCCGCCTCACCAAGATCTGTTTCCTCCGTCTAATTGTCCCCCTCACCAAGATCTGTTTCCTTCGCCTAATAGTCCCACTCATCAATATCTGTTTCCTCTGTCTAATAGTCCCCCTCATCAAGATCTGTTTCCTCCGTCTAATAGTCCCCCTCACCAGATCTGTTTCCTCCGTCTAATAATCCCCTTCACCAAGTTCTGTTTCTTCCGTCTAATAGTCCCCCTCGCCAAGATCTGTTTCCTCCGTCTAATAGTCCCCCTCACCAAGATCTGTTTCCTCCTTCTAATAGTTCCCCTCACCAAGATCTGTTTCCTCCATCTAATAGCCCCCCTTATCAAGATCTGATTCCTACGTCTAATAGTCCCACTCACCAAGATCTGTTTCCTCCTTCTAATAGTCCCCCTCACCAAGATCTGTTTCCTCCGTCTAATAGTCCCACTCACCAAGATCTGTTTCCTCCGTCTAATAGTCCCCCTCACCAAGATCTGTTTCCTCCGTCTAATAGTCCCCCTCAACAATATCTGTTTCCTCCGTCTAATAGTCCCCCTCACCAAGATCTGTTTCCTCCGACTAATAGTCCCACTCACCAAGATCTGTTTCCTCCGTCTAATAGACCCCTCACCAATATCTGTTTCCTCCGTCTAATAGTCCCCCTCACCAAGATCTGTTTCCTCCATCTAATAGTTCCCCTCATCAAGATTTGTTTCCTCCGTCTAATAGTCCCCCTCACCAATATCTGTTTGCTCTGTCTAATAGCCCCCCTCACCAAGATCTGTTTCCTCCGTCTAATAGTCCCCCTCACCAAGATCTTTTTCCTCCGTCTAATAGTCCCCCCTCACGAATATCTGTTTCCTCCGTCTAATAGTCCGCCTCACCAAGATCTGTTTCCTCCGTCTAATAGTCCCCCTCACCAAGATCTGTTTCCTTCGCCTAATAGTCCCACTCATCAATATCTGTTTCCTCTGTCTAATAGTCCCCCTCATCAAGATCTGTTTCCTCCGTCTAATAATCCCCCTCACCAGATCTGTTTCCTCCGTCTAATAATCCCCTTCACCAAGTTCTGTTTCTTCCGTCTAATAGTCCCCCTCACCAAGATAGGTTTCCTCCGTCTAATAGTCCCACTCACCAAGCTCTGTTTCCTCTGTTTAATAGTCCCCATCACCAAGATCTGTTTCCTCCGTCTAATAATCCCCCTCACCAAGATCAGTTACCTCCATCTAATATTCCCACTCACCAAGATCTGTTTCCTCCGTCTAACAGTCCCCCTCACCAAGATCTGTTTCCTCCGTCTAATAGTCCCCCTCACCAAGATCTGTTTCCTCCGTCTAATAGTCCCCCTCACCAAGATCTGTTTCCTCCGTCTAATAATTCACCTCACCAAGATCTGTTTCCTCCGTCTAATAGTTCCCACCTCACCAAGATCTGTTTCCTCCGTCTCATAGTCACCCTCACCAAGATCTGTTTCCTCCGTCTAATAGTCCCCCTCACCAAGATCTGTTTCCTCCGTCTAATAGTCCCCCTTACCAAGATCTGTTTCCTCCGTCTAATAGTCCCCACCTCACCAAGATCTGTTTCCTCCGTCTAATAGTCCCCCTCACCAAGATCTGTTTCCTCCGTCTAATAGTCCCCCTTACCAAGATCTGTTTCCTCCGTCTAATAGTCCCACTCACCAAGATCTGTTTCCTCCTTCTAATAGTCCCCCTCACCAAGATAGGTTTCCTCCGTCTAATAGTCCCACTCACCAAGTTCTGTTTCCTCTGTTTAATAGTCCCCATCACCAATATCTGTTTCCTCCGTCTAATAATCCCCCTCACCAAGATCTGTTTCCTCCATCTAATAGTCCCCCTCACCAAGGTCTGTTTCCTCCATCTAATAGCCCCCTTATCAAGATCTGTTTCCTACATCTAAATGTAAAATGTAGTCCCCCTCATCAAGATCTGTTTCCTCCGTCTAATAGTCCCCCTCACCAAGATCTGTTTCCTCCGTTTAATAGTCCCCCTCACCAAGATCTGTTTCCTCCATCTAATAGTTCTCCTCATCAAGATCTGTTTCCTCCGTCTAATAGTCCCACTCACCAAGATCTGTTTCCTCCTTCCAATAGTCACCCTCACCAAGATCTGTTTCCTCCGTCTAATAGTCCCACTCACCAAGCTCTGTTTCCTCTGTTTAATAGTCCCCATCACCAAGATCTGTTTCCTCCGTCTAATAATCCCCCTCACCAAGATCTGTTTCCTCCGTCTAATATTCCCACTCACCAAGATCTGTTTCCTCCGTCTAACAGTCCCCCTCACCAAGATCTGTTTCCTCCGTCGAATAGTCCCCCTCACCAAGATCTGTTTCCTACGTCTAATAGTCCCACTCACCAAGATCTGTTTCCTCCTTCTAATAGTCCCCCTCACCAAGATAGGTTTCCTCCGTCTAATAGTCCCACTCACCAAGCTCTGTTTCCTCTGTTTAATAGTCCCCATCACCAAGATCTGTTTCCTCCGTCTAATAGTCCCCCTCACCAAGATCTGTTTCCTCCGTCTAATAGTCCCCCTCACCAAGATCTGTTTCCTCCGTCTAATAATTCACCTCACCAAGATCTGTTTCCTCCGTCTAATAGTCCCCACCTCACCAAGATCTGTTTCCTCCGTCTCATAGTCACCCTCACCAAGATCTGTTTCCTCCGTCTAATAGTCCCCCTCACCAAGATCTGTTTCCTCCGTCTATTAGTCCCCCTTACCAAGATCTGTTTCCTCCGTCTAATAGTCCCCACCTCACCAAGATATGTTGCCTCCGTCTAATAGTCCCCCTCACCAAGATCTGTTTCCTCCGTCTAATAGTCCCCCTTACCAAGATCTGTTTCCTCCGTCTAATAGTCACCCTCACCAAGATCTGTTTCCTCCGTCTAATAGTCCCCCTCATCAAGATCTGTTTCCTTCGTCTAATAGTCCCCCTCAACAATATCTGTTTCCTCCGTCTAATAGTCCCCCTCAACAAGATCTGTTTCCTCCGTCTAATAGTCCCCATTACCAAGATCTGTTTACTCCGTCTAATAGTCCCCCTCACCAAGATCTGTTTCCTCCGTCTAATAGTCCCACTCACCAAGATCTGTTTCCTACGTCTAATAGTCCCACTCACCAAGATCTGTTTCCTCCTTCTAATAGTCCCCCTCACCAAGATAGGTTTCCTCCGTCTAATAGTCCCACTCACCAAGCTCTGTTTCCTCTGTTTAATAGTCCCCATCACCAAGATCTTTTTCCTCCGTCTAATAATCCCCCTAACCAAGATCTGTTTCCTCCGTCTAATATTCCCACTCACCAAGATCTGTTTCCTCCATCTAACAGTCCCCCTCACCAAGATCTGTTTCCTCCGTCTAATAGTCCCCCTCACCAAGATCTGTTTCCTCCGTCTAATAGTCCCCCTCACCAAGATCTGTTTCCTCTTTCTAATAATTCACCTCACCAACATCTGTTTCCTCCGTCTCATAGTCACCCTCACCAAGATCTGTTTCCTCCGTCTAATAGTCCCCCTCACCAAGATCTGTTTCCTCCGTCTAATAGTCCCCACCTCACCAAGATCTGTTTCCTCCGTCTAATAGTCACACTCACCAAGATCTGTTTCCTCCGTCTAATAGTCCCCCTCACCAAGATCTGTTTCCTCCGTCTAATAGTTCCCCTCACCAAGATCTGTTTCCTCCTTCTAATAGTCCCCCTAAACAAGATAGGTTTCCTCCGTCTAATAGTCCCCCTTACCAAGATCTGTTTCCTCCGTCTAATAGTTCCCCTCAGCAAGATCTGTTTCCTCCGTCTAATAGTCCCCATCACCAAGATCTGTTTCCTCCGTCTAATAGTCCCCCTCACCAAGATCTGATTCCTCCGTCTAATAGTCCCACTCACCAAGATCTGTTTCCTCCGTCTAATAGTCCCATCACCAAGATCTGTTTCCTCTTTCTAATAGTCCCCCTCACCAAGATCTGTTTCCTCCGTCTAATAGTCCCATCACCAAGATCTGTTTCCTCCGTCTAATAGTCACCCTCACCAAGATCTGTTTCCTCCGTCTAATACTCCCCCTCATCAATATCTGTTTCCTTCGTCTAATAGTCCCCCTCAACAATATCTGTTTCCTCCGTCTAATAGTCCCCCTCAACAAGATCTGTTTCCTCCGTCTAATAGTCCCCATTACCAAGATCTGTTTACTCCATCTAATAGTCCCCCTCACCAAGATCTGTTTCCTCCGTCTAATACTCTCCATCACCAATATCTGTTTCCTCCGTCTAATAGTCCCCCTCACCAAGATCTGTTTCCTATGTCTAATAGTCCCACTCACCAAGATCTGTTTCCTCCTTCTAATAGTCCCCCTCACCAAGATAGGTTTCCTCCGTCTAATAGTCCCACTCACCAAGCTCTGTTTCCTCTGTTTAATAGTCCCCATCACCAAGATCTGTTTCCTCCGTCTAATAATCCCCCTCACCAAGATCTGTTTCCTCCGTCTAATATTCCCACTCACCAAGATCTGTTTCCTCCGTCTAACAGTCCCCCTCACCAAGATCTGTTTCCTCCGTCTAATAGTCCCCCTCACCAAGATCTGTTTCCTCCGTCTAATAGTCCCCCTCACCAAGATCTGTTTCCTCCGTCTAATAATTCACCTCACCAACATCTGTTTCCTCCGTCTCATAGTCACCCTCACCAAGATCTGTTTCCTCCGTCTAATAGTCCCCCTCACCAAGATCTGTTTCCTCCGTCTAATAGTCCCCCTTACCAAGATATGTTTCCTCCGTCTAATATTCCCACTCACCAAGATCTGTTTCCTCCGTCTAATAGTCCCCCTTACCAAGATCTGTTTCCTCCGTCTAATAGTCCCCACCTCACCAAGATCTGTTTCCTCCGTCTAATAGTCACCCTCACCAAGATCTGTTTCCTCCGTCTAATAGTCCCCCTCACCAAGATCTGTTTCCTCCGTCTAATAGTCCCCCTCACCAAGATCTGTTTCCTCCGTCTAATAGTCCCCCTCAACAATATCTGTTTCCTCCGTCTAATAGTCCCCCTCACCAAGATCTGTTTCCTCCGACTAATAGTCCCACTCACCAAGATCTGTTTCCTCCGTCCAATAGTCCCCCTTACCAAGATCTGTTTCCTCCGTCTAATAGTTCCCCTCACCAAGATCTGTTTCCTCCGTCTAATAGTCCCCATCACCAAGATCTGTTTCCTCCGTCTAATAGTCCCCCTCACCAAGATCTGATTCCTCCGTCTAATAGTCCCACTCACCAAGATGTGTTTCCTCCGTCTAATAGTCACTTCACCAAGATCTGTTTCCTCTTTCTAATAGTCCCCCTCACCAAGATCTGTTTCCTCCGTCTAATAGTCCCATCACCAAGATCTGTTTCCTTTTTCTAATAGTCCCCCTCACCAAGATCTGTTTCCTCCGTAAAATATTCCCACTCACCAAGATCTGTTTCCTCCATCTAATAATCCCCCTCACCAAGACCTGTTTCCTCCGTCTAATAGTCCCCCTCACCAAGATCTGTTTCCTCCGTCTAATAGTCCCCTCACCAAGATCTATTTCCTCCATCTAATAATCCCCCTCACCAAGACCTGTTTCCTCCGTCTAATAGTCCCCCTCATCAAGATCTGTTTCCTCCGTCTAATAGTCCCCCTCACCAATATCTGTTTCCTCCGTCTAATAGACCCCCTCACCAAGATCTGTTTCCTCCGTCTAATAGTCCCCCTCACCAATATCTGTTTCCTCCGTCTAATAGTCCCCCTCACCAAGATCTGTTTCCTCCATCTAATAGTCCCCCTCATCAAGATTTGTTTCATCCGTCTAATAGTCCCCCTCACCAATATCTGTTTCCTCTGTCTAATAGCCCCCCTCACAAAGATCTGTTTCCTCCGTCTAATAGTCCCCCTCACCAAGATCTTTTTCCTCCGTCTAATAGTCCCCCCTCACGAATATCTGTTTCCTCCATCTAATAGTCCGCCTCACCAAGATCTGTTTCCTCCGTCTAATTGTCCCCCTCACCAAGATCTGTTTCCTTCGCCTAATAGTCCCACTCATCAATATCTGTTTCCTCTGTCTAATAGTCCCCCTCATCAAGATCTGTTTCCTCCGTCTAATAGTCCCCCTCACCAGATCTGTTTCCTCCGTCTAATAATCCCCTTCACCAAGTTCTGTTTCTTCCGTCTAATAGTCCCCCTCGCCAAGATCTGTTTCCTCCGTCTAATAGTCACTTCACCAAGATCTGTTTCCTCTTTCTAATAGTCCCCCTCACCAAGATCTGTTTCCTCCGTCTAATAGTCCCATCACCAAGATCTGTTTCCTTTTTCTAATAGTCCCCCTCACCAAGATCTGTTTCCTCCGTAAAATATTCCCACTCACCAAGATCTGTTTCCTCCATCTAATAATCCCCCTCACCAAGACCTGTTTCCTCCGTCTAATAGTCCCCCTCACCAAGATCTGTTTCCTCCGTCTAATAGTCCCCTCACCAAGATCTATTTCCTCCATCTAATAATCCCCCTCACCAAGACCTGTTTCCTCCGTCTAATAGTCCCCCTCATCAAGATCTGTTTCCTCCGTCTAATAGTCCCCCTCACCAATATCTGTTTCCTCTGTCTAATAGACCCCCTCACCAAGATCTGTTTCCTCCGTCTAATAGTCCCCCTCACCAATATCTGTTTCCTCCGTCTAATAGTCCCCCTCACCAAGATCTGTTTCCTCCATCTAATAGTCCCCCTCATCAAGATTTGTTTCATCCGTCTAATAGTCCCCCTCACCAATATCTGTTTCCTCTGTCTAATAGCCCCCCTCACAAAGATCTGTTTCCTCCGTCTAATAGTCCCCCTCACCAAGATCTTTTTCCTCCGTCTAATAGTCCCCCCTCACGAATATCTGTTTCCTCCATCTAATAGTCCGCCTCACCAAGATCTGTTTCCTCCGTCTAATTGTCCCCCTCACCAAGATCTGTTTCCTTCGCCTAATAGTCCCACTCATCAATATCTGTTTCCTCTGTCTAATAGTCCCCCTCATCAAGATCTGTTTCCTCCGTCTAATAGTCCCCCTCACCAGATCTGTTTCCTCCGTCTAATAATCCACTTCACCAAGTTCTGTTTCTTCCGTCTAATAGTCCCCCTCGCCAAGATCTGTTTCCTCCGTCTAATAGTCCCCCTCACCAAGATCTGTTTCCTCCATCTAATAGCCCCCCTTATCAAGATCTGATTCCTACGTCTAATAGTCCCACTCACCAAGATCTGTTTCCTCCTTCTAATAGTCCCCCTCACCAAGATCTGTTTCCTCCGTCTAATAGTCCCACTCACCAAGATCTGTTTCCTCCGTCTAATAGTCCCCCTCACCAAGATCTGTTTCCTCCGTCTAATAGTCCCCCTCAACAATATCTGTTTCCTCCGTCTAATAGTCCCCCTCACCAAGATCTGTTTCCTCCGACTAATAGTCCCACTCACCAAGATCTGTTTCCTCCGTCTAATAGACCCCTCACCAATATCTGTTTCCTCCGTCTAATAGTCCCCCTCACCAAGATCTGTTTCCTCCATCTAATAGTTCCCCTCATCAAGATCTGTTTCCTTCGCCTAATAGTCCCACTCATCAAAATCTGTTTCCTCTGTCTAATAGTCCCCCTCATCAAGATCTGTTTCCTCCGTCTAATAGTCCCCCTCACCAGATCTGTTTCCTCCGTCTAATAATCCCCTTCACCAAGTTCTGTTTCTTCCGTCTAATAGTCCCCCTCGCCAAGATCTGTTTCCTCCGTCTAATAGTCCCCCTCACCAAGATCTGTTTCCTCCTTCTAATAGTTCCCCTCACCAAGATCTGTTTCCTCCATCTAATAGCCCCCCTTATCAAGATCTGATTCCTACGTCTAATAGTCCCACTCACCAAGATCTGTTTCCTCCTTCTAATAGTCCCCCTCACCAAGATCTGTTTCCTCCGTCTAATAGTCCCACTCACCAAGATCTGTTTCCTCCGTCTAATAGTCCCCCTCACCAAGATCTGTTTCCTCCGTCTAATAGTCCCCCTCAACAATATCTGTTTCCTCCGTCTAATAGTCCCCCTCACCAAGATCTGTTTCCTCCGACTAATAGTCCCACTCACCAAGATCTGTTTCCTCCGTCTAATAGACCCCTCACCAATATCTGTTTCCTCCGTCTAATAGTCCCCCTCACCAAGATCTGTTTCCTCCATCTAATAGTTCCCCTCATCAAGATTTGTTTCCTCCGTCTAATATTCCCCCTCACCAATATCTGTTTGCTCTGTCTAATAGCCCCCCTCACCAAGATCTGTTTCCTCCGTCTAATAGTCCCCCTCACCAAGATCTTTTTCCTCCGTCTAATAGTCCCCCCTCACGAATATCTGTTTCCTCCGTCTAATAGTCCGCCTCACCAAGATCTGTTTCCTCCGTCTAATAGTCCCCCTCACCAAGATCTGTTTCCTTCGCCTAATAGTCCCACTCATCAATATCTGTTTCCTCTGTCTAATAGTCCCCCTCATCAAGATCTGTTTCCTCCGTCTAATAGTCCCCCTCACCAGATCTGTTTCCTCCGTCTAATAATCCCCTTCACCAAGTTCTGTTTCTTCCGTCTAATAGTCCCCCTCACCAAGATAGGTTTCCTCCGTCTAATAGTCCCACTCACCAAGCTCTGTTTCCTCTGTTTAATAGTCCCCATCACCAAGATCTGTTTCCTCCGTCTAATAATCCCCCTCACCAAGATCAGTTACCTCCATCTAATATTCCCACTCACCAAGATCTGTTTCCTCCGTCTAACAGTCCCCCTCACCAAGATCTGTTTCCTCCGTCTAATAGTCCCCCTCACCAAGATCTGTTTCCTCCGTCTAATAGTCCCCCTCACCAAGATCTGTTTCCTCCGTCTAATAATTCACCTCACCAAGATCTGTTTCCTCCGTCTAATAGTTCCCACCTCACCAAGATCTGTTTCCTCCGTCTCATAGTCACCCTCACCAAGATCTGTTTCCTCCGTCTAATAGTCCCCCTCACCAAGATCTGTTTCCTCCGTCTAATAGTCCCCCTTACCAAGATCTGTTTCCTCCGTCTAATAGTCCCCACCTCACCAAGATCTGTTTCCTCCGTCTAATAGTCCCCCTCACCAAGATCTGTTTCCTCCGTCTAATAGTCCCCCTTACCAAGATCTGTTTCCTCCGTCTAATAGTCCCACTCACCAAGATCTGTTTCCTCCTTCTAATAGTCCCCCTCACCAAGATAGGTTTCCTCCGTCTAATAGTCCCACTCACCAAGTTCTGTTTCCTCTGTTTAATAGTCCCCATCACCAATATCTGTTTCCTCCGTCTAATAATCCCCCTCACCAAGATCTGTTTCCTCCATCTAATAGTCCCCCTCACCAAGGTCTGTTTCCTCCATCTAATAGCCCCCTTATCAAGATCTGTTTCCTACATCTAAATGTAAAATGTAGTCCCCCTCATCAAGATCTGTTTCCTCCGTCTAATAGTCCCCCTCACCAAGATCTGTTTCCTCCGTTTAATAGTCCCCCTCACCAAGATCTGTTTCCTCCATCTAATAGTTCTCCTCATCAAGATCTGTTTCCTCCGTCTAATAGTCCCACTCACCAAGATCTGTTTCCTCCTTCCAATAGTCACCCTCACCAAGATCTGTTTCCTCCGTCTAATAGTCCCACTCACCAAGCTCTGTTTCCTCTGTTTAATAGTCCCCATCACCAAGATCTGTTTCCTCCGTCTAATAATCCCCCTCACCAAGATCTGTTTCCTCCGTCTAATATTCCCACTCACCAAGATCTGTTTCCTCCGTCTAACAGTCCCCCTCACCAAGATCTGTTTCCTCCGTCTAATAGTCCCCCTCACCAAGATCTGTTTCCTCCGTCTAATAGTCCCCCTCACCAAGATCTGTTTCCTCCGTCTAATAATTCACCTCACCAAGATCTGTTTCCTCCGTCTAATAGTCCCCACCTCACCAAGATCTGTTTCCTCCGTCTCATAGTCACCCTCACCAAGATCTGTTTCCTCCGTCTAATAGTCCCCCTCACCAAGATCTGTTTCCTCCGTCTATTAGTCCCCCTTACCAAGATCTGTTTCCTCCGTCTAATAGTCCCCACCTCACCAAGATATGTTTCCTCCGTCTAATAGTCCCCCTCACCAAGATCTGTTTCCTCCGTCTAATAGTCCCCCTTACCAAGATCTGTTTCCTCCGTCTAATAGTCACCCTCACCAAGATCTGTTTCCTCCGTCTAATAGTCCCCCTCATCAAGATCTGTTTCCTTCGTCTAATAGTCCCCCTCAACAATATCTGTTTCCTCCGTCTAATAGTCCCCCTCAACAAGATCTGTTTCCTCCGTCTAATAGTCCCCATTACCAAGATCTGTTTACTCCGTCTAATAGTCCCCCTCACCAAGATCTGTTTCCTCCGTCTAATAGTCCCACTCACCAAGATCTGTTTCCTACGTCTAATAGTCCCACTCACCAAGATCTGTTTCCTCCTTCTAATAGTCCCCCTCACCAAGATAGGTTTCCTCCGTCTAATAGTCCCACTCACCAAGCTCTGTTTCCTCTGTTTAATAGTCCCCATCACCAAGATCTTTTTCCTCCGTCTAATAATCCCCCTAACCAAGATCTGTTTCCTCCGTCTAATATTCCCACTCACCAAGATCTGTTTCCTCCATCTAACAGTCCCCCTCACCAAGATCTGTTTCCTCCGTCTAATAGTCCCCCTCACCAAGATCTGTTTCCTCCGTCTAATAGTCCCCCTCACCAAGATCTGTTTCCTCTTTCTAATAATTCACCTCACCAACATCTGTTTCCTCCGTCTCATAGTCACCCTCACCAAGATCTGTTTCCTCCGTCTAATAGTCCCCCTCACCAAGATCTGTTTCCTCCGTCTAATAGTCCCCACCTCACCAAGATCTGTTTCCTCCGTCTAATAGTCACACTCACCAAGATCTGTTTCCTCCGTCTAATAGTCCCCCTCACCAAGATCTGTTTCCTCCGTCTAATAGTTCCCCTCACCAAGATCTGTTTCCTCCTTCTAATAGTCCCCCTAAACAAGATAGGTTTCCTCCGTCTAATAGTCCCCCTTACCAAGATCTGTTTCCTCCGTCTAATAGTTCCCCTCAGCAAGATCTGTTTCCTCCGTCTAATAGTCCCCATCACCAAGATCTGTTTCCTCCGTCTAATAGTCCCCCTCACCAAGATCTGATTCCTCCGTCTAATAGTCCCACTCACCAAGATCTGTTTCCTCCGTCTAATAGTCCCATCACCAAGATCTGTTTCCTCTTTCTAATAGTCCCCCTCACCAAGATCTGTTTCCTCCGTCTAATAGTCCCATCACCAAGATCTGTTTCCTCCGTCTAATAGTCACCCTCACCAAGATCTGTTTCCTCCGTCTAATACTCCCCCTCATCAATATCTGTTTCCTTCGTCTAATAGTCCCCCTCAACAATATCTGTTTCCTCCGTCTAATAGTCCCCCTCAACAAGATCTGTTTCCTCCGTCTAATAGTCCCCATTACCAAGATCTGTTTACTCCATCTAATAGTCCCCCTCACCAAGATCTGTTTCCTCCGTCTAATACTCTCCATCACCAATATCTGTTTCCTCCGTCTAATAGTCCCCCTCACCAAGATCTGTTTCCTATGTCTAATAGTCCCACTCACCAAGATCTGTTTCCTCCTTCTAATAGTCCCCCTCACCAAGATAGGTTTCCTCCGTCTAATAGTCCCACTCACCAAGCTCTGTTTCCTCTGTTTAATAGTCCCCATCACCAAGATCTGTTTCCTCCGTCTAATAATCCCCCTCACCAAGATCTGTTTCCTCCGTCTAATATTCCCACTCACCAAGATCTGTTTCCTCCGTCTAACAGTCCCCCTCACCAAGATCTGTTTCCTCCGTCTAATAGTCCCCCTCACCAAGATCTGTTTCCTCCGTCTAATAGTCCCCCTCACCAAGATCTGTTTCCTCCGTCTAATAATTCACCTCACCAACATCTGTTTCCTCCGTCTCATAGTCACCCTCACCAAGATCTGTTTCCTCCGTCTAATAGTCCCCCTCACCAAGATCTGTTTCCTCCGTCTAATAGTCCCCCTTACCAAGATATGTTTCCTCCGTCTAATATTCCCACTCACCAAGATCTGTTTCCTCCGTCTAATAGTCCCCCTTACCAAGATCTGTTTCCTCCGTCTAATAGTCCCCACCTCACCAAGATCTGTTTCCTCCGTCTAATAGTCACCCTCACCAAGATCTGTTTCCTCCGTCTAATAGTCCCCCTCACCAAGATCTGTTTCCTCCGTCTAATAGTCCCCCTCACCAAGATCTGTTTCCTCCGTCTAATAGTCCCCCTCAACAATATCTGTTTCCTCCGTCTAATAGTCCCCCTCACCAAGATCTGTTTCCTCCGACTAATAGTCCCACTCACCAAGATCTGTTTCCTCCGTCCAATAGTCCCCCTTACCAAGATCTGTTTCCTCCGTCTAATAGTTCCCCTCACCAAGATCTGTTTCCTCCGTCTAATAGTCCCCATCACCAAGATCTGTTTCCTCCGTCTAATAGTCCCCCTCACCAAGATCTGATTCCTCCGTCTAATAGTCCCACTCACCAAGATGTGTTTCCTCCGTCTAATAGTCACTTCACCAAGATCTGTTTCCTCTTTCTAATAGTCCCCCTCACCAAGATCTGTTTCCTCCGTCTAATAGTCCCATCACCAAGATCTGTTTCCTTTTTCTAATAGTCCCCCTCACCAAGATCTGTTTCCTCCGTAAAATATTCCCACTCACCAAGATCTGTTTCCTCCATCTAATAATCCCCCTCACCAAGACCTGTTTCCTCCGTCTAATAGTCCCCCTCACCAAGATCTGTTTCCTCCGTCTAATAGTCCCCTCACCAAGATCTATTTCCTCCATCTAATAATCCCCCTCACCAAGACCTGTTTCCTCCGTCTAATAGTCCCCCTCATCAAGATCTGTTTCCTCCGTCTAATAGTCCCCCTCACCAATATCTGTTTCCTCCGTCTAATAGACCCCCTCACCAAGATCTGTTTCCTCCGTCTAATAGTCCCCCTCACCAATATCTGTTTCCTCCGTCTAATAGTCCCCCTCACCAAGATCTGTTTCCTCCATCTAATAGCCCCCCTTATCAAGATCTGTTTCCTACGTCTAATAGTCCCACTCACCAAGATCTGTTTCCTCCTTCTAATAGTCCCCCTCACCAAGATCTGTTTCCTCCGTCTAATAGTCCCCCTCACCAAGATCTGTTTCCTCCGTCTAATAGTCCCCCTCAACAATATCTGTTTCCTCCGTCTAATAGTCCCCCTCACCAAGATCTGTTTCCTCCGACTAATAGTCCCACTCACCAAGATCTGTTTCCTCCGTCTAATAGACCCCTCACCAATATCTGTTTCCTCCGTCTAATAGTCCCCCTCACCAAGATCTGTTTCCTCCATCTAATAGTCACCCTCATCAAGATTTGTTTCCTCCGTCTAATAGTCCCCCTCACCAATATCTGTTTGCTCTGTCTAATAGCCCCCCTCACCAAGATCTGTTTCCTCCGTCTAATAGTCCCCCTCACCAAGATCTTTTTCCTCCGTCTAATAGTCCCCCCTCACGAATATCTGTTTCCTCCGTCTAATAGTCCGCCTCACCAAGATCTGTTTCCTCCGTCTAATAGTCCCCCTCACCAAGATCTGTTTCCTTCGCCTAATAGTCCCACTCATCAATATCTGTTTCCTCTGTCTAATAGTCCCCCTCATCAAGATCTGTTTCCTCCGTCTAATAGTCCCCCTCACCAGATCTGTTTCCTCCGTCTAATAATCCCCTTCACCAAGTTCTGTTTCTTCCGTCTAATAGTCCCCCTCACCAAGATAGGTTTCCTCCGTCTAATAGTCCCACTCACCAAGCTCTGTTTCCTCTGTTTAATAGTCCCCATCACCAAGATCTGTTTCCTCCGTCTAATAGTCCCCTCACCAAGATCTATTTCCTCCATCTAATAATCCCCCTCACCAAGACCTGTTTCCTCCGTCTAATAGTCCCCCTCATCAAGATCTGTTTCCTCCGTCTAATAGTCCCCCTCACCAATATCTGTTTCCTCCGTCTAATAGACCCCCTCACCAAGATCTGTTTCCTCCGTCTAATAGTCCCCCTCACCAATATCTGTTTCCTCCGTCTAATAGTCCCCCTCACCAAGATCTGTTTCCTCCATCTAATAGTCCCCCTCATCAAGATTTGTTTCATCCGTCTAATAGTCCCCCTCACCAATATCTGTTTCCTCTGTCTAATAGCCCCCCTCACAAAGATCTGTTTCCTCCGTCTAATAGTCCCCCTCACCAAGATCTTTTTCCTCCGTCTAATAGTCCCCCCTCACGAATATCTGTTTCCTCCATCTAATAGTCCGCCTCACCAAGATCTGTTTCCTCCGTCTAATTGTCCCCCTCACCAAGATCTGTTTCCTTCGCCTAATAGTCCCACTCATCAATATCTGTTTCCTCTGTCTAATAGTCCCCCTCATCAAGATCTGTTTCCTCCGTCTAATAGTCCCCCTCACCAGATCTGTTTCCTCCGTCTAATAATCCCCTTCACCAAGTTCTGTTTCTTCCGTCTAATAGTCCCCCTCGCCAAGATCTGTTTCCTCCGTCTAATAGTCCCCCTCACCAAGATCTGTTTCCTCCTTCTAATAGTTCCCCTCACCAAGATCTGTTTCCTCCATCTAATAGCCCCCCTTATCAAGATCTGTTTCCTACGTCTAATAGTCCCACTCACCAAGATCTGTTTCCTCCTTCTAATAGTCCCCCTCACCAAGATCTGTTTCCTCCGTCTAATAGTCCCCCTCACCAAGATCTGTTTCCTCCGTCTAATAGTCCCCCTCAACAATATCTGTTTCCTCCGTCTAATAGTCCCCCTCACCAAGATCTGTTTCCTCCGACTAATAGTCCCACTCACCAAGATCTGTTTCCTCCGTCTAATAGACCCCTCACCAATATCTGTTTCCTCCGTCTAATAGTCCCCCTCACCAAGATCTGTTTCCTCCATCTAATAGTCACCCTCATCAAGATTTGTTTCCTCCGTCTAATAGTCCCCCTCACCAAGATCTGTTTCCTCCTTCTAATAGTCCCCCTAAACAAGATAGGTTTCCTCCGTCTAATAGTCCCCCTTACCAAGATCTGTTTCCTCCGTCTAATAGTTCCCCTCAGCAAGATCTGTTTCCTCCGTCTAATAGTCCCCATCACCAAGATCTGTTTCCTCCGTCTAATAGTCCCCCTCACCAAGATCTGATTCCTCCGTCTAATAGTCCCACTCACCAAGATCTGTTTCCTCCGTCTAATAGTCCCATCACCAAGATCTGTTTCCTCTTTCTAATAGTCCCCCTCACCAAGATCTGTTTCCTCCGTCTAATAGTCCCATCACCAAGATCTGTTTCCTCCGTCTAATAGTCACCCTCACCAAGATCTGTTTCCTCCGTCTAATACTCCCCCTCATCAATATCTGTTTCCTTCGTCTAATAGTCCCCCTCAACAATATCTGTTTCCTCCGTCTAATAGTCCCCCTCAACAAGATCTGTTTCCTCCGTCTAATAGTCCCCATTACCAAGATCTGTTTACTCCATCTAATAGTCCCCCTCACCAAGATCTGTTTCCTCCGTCTAATACTCTCCATCACCAATATCTGTTTCCTCCGTCTAATAGTCCCCCTCACCAAGATCTGTTTCCTATGTCTAATAGTCCCACTCACCAAGATCTGTTTCCTCCTTCTAATAGTCCCCCTCACCAAGATAGGTTTCCTCCGTCTAATAGTCCCACTCACCAAGCTCTGTTTCCTCTGTTTAATAGTCCCCATCACCAAGATCTGTTTCCTCCGTCTAATAATCCCCCTCACCAAGATCTGTTTCCTCCGTCTAATATTCCCACTCACCAAGATCTGTTTCCTCCGTCTAACAGTCCCCCTCACCAAGATCTGTTTCCTCCGTCTAATAGTCCCCCTCACCAAGATCTGTTTCCTCCGTCTAATAGTCCCCCTCACCAAGATCTGTTTCCTCCGTCTAATAATTCACCTCACCAACATCTGTTTCCTCCGTCTCATAGTCACCCTCACCAAGATCTGTTTCCTCCGTCTAATAGTCCCCCTCACCAAGATCTGTTTCCTCCGTCTAATAGTCCCCCTTACCAAGATATGTTTCCTCCGTCTAATATTCCCACTCACCAAGATCTGTTTCCTCCGTCTAATAGTCCCCCTTACCAAGATCTGTTTCCTCCGTCTAATAGTCCCCACCTCACCAAGATCTGTTTCCTCCGTCTAATAGTCACCCTCACCAAGATCTGTTTCCTCCGTCTAATAGTCCCCCTCACCAAGATCTGTTTCCTCCGTCTAATAGTCCCCCTCACCAAGATCTGTTTCCTCCGTCTAATAGTCCCCCTCAACAATATCTGTTTCCTCCGTCTAATAGTCCCCCTCACCAAGATCTGTTTCCTCCGACTAATAGTCCCACTCACCAAGATCTGTTTCCTCCGTCCAATAGTCCCCCTTACCAAGATCTGTTTCCTCCGTCTAATAGTTCCCCTCACCAAGATCTGTTTCCTCCGTCTAATAGTCCCCATCACCAAGATCTGTTTCCTCCGTCTAATAGTCCCCCTCACCAAGATCTGATTCCTCCGTCTAATAGTCCCACTCACCAAGATGTGTTTCCTCCGTCTAATAGTCACTTCACCAAGATCTGTTTCCTCTTTCTAATAGTCCCCCTCACCAAGATCTGTTTCCTCCGTCTAATAGTCCCATCACCAAGATCTGTTTCCTTTTTCTAATAGTCCCCCTCACCAAGATCTGTTTCCTCCGTAAAATATTCCCACTCACCAAGATCTGTTTCCTCCATCTAATAATCCCCCTCACCAAGACCTGTTTCCTCCGTCTAATAGTCCCCCTCACCAAGATCTGTTTCCTCCGTCTAATAGTCCCCTCACCAAGATCTATTTCCTCCATCTAATAATCCCCCTCACCAAGACCTGTTTCCTCCGTCTAATAGTCCCCCTCATCAAGATCTGTTTCCTCCGTCTAATAGTCCCCCTCACCAATATCTGTTTCCTCCGTCTAATAGTCCCCCTCACCAAGATCTGTTTCCTCCATCTAATAGCCCCCCTTATCAAGATCTGTTTCCTACGTCTAATAGTCCCACTCACCAAGATCTGTTTCCTCCTTCTAATAGTCCCCCTCACCAAGATCTGTTTCCTCCGTCTAATAGTCCCCCTCACCAAGATCTGTTTCCTCCGTCTAATAGTCCCCCTCAACAATATCTGTTTCCTCCGTCTAATAGTCCCCCTCACCAAGATCTGTTTCCTCCGACTAATAGTCCCACTCACCAAGATCTGTTTCCTCCGTCTAATAGACCCCTCACCAATATCTGTTTCCTCCGTCTAATAGTCCCCCTCACCAAGATCTGTTTCCTCCATCTAATAGTCACCCTCATCAAGATTTGTTTCCTCCGTCTAATAGTCCCCCTCACCAATATCTGTTTGCTCTGTCTAATAGCCCCCCTCACCAAGATCTGTTTCCTCCGTCTAATAGTCCCCCTCACCAAGATCTTTTTCCTCCGTCTAATAGTCCCCCCTCACGAATATCTGTTTCCTCCGTCTAATAGTCCGCCTCACCAAGATCTGTTTCCTCCGTCTAATAGTCCCCCTCACCAAGATCTGTTTCCTTCGCCTAATAGTCCCACTCATCAATATCTGTTTCCTCTGTCTAATAGTCCCCCTCATCAAGATCTGTTTCCTCCGTCTAATAGTCCCCCTCACCAGATCTGTTTCCTCCGTCTAATAATCCCCTTCACCAAGTTCTGTTTCTTCCGTCTAATAGTCCCCCTCACCAAGATAGGTTTCCTCCGTCTAATAGTCCCACTCACCAAGCTCTGTTTCCTCTGTTTAATAGTCCCCATCACCAAGATCTGTTTCCTCCGTCTAATAGTCCCCTCACCAAGATCTATTTCCTCCATCTAATAATCCCCCTCACCAAGACCTGTTTCCTCCGTCTAATAGTCCCCCTCATCAAGATCTGTTTCCTCCGTCTAATAGTCCCCCTCACCAATATCTGTTTCCTCCGTCTAATAGACCCCCTCACCAAGATCTGTTTCCTCCGTCTAATAGTCCCCCTCACCAATATCTGTTTCCTCCGTCTAATAGTCCCCCTCACCAAGATCTGTTTCCTCCATCTAATAGTCCCCCTCATCAAGATTTGTTTCATCCGTCTAATAGTCCCCCTCACCAATATCTGTTTCCTCTGTCTAATAGCCCCCCTCACAAAGATCTGTTTCCTCCGTCTAATAGTCCCCCTCACCAAGATCTTTTTCCTCCGTCTAATAGTCCCCCCTCACGAATATCTGTTTCCTCCATCTAATAGTCCGCCTCACCAAGATCTGTTTCCTCCGTCTAATTGTCCCCCTCACCAAGATCTGTTTCCTTCGCCTAATAGTCCCACTCATCAATATCTGTTTCCTCTGTCTAATAGTCCCCCTCATCAAGATCTGTTTCCTCCGTCTAATAGTCCCCCTCACCAGATCTGTTTCCTCCGTCTAATAATCCCCTTCACCAAGTTCTGTTTCTTCCGTCTAATAGTCCCCCTCGCCAAGATCTGTTTCCTCCGTCTAATAGTCCCCCTCACCAAGATCTGTTTCCTCCTTCTAATAGTTCCCCTCACCAAGATCTGTTTCCTCCATCTAATAGCCCCCCTTATCAAGATCTGTTTCCTACGTCTAATAGTCCCACTCACCAAGATCTGTTTCCTCCTTCTAATAGTCCCCCTCACCAAGATCTGTTTCCTCCGTCTAATAGTCCCCCTCACCAAGATCTGTTTCCTCCGTCTAATAGTCCCCCTCAACAATATCTGTTTCCTCCGTCTAATAGTCCCCCTCACCAAGATCTGTTTCCTCCGACTAATAGTCCCACTCACCAAGATCTGTTTCCTCCGTCTAATAGACCCCTCACCAATATCTGTTTCCTCCGTCTAATAGTCCCCCTCACCAAGATCTGTTTCCTCCATCTAATAGTCACCCTCATCAAGATTTGTTTCCTCCGTCTAATAGTCCCCCTCACCAATATCTGTTTGCTCTGTCTAATAGCCCCCCTCACCAAGATCTGTTTCCTCCGTCTAATAGTCCCCCTCACCAAGATCTTTTTCCTCCGTCTAATAGTCCCCCCTCACGAATATCTGTTTCCTCCGTCTAATAGTCCGCCTCACCAAGATCTGTTTCCTCCGTCTAATAGTCCCCCTCACCAAGATCTGTTTCCTTCGCCTAATAGTCCCACTCATCAATATCTGTTTCCTCTGTCTAATAGTCCCCCTCATCAAGATCTGTTTCCTCCGTCTAATAGTCCCCCTCACCAGATCTGTTTCCTCCGTCTAATAATCCCCTTCACCAAGTTCTGTTTCTTCCGTCTAATAGTCCCCCTCACCAAGATAGGTTTCCTCCGTCTAATAGTCCCACTCACCAAGCTCTGTTTCCTCTGTTTAATAGTCCCCATCACCAAGATCTGTTTCCTCCGTCTAATAATCCCCCTCACCAAGATCAGTTACCTCCATCTAATATTCCCACTCACCAAGATCTGTTTCCTCCGTCTAACAGTCCCCCTCACCAAGATCTGTTTCCTCCGTCTAATAGTCCCCCTCACCAAGATCTGTTTCCTCCGTCTAATAGTCCCCCTCACCAAGATCTGTTTCCTCCGTCTAATAATTCACCTCACCAAGATCTGTTTCCTCCGTCTAATAGTTCCCACCTCACCAAGATCTGTTTCCTCCGTCTCATAGTCACCCTCACCAAGATCTGTTTCCTCCGTCTAATAGTCCCCCTCACCAAGATCTGTTTCCTCCGTCTAATAGTCCCCCTTACCAAGATCTGTTTCCTCCGTCTAATAGTCCCCACCTCACCAAGATCTGTTTCCTCCGTCTAATAGTCCCCCTCACCAAGATCTGTTTCCTCCGTCTAATAGTCCCCCTTACCAAGATCTGTTTCCTCCTTCTAATAGTCACCCTCACCAAGATCTGTTTCCTCCGTCTAATAGTCCCACTCACCAAGATCTGTTTCCTCCTTCTAATAGTCCCACTCACCAAGTTCTGTTTCCTCTGTTTAATAGTCCCCATCACCAATATCTGTTTCCTCCGTCTAATAATCCCCCTCACCAAGATCTGTTTCCTCCATCTAATAGTCCCCCTCACCAAGGTCTGTTTCCTCCATCTAATAGCCCCCTTATCAAGATCTGTTTCCTACATCTAAATGTAAAATGTAGTCCCCCTCATCAAGATCTGTTTCCTCCGTCTAATAGTCCCCCTCACCAAGATCTGTTTCCTCCGTTTAATAGTCCCCCTCACCAAGATCTGTTTCCTCCATCTAATAGTTCTCCTCATCAAGATCTGTTTCCTCCGTCTAATAGTCCCACTCACCAAGATCTGTTTCCTCCTTCCAATAGTCACCCTCACCAAGATCTGTTTCCTCCGTCTAATAGTCCCACTCACCAAGCTCTGTTTCCTCTGTTTAATAGTCCCCATCACCAAGATCTGTTTCCTCCGTCTAATAATCACCCTCACCAAGATCTGTTTCCTCCGTCTAATATTCCCACTCACCAAGATCTGTTTCCTCCGTCTAACAGTCCCCCTCACCAAGATCTGTTTCCTCCGTCGAATAGTCCCCCTCACCAAGATCTGTTTCCTACGTCTAATAGTCCCACTCACCAAGATCTGTTTCCTCCTTCTAATAGTCCCCCTCACCAAGATAGGTTTCCTCCGTCTAATAGTCCCACTCACCAAGCTCTGTTTCCTCTGTTTAATAGTCCCCATCACCAAGATCTGTTTCCTCCGTCTAATAATCCCCCTCACCAAGATCTGTTTCCTCCGTCTAATATTCCCACTCACCAAGATCTGTTTCCTCCGTCTAACAGTCCCCCTCACCAAGATCTGTTTCCTCCGTCTAATAGTCCCCCTCACCAAGATCTGTTTCCTCCGTCTAATAGTCCCCCTCACCAAGATCTGTTTCCTCCTTCTAATAGTCCCCCTCACCAAGATAGGTTTCCTCCGTCTAATAGTCCCACTCATCAAGCTCTGTTTCCTCTGTTTAATAGTCCCCATCACCAAGATCTGTTTCCTCCGTCTAATAATCCCCCTCACCAAGATCTGTTTCCTCTGTCTAATATTCCCACTCACCAAGATCTGTTTCCTCCGTCTAACAGTCCCCCTCACCAAGATCTGTTTCCTCCGTCTAATAGTCCCCATCACCAAGATCTGTTTCCTCCGTCTAATAGTCCCCCTCACCAAGATCTGTTTCCTCCGTCTAATAATTCACCTCACCAAGATCTGTTTCCTCCTTCTAATAGTCCCCACCTCACCAAGATCTGTTTCCTCCGTCTCATAGTCACCCTCACCAAGATCTGTTTCCTCCGTCTAATAGTCCCCCTCACCAAGATCTGTTTCCTCCGTCTAATAGTCCCCCTTACCAAGATCTGTTTCCTCCGTCTAATAGTCCCCACCTCACCAAGATATGTTTCCTCCGTCTAATAGTCCCCCTCACCAAGATCTGTTTCCTCCGTCTAATAGTCCCCCTTACCAAGATCTGTTTCCTCCGTCTAATAGTCACCCTCACCAAGATCTGTTTCCTCCGTCTAGTAGTCCCCCTCATCAAGATCTGTTTCCTTCGTCTAATAGTCCCCCTCAACAATATCTGTTTCCTCCGTCTAATAGTCCCCCTCAACAAGATCTGTTTCCTCCGTCTAATAGTCCCCATTACCAAGATCTGTTTACTCCGTCTAATAGTCCCCCTCACCAAGATCTGTTTCCTCCGTCTAATACTCTCCATCACCAATATCTGTTTCCTCCGTCTAATAGTCCCCCTCACCAAGATCTGTTTCCTACGTCTAATAGTCCCACTCACCAAGATCTGTTTCCTCCTTCTAATAGTCCCCCTCACCAAGATAGGTTTCCTCCGTCTAATAGTCCCACTCACCAAGCTCTGTTTCCTCTGTTTAATAGTCCCCATCACCAAGATCTTTTTCCTCCGTCTAATAATCCCCCTCACCAAGATCTGTTTCCTCCGTCTAATATTCCCACTCACCAAGATCTGTTTCCTCCATCTAACAGTCCCCCTCACCAAGATCTGTTTCCTCCGTCTAATAGTCCCCCTCACCAAGATCTGTTTCCTCCGTCTAATAGTCCCCCTCACCAAGATCTGTTTCCTCTTTCTAATAATTCACCTCACCAACATCTGTTTCCTCCGTCTCATAGTCACCCTCACCAAGATCTGTTTCCTCCGTCTAATAGTCCCCCTCACCAAGATCTGTTTCCTCCGTCTAATAGTCCCCACCTCACCAAGATCTGTTTCCTCCGTCTAATAGTCACACTCACCAAGATCTGTTTCCTCCGTCTAATAGTCCCCCTCACCAAGATCTGTTTCCTCCGTCTAATAGTTCCCCTCACCAAGATCTGATTCCTCCTTCTAATAGTCCCCCTAAACAAGATAGGTTTCCTCCGTCTAATAGTCCCCCTTACCAAGATCTGTTTCCTCCGTCTAATAGTCCCCATCACCAAGATCTGTTTCCTCCGTCTAATAGTCCCCCTCACCAAGATCTGATTCCTCCGTCTAATAGTCCCACTCACCAAGATCTGTTTCCTCCGTCTAATAGTCCCATCACCAAGATCTGTTTCCTCTTTCTAATAGTCCCCCTCACCAAGATCTGTTTCCTCCGTCTAATAGTCCCATCACCAAGATCTGTTTCCTCCGTCTAATAGTCACCCTCACCAAGATCTGTTTCCTCCGTCTAATACTCCCCCTCATCAATATCTGTTTCCTTCGTCTAATAGTCCCCCTCAACAATATCTGTTTCCTCCGTCTAATAGTCCCCCTCAACAAGATCTGTTTCCTCCGTCTAACAGTCCCCCTCACCAAGATCTGTTTCCTCCGTCGAATAGTCCCCCTCACCAAGATCTGTTTCCTACGTCTAATAGTCCCACTCACCAAGATCTGTTTCCTCCTTCTAATAGTCCCCCTCACCAAGATAGGTTTCCTCCGTCTAATAGTCCCACTCACCAAGCTCTGTTTCCTCTGTTTAATAGTCCCCATCACCAAGATCTGTTTCCTCCGTCTAATAATCCCCCTCACCAAGATCTGTTTCCTCCGTCTAATATTCCCACTCACCAAGATCTGTTTCCTCCGTCTAACAGTCCCCCTCACCAAGATCTGTTTCCTCCGTCTAATAGTCCCCCTCACCAAGATCTGTTTCCTCCGTCTAATAGTCCCCCTCACCAAGATCTGTTTCCTCCTTCTAATAGTCCCCCTCACCAAGATAGGTTTCCTCCGTCTAATAGTCCCACTCATCAAGCTCTGTTTCCTCTGTTTAATAGTCCCCATCACCAAGATCTGTTTCCTCCGTCTAATAATCCCCCTCACCAAGATCTGTTTCCTCTGTCTAATATTCCCACTCACCAAGATCTGTTTCCTCCGTCTAACAGTCCCCCTCACCAAGATCTGTTTCCTCCGTCTAATAGTCCCCATCACCAAGATCTGTTTCCTCCGTCTAATAGTCCCCCTCACCAAGATCTGTTTCCTCCGTCTAATAATTCACCTCACCAAGATCTGTTTCCTCCTTCTAATAGTCCCCACCTCACCAAGATCTGTTTCCTCCGTCTCATAGTCACCCTCACCAAGATCTGTTTCCTCCGTCTAATAGTCCCCCTCACCAAGATCTGTTTCCTCCGTCTAATAGTCCCCCTTACCAAGATCTGTTTCCTCCGTCTAATAGTCCCCACCTCACCAAGATATGTTTCCTCCGTCTAATAGTCCCCCTCACCAAGATCTGTTTCCTCCGTCTAATAGTCCCCCTTACCAAGATCTGTTTCCTCCGTCTAATAGTCACCCTCACCAAGATCTGTTTCCTCCGTCTAGTAGTCCCCCTCATCAAGATCTGTTTCCTTCGTCTAATAGTCCCCCTCAACAATATCTGTTTCCTCCGTCTAATAGTCCCCCTCAACAAGATCTGTTTCCTCCGTCTAATAGTCCCCATTACCAAGATCTGTTTACTCCGTCTAATAGTCCCCCTCACCAAGATCTGTTTCCTCCGTCTAATACTCTCCATCACCAATATCTGTTTCCTCCGTCTAATAGTCCCCCTCACCAAGATCTGTTTCCTACGTCTAATAGTCCCACTCACCAAGATCTGTTTCCTCCTTCTAATAGTCCCCCTCACCAAGATAGGTTTCCTCCGTCTAATAGTCCCACTCACCAAGCTCTGTTTCCTCTGTTTAATAGTCCCCATCACCAAGATCTTTTTCCTCCGTCTAATAATCCCCCTCACCAAGATCTGTTTCCTCCGTCTAATATTCCCACTCACCAAGATCTGTTTCCTCCATCTAACAGTCCCCCTCACCAAGATCTGTTTCCTCCGTCTAATAGTCCCCCTCACCAAGATCTGTTTCCTCCGTCTAATAGTCCCCCTCACCAAGATCTGTTTCCTCTTTCTAATAATTCACCTCACCAACATCTGTTTCCTCCGTCTCATAGTCACCCTCACCAAGATCTGTTTCCTCCGTCTAATAGTCCCCCTCACCAAGATCTGTTTCCTCCGTCTAATAGTCCCCACCTCACCAAGATCTGTTTCCTCCGTCTAATAGTCACACTCACCAAGATCTGTTTCCTCCGTCTAATAGTCCCCCTCACCAAGATCTGTTTCCTCCGTCTAATAGTTCCCCTCACCAAGATCTGATTCCTCCTTCTAATAGTCCCCCTAAACAAGATAGGTTTCCTCCGTCTAATAGTCCCCCTTACCAAGATCTGTTTCCTCCGTCTAATAGTCCCCATCACCAAGATCTGTTTCCTCCGTCTAATAGTCCCCCTCACCAAGATCTGATTCCTCCGTCTAATAGTCCCACTCACCAAGATCTGTTTCCTCCGTCTAATAGTCCCATCACCAAGATCTGTTTCCTCTTTCTAATAGTCCCCCTCACCAAGATCTGTTTCCTCCGTCTAATAGTCCCATCACCAAGATCTGTTTCCTCCGTCTAATAGTCACCCTCACCAAGATCTGTTTCCTCCGTCTAATACTCCCCCTCATCAATATCTGTTTCCTTCGTCTAATAGTCCCCCTCAACAATATCTGTTTCCTCCGTCTAATAGTCCCCCTCAACAAGATCTGTTTCCTCCGTCTAATAGTCCCCATTACCAAGATCTGTTTACTCCATCTAATAGTCCCCCTCACCAAGATCTGTTTCCTCCGTCTAATACTCTCCATCACCAATATCTGTTTCCTCCGTCTAATAGTCCCCCTCACCAAGATCTGTTTCCTATGTCTAATAGTCCCACTCACCAAGATCTGTTTCCTCCTTCTAATAGTCCCCCTCACCAAGATAGGTTTCCTCCGTCTAATAGTCCCACTCACCAAGCTCTGTTTCCTCTGTTTAATAGTCCCCATCACCAAGATCTGTTTCCTCCGTCTAATAATCCCCCTCACCAAGATCTGTTTCCTCCGTCTAATATTCCCACTCACCAAGATCTGTTTCCTCCGTCTAACAGTCCCCCTCACCAAGATCTGTTTCCTCCGTCTAATAGTCCCCCTCACCAAGATCTGTTTCCTCCGTCTAATAGTCCCCCTCACCAAGATCTGTTTCCTCCGTCTAATAATTCACCTCACCAACATCTGTTTCCTCCGTCTCATAGTCACCCTCACCAAGATCTGTTTCCTCCGTCTAATAGTCCCCCTCACCAAGATCTGTTTCCTCCGTCTAATAGTCCCCCTTACCAAGATCTGTTTCCTCCGTCTAATAGTCCCCCTCACCAAGATCTGTTTCCTCCGTCTAATAGTCCCCCTTACCAAGATCTGTTTCCTCCGTCTAATAGTCCCCACCTCACCAAGATCTGTTTCCTCCGTCTAATAGTCACCCTCACCAAGATCTGTTTCCTCCGTCTAATAGTCCCCCTCACCAAGATCTGTTTCCTCCGTCTAATAGTCCCCCTTACCAAGATCTGTTTCCTCCGTCTAATAGTTCCCCTCACCAAGATCTGTTTCCTCCTTCTAATAGTCCCCCTCAACAAGATAGGTTTCCTCCGTCTAATAGTCCCCCTTACCAAGATCTGTTTCCTCCGTCTAATAGTTCCCCTCACCAAGATCTGTTTCCTCCGTCTAATAGACCCCATCACCAAGATCTGTTTCCTCCGTCTAATAGTCCCCCTCACCAAGATCTGATTCCTCCGTCTAATAGTCCCACTCACCAAGATCTGTTTCCTCCGTCTAATAGTACCATAAACAAGATCTGTTTCCTCTTTCTAATAGTCCCCCTCACCAAGATCTGTTTCCTCCATCTAATAGTCCCATCACCAAGATCTGTTTCCTCTTTCTAATAGTCCCCCTCACCAAGATCTGTTTCCTCCGTAAAATATTCCCACTCACCAAGATCTGTTTCCTCCATCTAATAATCCCCCTCACCAAGACCTGTTTCCTCCGTCTAATAATCCCCCTCACCAAGACCTGTTTCCTCCGTCTAATAGTCCCCCTCACCAAGATCTGTTTCCTCCGTCTAATAGTCCCCCTCACCAATATCTGTTTCCTCCGTCTAATAGACCCCCTCACCAAGATCTGTTTCCTCCGTCTAATAGTCCCCCTCACCAATATCTGTTTCCTCCGTCTAATAGTCCCCCTCACCAAGATCTGTTTCCTCCATCTAATAGTCCCCCTCATCAAGATTTGTTTCATCCGTCTAATAGTCCCCCTCACCAATATCTGTTTCCTCTGTCTAATAGCCCCCCTCACCAAGATCTGTTTCCTCCGTCTAATAGTCCCCCTCACCAAGATCTTTTTCCTCCGTCTAATAGTCCCCCCTCACGAATATCTGTTGCCTCCATCTAATAGTCCGCCTCACCAAGATCTGTTTCCTCCGTCTAATTGTCCCCCTCACCAAGATCTGTTTCCTCCGTCTAATAGTCCCCCTCACCAAGATCTGTTTCCTCGGTCTAATAGTCCCCCTCATCAAGATCTGTTTCCTCCGTCTAACAGTCCCCCTCAACAATATCTTTTTCCTCCATCTAATAGTCCCACTCACTAAGATCTGTTTCCTCCGTCTAATAGTCCCCCTCATCAAGATATGTTTCCTCTGTCTAATAGTCCCCCTCACTAAGATCTGTTTCCTCCGTCTAATAGTCCCCCTCAACAATATCTGTTTCCTCCCGTCTAATAGTCCCCCTCAGGAAGATCTGTTTCCTCTGTCTAATAGACCCACATACCAAGATCTGTTTCCTCCGTCTAATAGTCCCCCTCACTAAGATCTGTTTCCTCCGTCTAATAGTCCCCCTCACCAAGATCTATTTCCTCCATCTAATAATCCCCCTCACCAAGACCTGTTTCCTCCGTCTAATAGTCCCCCTCATCAAGATCTGTTTCCTCCGTCTAATAGTCCCCCTCACCAATATCTGTTTCCTCCGTCTAATAGAGCCCCTCACCAAGATCTGTTTCCTCCGTCTAATAGTCCCCCTCACCAATATCTGTTTCCTCCGTCTAATAGTCCCCCTCACCAAGATCTGTTTCCTCCATCTAATAGTCCCCCTCATCAAGATTTGTTTCATCCGTCTAATAGTCCCCCTCACCAATATCTGTTTCCTCTGTCTAATAGCCCCCCTCACCAAGATCTGTTTCCTCCGTCTAATAGTCCCCCTCACCAAGATCTTTTTCCTCCGTCTAATAGTCCCCCCTCACGAATATCTGTTGCCTCCATCTAATAGTCCGCCTCACCAAGATCTGTTTCCTCCGTCTAATTGTCCCCCTCACCAAGATCTGTTTCCTTCGCCTAATAGTCCCACTCATCAATATCTGTTTCCTCTGTCTAATAGTCCCCCTCACCAGATCTGTTTCCTCCGTCTAATAATCCCCTTCACCAAGTTCTGTTTCTTCCGTCTAATAGTCCCCCTCGCCAAGATCTGTTTCCTCCGTCTAATAGTCCCCCTCATCAAGATCTCTTTCCTCCGTCTAATAGTCCCCCTCACCAAGATCTGTTTCCTCCGACTAATAGTCCCCCTCACCAAGATCTGTTTCCTCCGTCTAATAGTCCCCCTCACCAAGATCTGTTTCCTCCGTCTAATAGTCCCCCTCATCAAGATCTGTTTCCTCCGTCTAACAGTCCCCCTCAACAATATCTTTTTCCTCCATCTAATAGTCCCACTCACTAAGATCTGTTTCCTCCGTCTAATAGTCCCCCTCATCAAGATATGTTTCCTCTGTCTAATAGTCCCCCTCACTAAGATCTGTTTCCTCCGTCTAATAGTCCCCCTCAACAATATCTGTTTCCTCCCGTCTAATAGTCCCCCTCAGGAAGATCTGTTTCCTCTGTCTAATAGACCCCCTTACCAAGATCTGTTTCCTCCGTCTAATAGTCCCCCTCACTAAGATCTGTTTCCTCCATCTAATTGTCCCCCTCATCAATATCTGTTTCCTCCGTCTAATAGTCCCCCTCAACAAAATCTGTTTCCGCCGTCTAATAGTCCCCCTCAGGAAGATCTGTTTCCTCCGTCTAATAGACCCCGTTACCAAGATCTGTTTCCTCCATCTAATAGTCCCACTCACCAAGCTCTGTTTCCTCTGTTTAATAGTCCCCCTCACCAAGATCTTTTTCCTCCGTCTAATAGTCCCCCCTCACGAATATCTGTTGCCTCCATCTAATAGTCCGCCTCACCAAGATCTGTTTCCTCCGTCTAATTGTCCCCCTCACCAAGATCTGTTTCCTTCGCCTAATAGTCCCACTCATCAATATCTGTTTCCTCTGTCTAATAGTCCCCCTCACCAGATCTGTTTCCTCCGTCTAATAATCCCCTTCACCAAGTTCTGTTTCTTCCGTCTAATAGTCCCCCTCGCCAAGATCTGTTTCCTCCGTCTAATAGTCCCCCTCAACAATATCTGTTTCCTCCCGTCTAATAGTCCCCCTCAGGAAGATCTGTTTCCTCTGTCTAATAGACCCCCTTACCAAGATCTGTTTCCTCCGTCTAATAGTCCCCCTCACTAAGATCTGTTTCCTCCATCTAATTGTCCCCCTCATCAATATCTGTTTCCTCCGTCTAATAGTCCCCCTCAACAAAATCTGTTTCCGCCGTCTAATAGTCCCCCTCAGGAAGATCTGTTTCCTCCGTCTAATAGACCCCGTTACCAAGATCTGTTTCCTCCATCTAATAGTCCCCCTCACCAAGATCTGTTTCCTCCGTCTAATAGTCCCCCTCAACAATATCTGTTTCCTCCGTCTAATAGTCCCCCTCAGGAAGATCTGTTTCCTCCGTCTAATAGAACCCCTTACCAAGATCTATTTCCTCCGTCTAATAGTCCCCCTCACTGTCTAATAGTCCCCCTCACCAAGATCTGTGTCCTCCGTCTAATAGTCCCCCTCACCAAGATCTGTTTCCTCCGTCTAATTGTCCCCCTCACCAAGACCTGTTTCCTCCGTCTAATAGTCCCCCTCATCAAGATCTGTTTCCTCCATCTAATAGTCCCCCTCACCAAGATCTGTTTCCTCCGTCTAATAGTCCCCCTCACTAAGATCTGTTTCCTCCGTCTAATAGTCCCCCTCAGCAAGATCTGTTTCCTCCTCCTAATAGTCCCCCTCACCAAGACCTGTTTCCTCCGTCTAATTGTCCCCCTCACCAAGATCTGTTTCCTCCATCTAATAGTCCCCCTCATCAAGATCTGTTTCCTATGTCTAATAGTCCGACTCACC
The DNA here is from genome assembly GCF_965601325.2 of Salmo salar. Classification (NCBI taxonomy): domain Eukaryota; kingdom Metazoa; phylum Chordata; class Actinopteri; order Salmoniformes; family Salmonidae; genus Salmo; species Salmo salar. Next base: position 67,008,098 of record NC_138301.1, read on the forward strand.
AAGATCTGTTTCCTCCTTCTAATAGTCCCCCTCACCAAGATATGTTTCCTCCGTCTAATAGTCCAACTCACCAAGATCTGTTTCCTCCGTCTAATAGTCCCCCCTCACCAAGATTCTGTTTCCTCCGTCTAATAGTCCCCCTCACCAAGATCTGTTTCCTCCGTCTAATAGTCCCTCCCTCACAAAGATATGTTTCCTCCGTCTAATAGTCCCCATTACCAAGATCTGTTTCCTCTGTCTAATACTCTCCATCACCAAGATCTGTTTCCTCCGTCTAATTGTCCCCCTCACCAAGATCTGTTTCCTCCGTCTAATATTCCCACTCACCAAGATCTGTTTCCTCCGTCTAACAGTCCCCCTCACCAAGATCTGTTTCCTCCGTCTAATAGTCCCCCTCACAAAGATCTGATTCCTACGTCTAATAGTCCCCCTCACCAAGATCTGTTTCCTCCGTCTAATAATTCACCTCACCAAGATCTGTTTCCTCCGTCTAATAGTCCCCCTCATCAAGATCTGTTTCCTTCGTCTAATAGTCCCCCTCAACAATATCTGTTTCCTCCGTCTAATAGTCCCCCTCAACAAGATCTGTTTCCTCCGTCTAATAGTCCCCATTAACAAGATCTGTTTACTCCGTCTAATAGTCCCCCTCACCAAGATCTGTTTCCTCCGTCTAATACTCTCCATCACCAATATCTGTTTCCTCCGTCTAATAGTCCCCCTCACCAAGATCTGTTTCCTACGTCTAATAGTCCCACTCACCAAGATCTGTTTCCTCCTTCTAATAGTCCCCCTCACCAAGATAGGTTTCCTCCGTCTAATAGTCCCACTCACCAAGCTCTGTTTCCTCTGTTTAATAGTCCCCATCACCAAGATCTGTTTCCTCCGTCTAATAATCCCCCTCACCAAGATCTGTTTCCTCCGTCTAATATTCCCACTCACCAAGATCTGTTTCCTCCGTCTAACAGTCCCCCTCACCAAGATCTGTTTCCTCCGTCTAATAGTCCCCCTCACAAAGATCTGTTTCCTACGTCTAATAGTCCCCCTCACCAAGATCTGTTTCCTCCGTCTAATAATTCACCTCACCAAGATCTGTTTCCTCCGTCTAATAGTCCCCACCTCACCAAGATCTGTTTCCTCCGTCTCATAGTCACCCTCACCAAGATCTGTTTCCTCCGTCTAATAGTCCCCCTCACCAAGATCTGTTTCCTCCGTCTAATAGTCCCCCTTACCAAGATCTGTTTCCTCCGTCTAATAGTCCCCACCTCACCAAGATCTCTTTCCTCCGTCTAATAGTCCCCCTCACCAAGATCTGTTTCCTCCGTCTAATAGTCCCCCTTACCAAGATCTGTTTCCTCCGTCTAATAGTCCCCCTCAACAAGATCTGTTTCCTCCGTCTAATAGTCCCCATTACCAAGATCTGTTTACTCCGTCTAATAGTCCCCCTCACCAAGATCAGTTTCCTCCGTCTAATACTCTCCATCACCAAATATCTGTTTCCTCCGTCTAATAGTCCCCCTCACCAAGATCTGTTTCCTCCGTCTAATAGTCCCCCTCACCAATATCTGTTTCCTCCGTCTAATAGTCCCTCTCACCAAGATCTGTTTCCTCCTTCTAATAGTCCTCCTCATCAAGATCTGTTTCCTCCATCTAACAGTCCCCCTCACCAAGATCTGTTTCCTCCGTCTAATACTCTCCATCACCAAGATCTGTTTCCTCCGTCTAATAGTCCCCCTCACCAAGATCTGTTTCCTCCTTCTAATAGTCCCCCTCACCAAGATCTGTTTCTCCCGTCTAATAGTCCCACTCACCAAGATCTGTTTCCTCCGTCTAACAGTCCCCCTCACCAAGATCTGTTTCCTCCTTCTAATAGACCCACTCACCAAAATCTGTTTCCCCGCCTAATAGTCCCCCTCACCAAGATCTGTTTCCTCCGTCTAATAGTCCCCTTCACCAAGATCTGTTTCCTCCGTCTAATAGTCCCCACCTCACCAAGATCTGTTTCCTCCGTCTCATAGTCACCCTCACCAAGATCTGTTTCCTCCGTCTAATAGTCCCCCTCACCAAGATCTGTTTCCTCCGTCTAATAGTCCCCCTTACCAAGATCTGTTTCCTCCGTCTAATAGTCCCCACCTCACCAAGATCTCTTTCCTCCGTCTAATAGTCCCCCTCACCAAGATCTGTTTCCTCCGTCTAATAGTCCCCCTTACCAAGATCTGTTTCCTCCGTCTAATAGTCCCCCTCAACAAGATCTGTTTCCTCCGTCTAATAGTCCCCATTACCAAGATCTGTTTACTCCGTCTAATAGTCCCCCTCACCAAGATCAGTTTCCTCCGTCTAATACTCTCCATCACCAATATCTGTTTCCTCCGTCTAATAGTCCCCCTCACCAAGATCTGTTTCCTCCGTCTAATAGTCCCCCTCACCAATATCTGTTTCCTCCGTCTAATAGTCCCTCTCACCAAGATCTGTTTCCTCCTTCTAATAGTCCTCCTCATCAAGATCTGTTTCCTCCATCTAACAGTCCCCCTCACCAAGATCTGTTTCCTCCGTCTAATACTCTCCATCACCAAGATCTGTTTCCTCCGTCTAATAGTCCCCCTCACCAAGATCTGTTTCCTCCTTCTAATAGTCCCCCTCACCAAGATCTGTTTCTCCCGTCTAATAGTCCCACTCACCAAGATCTGTTTCCTCCGTCTAACAGTCCCCCTCACCAAGATCTGTTTCCTCCTTCTAATAGACCCACTCACCAAAATCTGTTTCCCCGCCTAATAGTCCCCCTCACCAAGATCTGTTTCCTCCGTCTAATAGTCCCCTTCACCAAGATCTGTTTCCTCCGTCCAATAGTCCCCCTCATCAAGATCTGTTTCCTCCGTCTAATAGTCCCCCTCACCAAGATCTGTTTCCTCCGTCTAATAGTCCCCCTCACCAAGATCTGTTTCCTCCATCTAATAGTCCCCCTCATCAAGATTTGTTTCCTCCGTCTAATAGTCCCCCTCACCAATATCTGTTTACTCTGTCTAATAGCCCCCCTCACCAAGATCTGTTTCCTCCGTCTAATAGTCCCCCTCACCAAGATCTTTTTCCTCCGTCTAATAGTCCCCCCTCATGAATATCTGTTTCCTCCGTCTAATAGTCCGCCTCACCAAGATCTGTTTCCTCCGTCTAATAGTCCCCCTCACCAAGATCTGTTTCCTTCGCCTAATAGTCCCACTCATCAATATCTGTTTCCTCTGTCTAATAGTCCCCCTCATCAAGATCTGTTTCCTCCGTCTAATAGTCCCCCTCACCAGATCTTTTTCCTCCGTCTAATAATCCCCTTCACCAAGTTCTGTTTCTTCCGTCTAATAGTCCCCCTCGCCAAGATCTGTTTCCTCCGTCTAATAGTCCCCCTCACCAAGATCTGTTTCCTCCATCTAATAGCCCCCCTTATCAAGATCTGTTTCCTACGTCTAATAGTCCCACTCACCAAGATCTGTTTCCTCCGTCTAATAATCCCCTTCACCAAGTTCTGTTTCTTCCGTCTAATAGTCCAACCTCGCCAAGATCTGTTTCCTCCGTCTAATAGTCCCCCTCACCAAGATCTGTTTCCTTCGCCTAATAGTCCCACTCATCAAGATCTGTTTCCTCCGTCTAATAGTCCCCCTCACCAGATCTGTTTCCTCCGTCTAATAATCCCCTTCACCAAGTTCTGTTTCTTCCGTCTAATAGTCCCCCTCACCAAGATCTGTTTCCTCCGTCTAATAGTCCCCCTCACCAAGATCTGTATCCTCCTAATAGTTCCCCTCACCAAGATCTGTTTCCTCCGTCTAATAGTTCCCCTCACCAATATCTGTTTCCTCCGTCTAATAGTTCCCCTCAGCAAGATCTGTTTCCTCCGTCTAATAGTCCCCATCACCAAGATCTGTTTCCTCCGTCTAATAGTCCCCCTCACCAAGATCTGATTCCTCCGTCTAATAGTCCCACTCACCAAGATCTGTTTCCTCCGTCTAATAGTCCCATCACCAAGATCTGTTTCCTCTTTCTAATAGTCCCCCTCACCAAGATCTGTTTACTCCGTCTAATAGTCCCATCACCAAGATCTGTTTCCTCCGTCTAATAGTCACCCTCACCAAGATCTGTTTCCTCCGTCTAATAGTCCCCCTCATCAGATCTGTTTCCTTCGTCTAATAGTCCCCCTTAACAATATCTGTTTCCTCCGTCTAATAGTCCCCCTCAACAAGATCTGTTTCCTCCGTCTAATAGTCCCCATTACCAAGATCTGTTTACTCCGTCTAATAGTCCCCCTCACCAAGATCTGTTTCCTCCGTCTAATACTCTCCATCACCAATATCTGTTTCCTCCGTCTAATAGTCCCCCTCACCAAGATCTGTTTCCTCCGTCTAATAGTCCACCTCACCAAGATCTGTTTCCTCCGTCTAATAATCCCCCTCACCAAGATCTGTTTCCTCCGTCTAATAGTTCCCACCTCACCAAGATCTGTTTCCTCCGTCTAATAGTCCCAGTCACCAAGATCTGTTTCATCCATCTAATAGTCCCCCTCACCAAGATCTGTTTCACCCATCTAATAATCCCCCTCAACAAGATCTGTTTCCTCCGTCTAATAGTCCCCCGTCACCAACTCTGTTTCCTTCGTCTAATAGTCACCCTAACCAAGATCTGTTTCCTCCGTCTAATAGTCCCCCTCACCAAGATCTGTTTCCTCCGTCTAATAGTCCCCCTCTCACCAAGATCTGTTTCCTCCGTCTAATAGTCCCCCTTACCAAGATCTGTTTCCTCCGTCTAATAGTCCCCCTCACCAAGATCTGTTTCCTCCGTCTAATAGTCCCCATCACCAAGATCTGTTTCCTCCGTCTAATAGTCCCCCTCACCAAGATCTGTTTCCTCCGTCTAATAGTCCCCATCACCAATATCTGTTTCCTCCGTCTAATAGTCCCCCTCACCAAGATCTGATTCCTCCGTCTAATAGTCCCACTCACCAAGATCTGTTTCCTCCGTCTAATAGTCCCAATCACCAAGATCTGTTTCCTCCGTCTAATAGTCCCCCTCACCAAGATCTGTTTCCTCCGTAAAATATTCCCACTCACCAAGATCTGTTTCCTCCGTCTAACAGTCCCCCTCATCAAGATCTGTTTCCTCCGTCTAATAGTCCCCCTCACGAATATCTGTTTCCTCCGTCTAATAGTCCCCCTCACCAAGATCTTTTTCCTCCATCTAATAGTCCCCCCTCATGAATATCTGTTTCCTCCGTCTAATAGTCCGCCTCACCAAGATCTGTTTCCTCCGTCTAATAGTCCCCCTCACCAAGATCTGTTTCCTTCGCCTAATAGTCCCACTCATCAATATCTGTTTCCTCTGTCTAATAGTCCCCCTCATCAAGATCTGTTTCCTCCGTCTAATAGTCCCCCTCACCAGATCTTTTTCCTCCGTCTAATAATCCCCTTCACCAAGTTCTGTTTCTTCCGTCTAATAGTCCCCCTCGCCAAGATCTGTTTCCTCCGTCTAATAGTCCCCCTCACCAAGATCTGTTTCCTCCGCCTAATAGTCCCACTCATCAAGATCTGTTTCCTCCGTCTAATAGTCCCCCTCACCAGATCTGTTTCCTCCGTCTAATAATCCCCTTCACCAAGTTCTGTTTCTTCCGTCTAATAGTCCCCCTCACCAAGATCTGTTTCCTCCATCTAATAGTCCCCCTCACCCAGATCTGTATCCTCCTAATAGTTCCCCTCACCAAGATCTGTTTCCTCCGTCTAATAGTTCCCCTCACCAATATCTGTTTCCTCCGTCTAATAGTTCCCCTCAGCAAGATCTGTTTCCTCCGTCTAATAGTCCCCATCACCAAGATCTGTTTCCTCCGTCTAATAGTCCCCCTCACCAAGATCTGATTCCTCCGTCTAATAGTCCCACTCACCAAGATCTGTTTCCTCCGTCTAATAGTCCCATCACCAAGATCTGTTTCCTCTTTCTAATAGTCCCCCTCACCAAGATCTGTTTACTCCGTCTAATAGTCCCATCACCAAGATCTGTTTCCTCCGTCTAATAGTCACCCTCACCAAGATCTGTTTCCTCCGTCTAATAGTCCCCCTCATCAAGATCTGTTTCCTTCGTCTAATAGTCCCCCTTAACCATATCTGTTTCCTCCGTCTAATAGTCCCCCTCAACAAGATCTGTTTCCTCCGTCTAATAGTCCCCATTACCAAGATCTGTTTACTCCGTCTAATAGTCCCCCTCACCAAGATCTGTTTCCTCCGTCTAATACTCTCCATCACCAATATCTGTTTCCTCCGTCTAATAGTCCCCCTCACCAAGATCTGTTTCCTCCGTCTAATAGTCCACCTCACCAAGATCTGTTTCCTCCGTCTAATAATCCCCCTCACCAAGATCTGTTTCCTCCGTCTAATAGTTCCCACCTCACCAAGATCTGTTTCCTCCGTCTAATAGTCCCAGTCACCAAGATCTGTTTCATCCATCTAATAGTCCCCCTCACCAAGATCTGTTTCACCCATCTAATAATCCCCCTCAACAAGATCTGTTTCCTCCGTCTAATAGTCCCCCCTCACCAACTCTGTTTCCTTCGTCTAATAGTCACCCTAACCAAGATCTGTTTCCTCCGTCTAATAGTCCCCCTCACCAAGATCTGTTTCCTCCGTCTAATAGTCCCCCTCTCACCAAGATCTGTTTCCTCCGTCTAATAGTCCCCCTTACCAAGATCTGTTTCCTCCGTCTAATAGTCCCCCTCACCAAGATCTGTTTCCTCCGTCTAATAGTCCCCATCACCAAGATCTGTTTCCTCCGTCTAATAGTCCCCCTCACCAAGATCTGTTTCCTCCGTCTAATAGTCCCCATCACCAAGATCTGTTTCCTCCGTCTAATAGTCCCCCTCACCAAGATCTGATTCCTCCGTCTAATAGTCCCACTCACCAAGATCTGTTTCCTCCGTCTAATAGTCCCAATCACCAAGATCTGTTTCCTCCGTCTAATAGTCCCCCTCACCAAGATCTGTTTCCTCCGTAAAATATTCCCACTCACCAAGATCTGTTTCCTCCGTCTAACAGTCCCCCTCATCAAGATCTGTTTCCTCCGTCTAATAGTCCCCCTCACGAATATCTGTTTCCTCCGTCTAATAGACCCCCTCACCAAGATCTGTTTCCTCCGTCTAATAGACCCCCTCACCAATATCTGTTTCCTCCGTCTAATTGTCCCCCTCACCAAGATCTGTTTCCTCCATCTAATAGTCCCCCTCATCAAGATTTGTTTCCTCCGTCTAATAGTCCCCCTCACCAATATCTGTTTACTCTGTCTAATAGCCCCCCTCACCAAGATCTGTTTCCTCCGTCTAATAGTCCCCCTCACCAAGATCTTTTTCCTCCGTCTAATAGTCCCCCCTCATGAATATCTGTTTCCTCCGTCTAATAGTCCGCCTCACCAAGATCTGTTTCCTCCGTCTAATAGTCCCCCTCACCAAGATCTGTTTCCTTCGCCTAATAGTCCCACTCATCAATATCTGTTTCCTCTGTCTAATAGTCCCCCTCATCAAGATCTGTTTCCTCCGTCTAATAGTCCCCCTCACCAGATCTTTTTCCTCCGTCTAATAATCCCCTTCACCAAGTTCTGTTTCTTCCGTCTAATAGTCCCCCTCGCCAAGATCTGTTTCCTCCGTCTAATAGTCCCCCTCACCAAGATCTGTTTCCTCCATCTAATAGCCCCCCTTATCAAGATCTGTTTCCTACGTCTAATAGTCCCACTCACCAAGATCTGTTTCCTCCGTCTAATAATCCCCTTCACCAAGTTCTGTTTCTTCCGTCTAATAGTCCAACCTCGCCAAGATCTGTTTCCTCCGTCTAATAGTCCCCCTCACCAAGATCTGTTTCCTTCGCCTAATAGTCCCACTCATCAAGATCTGTTTCCTCCGTCTAATAGTCCCCCTCACCAGATCTGTTTCCTCCGTCTAATAATCCCCTTCACCAAGTTCTGTTTCTTCCGTCTAATAGTCCCCCTCACCAAGATCTGTTTCCTCCGTCTAATAGTCCCCCTCACCAAGATCTGTATCCTCCTAATAGTTCCCCTCACCAAGATCTGTTTCCTCCGTCTAATAGTTCCCCTCACCAATATCTGTTTCCTCCGTCTAATAGTTCCCCTCAGCAAGATCTGTTTCCTCCGTCTAATAGTCCCCATCACCAAGATCTGTTTCCTCCGTCTAATAGTCCCCCTCACCAAGATCTGATTCCTCCGTCTAATAGTCCCACTCACCAAGATCTGTTTCCTCCGTCTAATAGTCCCATCACCAAGATCTGTTTCCTCTTTCTAATAGTCCCCCTCACCAAGATCTGTTTACTCCGTCTAATAGTCCCATCACCAAGATCTGTTTCCTCCGTCTAATAGTCACCCTCACCAAGATCTGTTTCCTCCGTCTAATAGTCCCCCTCATCAGATCTGTTTCCTTCGTCTAATAGTCCCCCTTAACAATATCTGTTTCCTCCGTCTAATAGTCCCCCTCAACAAGATCTGTTTCCTCCGTCTAATAGTCCCCATTACCAAGATCTGTTTACTCCGTCTAATAGTCCCCCTCACCAAGATCTGTTTCCTCCGTCTAATACTCTCCATCACCAATATCTGTTTCCTCCGTCTAATAGTCCCCCTCACCAAGATCTGTTTCCTCCGTCTAATAGTCCACCTCACCAAGATCTGTTTCCTCCGTCTAATAATCCCCCTCACCAAGATCTGTTTCCTCCGTCTAATAGTTCCCACCTCACCAAGATCTGTTTCCTCCGTCTAATAGTCCCAGTCACCAAGATCTGTTTCATCCATCTAATAGTCCCCCTCACCAAGATCTGTTTCACCCATCTAATAATCCCCCTCAACAAGATCTGTTTCCTCCGTCTAATAGTCCCCCGTCACCAACTCTGTTTCCTTCGTCTAATAGTCACCCTAACCAAGATCTGTTTCCTCCGTCTAATAGTCCCCCTTACCAAGATCTGTTTCCTCCGTCTAATAGTCCCCCTCACCAAGATCTGTTTCCTCCGTCTAATAGTCCCCATCACCAAGATCTGTTTCCTCCGTCTAATAGTCCCCCTCACCAAGATCTGTTTCCTCCGTCTAATAGTCCCCATCACCAATATCTGTTTCCTCCGTCTAATAGTCCCCCTCACCAAGATCTGATTCCTCCGTCTAATAGTCCCACTCACCAAGATCTGTTTCCTCCGTCTAATAGTCCCAATCACCAAGATCTGTTTCCTCCGTCTAATAGTCCCCCTCACCAAGATCTGTTTCCTCCGTAAAATATTCCCACTCACCAAGATCTGTTTCCTCCGTCTAACAGTCCCCCTCATCAAGATCTGTTTCCTCCGTCTAATAGTCCCCCTCACGAATATCTGTTTCCTCCGTCTAATAGACCCCCTCACCAAGATCTGTTTCCTCCGTCTAATAGACCCCCTCACCAATATCTGTTTCCTCCGTCTAATAGTCCCCCTCACCAAGATCTGTTTCCTCCATCTAATAGTCCCCCTCATCAAGATTTGTTTCCTCCGTCTAATAGTCCCCCTCACCAATATCTGTTTACTCTGTCTAATAGCCCCCCTCACCAAGATCTGTTTCCTCCGTCTAATAGTCCCCCTCACCAAGATCTTTTTCCTCCGTCTAATAGTCCCCCCTCATGAATATCTGTTTCCTCCGTCTAATAGTCCGCCTCACCAAGATCTGTTTCCTCCGTCTAATAGTCCCCCTCACCAAGATCTGTTTCCTTCGCCTAATAGTCCCACTCATCAATATCTGTTTCCTCTGTCTAATAGTCCCCCTCATCAAGATCTGTTTCCTCCGTCTAATAGTCCCCCTCACCAGATCTTTTTCCTCCGTCTAATAATCCCCTTCACCAAGTTCTGTTTCTTCCGTCTAATAGTCCCCCTCGCCAAGATCTGTTTCCTCCGTCTAATAGTCCCCCTCACCAAGATCTGTTTCCTCCATCTAATAGCCCCCCTTATCAAGATCTGTTTCCTACGTCTAATAGTCCCACTCACCAAGATCTGTTTCCTCCTTCTAATAGTCCCCCTCACCAAGATCTGTTTCCTCCGTCTAATAGTCCCACTCACCAAGATCTGTTTCCTCCGTCTAATAGTCCCCCTCACCAAGATCTGTTTCCTCCGTCAAATAGTCCCCCTCAACAATATCTGTTTCCTCCGTCTAATAGTCCCCCTCACCAAGATCTGTTTCCTCCGACTAATAGTCCCACTCACCAAGATCTATTTCCTCCGTCTAATAGACCCCTCACCAATATCTGTTTCCTCCGTCTAATAGTCCCCCTCACCAAGATCTGTTTCCTCCGTCTAATAGTCCCCCTTACCAATATCTGTTTACTCTGTCTAATAGCCCCCCTCACCAAGATCTGTTTCCTCCGTCTAATAGTCCCCCTCACCAAGATCTTTTTCCTCCGTCTAATAGTCCCCCCTCACGAATATCTGTTTCCTCCGTCTAATAGTCCCACTCACCAAGATCTGTTTCCTCCGTCTAATAGTCCCCCTCACCAAGATCTGTTTCCTCTGTCTAATAGTCCCCCTCACCAAGATCTGTTTCCTCCGACTAATAGTCCCACTCACCAAGATCTGTTTCCTCCGTCTAATAGTCCCCCTCACCAAGATCTGTTTCCTCCGTCTAATAGTCCCCCTCAACAATATCTGTTTCCTCCGTCTAATAGTCCCCCTCACCAAGATCTGTTTCCTCCGACTAATAGTCCCACTCACCAAGATCTGTTTCCTCCGTCCAATAGTCCCCCTTACCAAGATCTGTTTCCTCCGTCTAATAGTTCCCCTCACCAATATCTGTTTCCTCCGTCTAATAGTCCCCATCACCAAGATCTGTTTCCTCCGTCTAATAGTCCCCCTCACCAAGATCTGATTCCTCCGTCTAATAGTCCCACTCACCAAGATGTGTTTCCTCCGTCTAATAGTCACTTCACCAAGATCTGTTTCCTCTTTCTAATAGTCCCCCTCACCAAGATCTGTTTCCTCCGTCTAATAGTCCCATCACCAAGATCTGTTTCCTTTTTCTAATAGTCCCCCTCACCAAGATCTGTTTCCTCCGTAAAATATTCCCACTCACCAAGATCTGTTTCCTCCATCTAATAATCCCCCTCACCAAGACCTGTTTCCTCCGTCTAATAGTCCCCCTCACCAAGATCTGTTTCCTCCGTCTAATAGTCCCCTCACCAAGATCTATTTCCTCCATCTAATAATCCCCCTCACCAAGACCTGTTTCCTCCGTCTAATAGTCCCCCTCATCAAGATCTGTTTCCTCCGTCTAATAGTCCCCCTCACCAATATCTGTTTCCTCCGTCTAATAGACCCCCTCACCAAGATCTGTTTCCTCCGTCTAATAGTCCCCCTCACCAATATCTGTTTCCTCCGTCTAATAGTCCCCCTCACCAAGATCTGTTTCCTCCATCTAATAGTCCCCCTCATCAAGATTTGTTTCATCCGTCTAATAGTCCCCCTCACCAATATCTGTTTCCTCTGTCTAATAGCCCCCCTCACAAAGATCTGTTTCCTCCGTCTAATAGTCCCCCTCACCAAGATCTTTTTCCTCCGTCTAATAGTCCCCCCTCACGAATATCTGTTTCCTCCATCTAATAGTCCGCCTCACCAAGATCTGTTTCCTCCGTCTAATTGTCCCCCTCACCAAGATCTGTTTCCTTCGCCTAATAGTCCCACTCATCAATATCTGTTTCCTCTGTCTAATAGTCCCCCTCATCAAGATCTGTTTCCTCCGTCTAATAGTCCCCCTCACCAGATCTGTTTCCTCCGTCTAATAATCCCCTTCACCAAGTTCTGTTTCTTCCGTCTAATAGTCCCCCTCGCCAAGATCTGTTTCCTCCGTCTAATAGTCCCCCTCACCAAGATCTGTTTCCTCCTTCTAATAGTTCCCCTCACCAAGATCTGTTTCCTCCATCTAATAGCCCCCCTTATCAAGATCTGATTCCTACGTCTAATAGTCCCACTCACCAAGATCTGTTTCCTCCTTCTAATAGTCCCCCTCACCAAGATCTGTTTCCTCCGTCTAATAGTCCCACTCACCAAGATCTGTTTCCTCCGTCTAATAGTCCCCCTCACCAAGATCTGTTTCCTCCGTCTAATAGTCCCCCTCAACAATATCTGTTTCCTCCGTCTAATAGTCCCCCTCACCAAGATCTGTTTCCTCCGACTAATAGTCCCACTCACCAAGATCTGTTTCCTCCGTCTAATAGACCCCTCACCAATATCTGTTTCCTCCGTCTAATAGTCCCCCTCACCAAGATCTGTTTCCTCCATCTAATAGTTCCCCTCATCAAGATTTGTTTCCTCCGTCTAATACTCCCCCTCACCAATATCTGTTTGCTCTGTCTAATAGCCCCCCTCACCAAGATCTGTTTCCTCCGTCTAATAGTCCCCCTCACCAAGATCTTTTTCCTCCGTCTAATAGTCCCCCCTCACGAATATCTGTTTCCTCCGTCTAATAGTCCGCCTCACCAAGATCTGTTTCCTCCGTCTAATAGTCCCCCTCACCAAGATCTGTTTCCTTCGCCTAATAGTCCCACTCATCAATATCTGTTTCCTCTGTCTAATAGTCCCCCTCATCAAGATCTGTTTCCTCCGTCTAATAATCCCCCTCACCAGATCTGTTTCCTCCGTCTAATAATCCCCTTCACCAAGTTCTGTTTCTTCCGTCTAATAGTCCCCCTCACCAAGATAGGTTTCCTCCGTCTAATAGTCCCACTCACCAAGCTCTGTTTCCTCTGTTTAATAGTCCCCATCACCAAGATCTGTTTCCTCCGTCTAATAATCCCCCTCACCAAGATCAGTTACCTCCATCTAATATTCCCACTCACCAAGATCTGTTTCCTCCGTCTAACAGTCCCCCTCACCAAGATCTGTTTCCTCCGTCTAATAGTCCCCCTCACCAAGATCTGTTTCCTCCGTCTAATAGTCCCCCTCACCAAGATCTGTTTCCTCCGTCTAATAATTCACCTCACCAAGATCTGTTTCCTCCGTCTAATAGTTCCCACCTCACCAAGATCTGTTTCCTCCGTCTCATAGTCACCCTCACCAAGATCTGTTTCCTCCGTCTAATAGTCCCCCTCACCAAGATCTGTTTCCTCCGTCTAATAGTCCCCCTTACCAAGATCTGTTTCCTCCGTCTAATAGTCCCCACCTCACCAAGATCTGTTTCCTCCGTCTAATAGTCCCCCTCACCAAGATCTGTTTCCTCCGTCTAATAGTCCCCCTTACCAAGATCTGTTTCCTCCGTCTAATAGTCCCACTCACCAAGATCTGTTTCCTCCTTCTAATAGTCCCCCTCACCAAGATAGGTTTCCTCCGTCTAATAGTCCCACTCACCAAGTTCTGTTTCCTCTGTTTAATAGTCCCCATCACCAATATCTGTTTCCTCCGTCTAATAATCCCCCTCACCAAGATCTGTTTCCTCCATCTAATAGTCCCCCTCACCAAGGTCTGTTTCCTCCATCTAATAGCCCCCTTATCAAGATCTGTTTCCTACATCTAAATGTAAAATGTAGTCCCCCTCATCAAGATCTGTTTCCTCCGTCTAATAGTCCCCCTCACCAAGATCTGTTTCCTCCGTTTAATAGTCCCCCTCACCAAGATCTGTTTCCTCCATCTAATAGTTCTCCTCATCAAGATCTGTTTCCTCCGTCTAATAGTCCCACTCACCAAGATCTGTTTCCTCCTTCCAATAGTCACCCTCACCAAGATCTGTTTCCTCCGTCTAATAGTCCCACTCACCAAGCTCTGTTTCCTCTGTTTAATAGTCCCCATCACCAAGATCTGTTTCCTCCGTCTAATAATCCCCCTCACCAAGATCTGTTTCCTCCGTCTAATATTCCCACTCACCAAGATCTGTTTCCTCCGTCTAACAGTCCCCCTCACCAAGATCTGTTTCCTCCGTCGAATAGTCCCCCTCACCAAGATCTGTTTCCTACGTCTAATAGTCCCACTCACCAAGATCTGTTTCCTCCTTCTAATAGTCCCCCTCACCAAGATAGGTTTCCTCCGTCTAATAGTCCCACTCACCAAGCTCTGTTTCCTCTGTTTAATAGTCCCCATCACCAAGATCTGTTTCCTCCGTCTAATAGTCCCCCTCACCAAGATCTGTTTCCTCCGTCTAATAGTCCCCCTCACCAAGATCTGTTTCCTCCGTCTAATAATTCACCTCACCAAGATCTGTTTCCTCCGTCTAATAGTCCCCACCTCACCAAGATCTGTTTCCTCCGTCTCATAGTCACCCTCACCAAGATCTGTTTCCTCCGTCTAATAGTCCCCCTCACCAAGATCTGTTTCCTCCGTCTATTAGTCCCCCTTACCAAGATCTGTTTCCTCCGTCTAATAGTCCCCACCTCACCAAGATATGTTGCCTCCGTCTAATAGTCCCCCTCACCAAGATCTGTTTCCTCCGTCTAATAGTCCCCCTTACCAAGATCTGTTTCCTCCGTCTAATAGTCACCCTCACCAAGATCTGTTTCCTCCGTCTAATAGTCCCCCTCATCAAGATCTGTTTCCTTCGTCTAATAGTCCCCCTCAACAATATCTGTTTCCTCCGTCTAATAGTCCCCCTCAACAAGATCTGTTTCCTCCGTCTAATAGTCCCCATTACCAAGATCTGTTTACTCCGTCTAATAGTCCCCCTCACCAAGATCTGTTTCCTCCGTCTAATAGTCCCACTCACCAAGATCTGTTTCCTACGTCTAATAGTCCCACTCACCAAGATCTGTTTCCTCCTTCTAATAGTCCCCCTCACCAAGATAGGTTTCCTCCGTCTAATAGTCCCACTCACCAAGCTCTGTTTCCTCTGTTTAATAGTCCCCATCACCAAGATCTTTTTCCTCCGTCTAATAATCCCCCTAACCAAGATCTGTTTCCTCCGTCTAATATTCCCACTCACCAAGATCTGTTTCCTCCATCTAACAGTCCCCCTCACCAAGATCTGTTTCCTCCGTCTAATAGTCCCCCTCACCAAGATCTGTTTCCTCCGTCTAATAGTCCCCCTCACCAAGATCTGTTTCCTCTTTCTAATAATTCACCTCACCAACATCTGTTTCCTCCGTCTCATAGTCACCCTCACCAAGATCTGTTTCCTCCGTCTAATAGTCCCCCTCACCAAGATCTGTTTCCTCCGTCTAATAGTCCCCACCTCACCAAGATCTGTTTCCTCCGTCTAATAGTCACACTCACCAAGATCTGTTTCCTCCGTCTAATAGTCCCCCTCACCAAGATCTGTTTCCTCCGTCTAATAGTTCCCCTCACCAAGATCTGTTTCCTCCTTCTAATAGTCCCCCTAAACAAGATAGGTTTCCTCCGTCTAATAGTCCCCCTTACCAAGATCTGTTTCCTCCGTCTAATAGTTCCCCTCAGCAAGATCTGTTTCCTCCGTCTAATAGTCCCCATCACCAAGATCTGTTTCCTCCGTCTAATAGTCCCCCTCACCAAGATCTGATTCCTCCGTCTAATAGTCCCACTCACCAAGATCTGTTTCCTCCGTCTAATAGTCCCATCACCAAGATCTGTTTCCTCTTTCTAATAGTCCCCCTCACCAAGATCTGTTTCCTCCGTCTAATAGTCCCATCACCAAGATCTGTTTCCTCCGTCTAATAGTCACCCTCACCAAGATCTGTTTCCTCCGTCTAATACTCCCCCTCATCAATATCTGTTTCCTTCGTCTAATAGTCCCCCTCAACAATATCTGTTTCCTCCGTCTAATAGTCCCCCTCAACAAGATCTGTTTCCTCCGTCTAATAGTCCCCATTACCAAGATCTGTTTACTCCATCTAATAGTCCCCCTCACCAAGATCTGTTTCCTCCGTCTAATACTCTCCATCACCAATATCTGTTTCCTCCGTCTAATAGTCCCCCTCACCAAGATCTGTTTCCTATGTCTAATAGTCCCACTCACCAAGATCTGTTTCCTCCTTCTAATAGTCCCCCTCACCAAGATAGGTTTCCTCCGTCTAATAGTCCCACTCACCAAGCTCTGTTTCCTCTGTTTAATAGTCCCCATCACCAAGATCTGTTTCCTCCGTCTAATAATCCCCCTCACCAAGATCTGTTTCCTCCGTCTAATATTCCCACTCACCAAGATCTGTTTCCTCCGTCTAACAGTCCCCCTCACCAAGATCTGTTTCCTCCGTCTAATAGTCCCCCTCACCAAGATCTGTTTCCTCCGTCTAATAGTCCCCCTCACCAAGATCTGTTTCCTCCGTCTAATAATTCACCTCACCAACATCTGTTTCCTCCGTCTCATAGTCACCCTCACCAAGATCTGTTTCCTCCGTCTAATAGTCCCCCTCACCAAGATCTGTTTCCTCCGTCTAATAGTCCCCCTTACCAAGATATGTTTCCTCCGTCTAATATTCCCACTCACCAAGATCTGTTTCCTCCGTCTAATAGTCCCCCTTACCAAGATCTGTTTCCTCCGTCTAATAGTCCCCACCTCACCAAGATCTGTTTCCTCCGTCTAATAGTCACCCTCACCAAGATCTGTTTCCTCCGTCTAATAGTCCCCCTCACCAAGATCTGTTTCCTCCGTCTAATAGTCCCCCTCACCAAGATCTGTTTCCTCCGTCTAATAGTCCCCCTCAACAATATCTGTTTCCTCCGTCTAATAGTCCCCCTCACCAAGATCTGTTTCCTCCGACTAATAGTCCCACTCACCAAGATCTGTTTCCTCCGTCCAATAGTCCCCCTTACCAAGATCTGTTTCCTCCGTCTAATAGTTCCCCTCACCAAGATCTGTTTCCTCCGTCTAATAGTCCCCATCACCAAGATCTGTTTCCTCCGTCTAATAGTCCCCCTCACCAAGATCTGATTCCTCCGTCTAATAGTCCCACTCACCAAGATGTGTTTCCTCCGTCTAATAGTCACTTCACCAAGATCTGTTTCCTCTTTCTAATAGTCCCCCTCACCAAGATCTGTTTCCTCCGTCTAAGAGTCCCATCACCAAGATCTGTTTCCTTTTTCTAATAGTCCCCCTCACCAAGATCTGTTTCCTCCGTAAAATATTCCCACTCACCAAGATCTGTTTCCTCCATCTAATAATCCCCCTCACCAAGACCTGTTTCCTCCGTCTAATAGTCCCCCTCACCAAGATCTGTTTCCTCCGTCTAATAGTCCCCTCACCAAGATCTATTTCCTCCATCTAATAATCCCCCTCACCAAGACCTGTTTCCTCCGTCTAATAGTCCCCCTCATCAAGATCTGTTTCCTCCGTCTAATAGTCCCCCTCACCAATATCTGTTTCCTCCGTCTAATAGACCCCCTCACCAAGATCTGTTTCCTCCGTCTAATAGTCCCCCTCACCAATATCTGTTTCCTCCGTCTAATAGTCCCCCTCACCAAGATCTGTTTCCTCCATCTAATAGTCCCCCTCATCAAGATTTGTTTCATCCGTCTAATAGTCCCCCTCACCAATATCTGTTTCCTCTGTCTAATAGCCCCCCTCACAAAGATCTGTTTCCTCCGTCTAATAGTCCCCCTCACCAAGATCTTTTTCCTCCGTCTAATAGTCCCCCCTCACGAATATCTGTTTCCTCCATCTAATAGTCCGCCTCACCAAGATCTGTTTCCTCCGTCTAATTGTCCCCCTCACCAAGATCTGTTTCCTTCGCCTAATAGTCCCACTCATCAATATCTGTTTCCTCTGTCTAATAGTCCCCCTCATCAAGATCTGTTTCCTCCGTCTAATAGTC
Source organism: Salmo salar (assembly GCF_965601325.2). Taxonomy (NCBI): domain Eukaryota; kingdom Metazoa; phylum Chordata; class Actinopteri; order Salmoniformes; family Salmonidae; genus Salmo; species Salmo salar. The sequence goes on from NC_138301.1 coordinate 67,025,817, forward strand.
CCCCTCACCAGATCTGTTTCCTCCGTCTAATAATCCCCTTCACCAAGTTCTGTTTCTTCCGTCTAATAGTCCCCCTCGCCAAGATCTGTTTCCTCCGTCTAATAGTCACTTCACCAAGATCTGTTTCCTCTTTCTAATAGTCCCCCTCACCAAGATCTGTTTCCTCCGTCTAATAGTCCCATCACCAAGATCTGTTTCCTTTTTCTAATAGTCCCCCTCACCAAGATCTGTTTCCTCCGTAAAATATTCCCACTCACCAAGATCTGTTTCCTCCATCTAATAATCCCCCTCACCAAGACCTGTTTCCTCCGTCTAATAGTCCCCCTCACCAAGATCTGTTTCCTCCGTCTAATAGTCCCCTCACCAAGATCTATTTCCTCCATCTAATAATCCCCCTCACCAAGACCTGTTTCCTCCGTCTAATAGTCCCCCTCATCAAGATCTGTTTCCTCCGTCTAATAGTCCCCCTCACCAATATCTGTTTCCTCTGTCTAATAGACCCCCTCACCAAGATCTGTTTCCTCCGTCTAATAGTCCCCCTCACCAATATCTGTTTCCTCCGTCTAATAGTCCCCCTCACCAAGATCTGTTTCCTCCATCTAATAGTCCCCCTCATCAAGATTTGTTTCATCCGTCTAATAGTCCCCCTCACCAATATCTGTTTCCTCTGTCTAATAGCCCCCCTCACAAAGATCTGTTTCCTCCGTCTAATAGTCCCCCTCACCAAGATCTTTTTCCTCCGTCTAATAGTCCCCCCTCACGAATATCTGTTTCCTCCATCTAATAGTCCGCCTCACCAAGATCTGTTTCCTCCGTCTAATTGTCCCCCTCACCAAGATCTGTTTCCTTCGCCTAATAGTCCCACTCATCAATATCTGTTTCCTCTGTCTAATAGTCCCCCTCATCAAGATCTGTTTCCTCCGTCTAATAGTCCCCCTCACCAGATCTGTTTCCTCCGTCTAATAATCCCCTTCACCAAGTTCTGTTTCTTCCGTCTAATAGTCCCCCTCGCCAAGATCTGTTTCCTCCGTCTAATAGTCCCCCTCACCAAGATCTGTTTCCTCCATCTAATAGCCCCCCTTATCAAGATCTGATTCCTACGTCTAATAGTCCCACTCACCAAGATCTGTTTCCTCCTTCTAATAGTCCCCCTCACCAAGATCTGTTTCCTCCGTCTAATAGTCCCACTCACCAAGATCTGTTTCCTCCGTCTAATAGTCCCCCTCACCAAGATCTGTTTCCTCCGTCTAATAGTCCCCCTCAACAATATCTGTTTCCTCCGTCTAATAGTCCCCCTCACCAAGATCTGTTTCCTCCGACTAATAGTCCCACTCACCAAGATCTGTTTCCTCCGTCTAATAGACCCCTCACCAATATCTGTTTCCTCCGTCTAATAGTCCCCCTCACCAAGATCTGTTTCCTCCATCTAATAGTTCCCCTCATCAAGATCTGTTTCCTTCGCCTAATAGTCCCACTCATCAAAATCTGTTTCCTCTGTCTAATAGTCCCCCTCATCAAGATCTGTTTCCTCCGTCTAATAGTCCCCCTCACCAGATCTGTTTCCTCCGTCTAATAATCCCCTTCACCAAGTTCTGTTTCTTCCGTCTAATAGTCCCCCTCGCCAAGATCTGTTTCCTCCGTCTAATAGTCCCCCTCACCAAGATCTGTTTCCTCCTTCTAATAGTTCCCCTCACCAAGATCTGTTTCCTCCATCTAATAGCCCCCCTTATCAAGATCTGATTCCTACGTCTAATAGTCCCACTCACCAAGATCTGTTTCCTCCTTCTAATAGTCCCCCTCACCAAGATCTGTTTCCTCCGTCTAATAGTCCCACTCACCAAGATCTGTTTCCTCCGTCTAATAGTCCCCCTCACCAAGATCTGTTTCCTCCGTCTAATAGTCCCCCTCAACAATATCTGTTTCCTCCGTCTAATAGTCCCCCTCACCAAGATCTGTTTCCTCCGACTAATAGTCCCACTCACCAAGATCTGTTTCCTCCGTCTAATAGACCCCTCACCAATATCTGTTTCCTCCGTCTAATAGTCCCCCTCACCAAGATCTGTTTCCTCCATCTAATAGTTCCCCTCATCAAGATTTGTTTCCTCCGTCTAATAGTCCCCCTCACCAATATCTGTTTGCTCTGTCTAATAGCCCCCCTCACCAAGATCTGTTTCCTCCGTCTAATAGTCCCCCTCACCAAGATCTTTTTCCTCCGTCTAATAGTCCCCCCTCACGAATATCTGTTTCCTCCGTCTAATAGTCCGCCTCACCAAGATCTGTTTCCTCCGTCTAATAGTCCCCCTCACCAAGATCTGTTTCCTTCGCCTAATAGTCCCACTCATCAATATCTGTTTCCTCTGTCTAATAGTCCCCCTCATCAAGATCTGTTTCCTCCGTCTAATAGTCCCCCTCACCAGATCTGTTTCCTCCGTCTAATAATCCCCTTCACCAAGTTCTGTTTCTTCCGTCTAATAGTCCCCCTCACCAAGATAGGTTTCCTCCGTCTAATAGTCCCACTCACCAAGCTCTGTTTCCTCTGTTTAATAGTCCCCATCACCAAGATCTGTTTCCTCCGTCTAATAATCCCCCTCACCAAGATCAGTTACCTCCATCTAATATTCCCACTCACCAAGATCTGTTTCCTCCGTCTAACAGTCCCCCTCACCAAGATCTGTTTCCTCCGTCTAATAGTCCCCCTCACCAAGATCTGTTTCCTCCGTCTAATAGTCCCCCTCACCAAGATCTGTTTCCTCCGTCTAATAATTCACCTCACCAAGATCTGTTTCCTCCGTCTAATAGTTCCCACCTCACCAAGATCTGTTTCCTCCGTCTCATAGTCACCCTCACCAAGATCTGTTTCCTCCGTCTAATAGTCCCCCTCACCAAGATCTGTTTCCTCCGTCTAATAGTCCCCCTTACCAAGATCTGTTTCCTCCGTCTAATAGTCCCCACCTCACCAAGATCTGTTTCCTCCGTCTAATAGTCCCCCTCACCAAGATCTGTTTCCTCCGTCTAATAGTCCCCCTTACCAAGATCTGTTTCCTCCGTCTAATAGTCCCACTCACCAAGATCTGTTTCCTCCTTCTAATAGTCCCCCTCACCAAGATAGGTTTCCTCCGTCTAATAGTCCCACTCACCAAGTTCTGTTTCCTCTGTTTAATAGTCCCCATCACCAATATCTGTTTCCTCCGTCTAATAATCCCCCTCACCAAGATCTGTTTCCTCCATCTAATAGTCCCCCTCACCAAGGTCTGTTTCCTCCATCTAATAGCCCCCTTATCAAGATCTGTTTCCTACATCTAAATGTAAAATGTAGTCCCCCTCATCAAGATCTGTTTCCTCCGTCTAATAGTCCCCCTCACCAAGATCTGTTTCCTCCGTTTAATAGTCCCCCTCACCAAGATCTGTTTCCTCCATCTAATAGTTCTCCTCATCAAGATCTGTTTCCTCCGTCTAATAGTCCCACTCACCAAGATCTGTTTCCTCCTTCCAATAGTCACCCTCACCAAGACGTCCTCCGCTTGTCCCCTCCCGCCGCCTCGTAATAGTCCCCCCCGACGCCCCGCCCCCCTCACCAAGCGTCCTCCGCTTCCCCTCCCGTCTGCCTCCGTCTACAGCCCCCTCCCGACGTCCCCGCGAGCCCCCTCACCAGACGCCACGTCTGTCCCCTCCCGTCGTCCTCCTTCTAATAGTCCCCCTCACCAAGATAGGTTTCCTCCGTCTAATAGTCCCACTCACCAAGCTCTGTTTCCTCTGTTTAATAGTCCCCATCACCAAGATCTGTTTCCTCCGTCTAATAATCCCCCTCACCAAGATCTGTTTCCTCCGTCTAATATTCCCACTCACCAAGATCTGTTTCCTCCGTCTAACAGTCCCCCTCACCAAGATCTGTTTCCTCCGTCTAATAGTCCCCCTCACCAAGATCTGTTTCCTCCGTCTAATAGTCCCCCTCACCAAGATCTGTTTCCTCCTTCTAATAGTCCCCCTCACCAAGATAGGTTTCCTCCGTCTAATAGTCCCACTCATCAAGCTCTGTTTCCTCTGTTTAATAGTCCCCATCACCAAGATCTGTTTCCTCCGTCTAATAATCCCCCTCACCAAGATCTGTTTCCTCTGTCTAATATTCCCACTCACCAAGATCTGTTTCCTCCGTCTAACAGTCCCCCTCACCAAGATCTGTTTCCTCCGTCTAATAGTCCCCCTCACCAAGATCTGTTTCCTCCGTCTAATAGTCCCCCTCACCAAGATCTGTTTCCTCCGTCTAATAATTCACCTCACCAAGATCTGTTTCCTCCGTCTAATAGTCCCCACCTCACCAAGATCTGTTTCCTCCGTCTCATAGTCACCCTCACCAAGATCTGTTTCCTCCGTCTAATAGTCCCCCTCACCAAGATCTGTTTCCTCCGTCTATTAGTCCCCCTTACCAAGATCTGTTTCCTCCGTCTAATAGTCCCCACCTCACCAAGATATGTTTCCTCCGTCTAATAGTCCCCCTCACCAAGATCTGTTTCCTCCGTCTAATAGTCCCCCTTACCAAGATCTGTTTCCTCCGTCTAATAGTCACCCTCACCAAGATCTGTTTCCTCCGTCTAATAGTCCCCCTCATCAAGATCTGTTTCCTTCGTCTAATAGTCCCCCTCAACAATATCTGTTTCCTCCGTCTAATAGTCCCCCTCAACAAGATCTGTTTCCTCCGTCTAATAGTCCCCATTACCAAGATCTGTTTACTCCGTCTAATAGTCCCCCTCACCAAGATCTGTTTCCTCCGTCTAATAGTCCCACTCACCAAGATCTGTTTCCTACGTCTAATAGTCCCACTCACCAAGATCTGTTTCCTCCTTCTAATAGTCCCCCTCACCAAGATAGGTTTCCTCCGTCTAATAGTCCCACTCACCAAGCTCTGTTTCCTCTGTTTAATAGTCCCCATCACCAAGATCTTTTTCCTCCGTCTAATAATCCCACTCATCAATATCTGTTTCCTCTGTCTAATAGTCCCCCTCATCAAGATCTGTTTCCTCCGTCTAATAGTCCCCCTCACCAGATCTGTTTCCTCCGTCTAATAATCCCCTTCACCAAGTTCTGTTTCTTCCGTCTAATAGTCCCCCTCGCCAAGATCTGTTTCCTCCGTCTAATAGTCACTTCACCAAGATCTGTTTCCTCTTTCTAATAGTCCCCCTCACCAAGATCTGTTTCCTCCGTCTAATAGTCCCATCACCAAGATCTGTTTCCTTTTTCTAATAGTCCCCCTCACCAAGATCTGTTTCCTCCGTAAAATATTCCCACTCACCAAGATCTGTTTCCTCCATCTAATAATCCCCCTCACCAAGACCTGTTTCCTCCGTCTAATAGTCCCCCTCACCAAGATCTGTTTCCTCCGTCTAATAGTCCCCTCACCAAGATCTATTTCCTCCATCTAATAATCCCCCTCACCAAGACCTGTTTCCTCCGTCTAATAGTCCCCCTCATCAAGATCTGTTTCCTCCGTCTAATAGTCCCCCTCACCAATATCTGTTTCCTCTGTCTAATAGACCCCCTCACCAAGATCTGTTTCCTCCGTCTAATAGTCCCCCTCACCAATATCTGTTTCCTCCGTCTAATAGTCCCCCTCACCAAGATCTGTTTCCTCCATCTAATAGTCCCCCTCATCAAGATTTGTTTCATCCGTCTAATAGTCCCCCTCACCAATATCTGTTTCCTCTGTCTAATAGCCCCCCTCACAAAGATCTGTTTCCTCCGTCTAATAGTCCCCCTCACCAAGATCTTTTTCCTCCGTCTAATAGTCCCCCCTCACGAATATCTGTTTCCTCCATCTAATAGTCCGCCTCACCAAGATCTGTTTCCTCCGTCTAATTGTCCCCCTCACCAAGATCTGTTTCCTTCGCCTAATAGTCCCACTCATCAATATCTGTTTCCTCTGTCTAATAGTCCCCCTCATCAAGATCTGTTTCCTCCGTCTAATAGTCCCCCTCACCAGATCTGTTTCCTCCGTCTAATAATCCCCTTCACCAAGTTCTGTTTCTTCCGTCTAATAGTCCCCCTCGCCAAGATCTGTTTCCTCCGTCTAATAGTCCCCCTCACCAAGATCTGTTTCCTCCATCTAATAGCCCCCCTTATCAAGATCTGATTCCTACGTCTAATAGTCCCACTCACCAAGATCTGTTTCCTCCTTCTAATAGTCCCCCTCACCAAGATCTGTTTCCTCCGTCTAATAGTCCCACTCACCAAGATCTGTTTCCTCCGTCTAATAGTCCCCCTCACCAAGATCTGTTTCCTCCGTCTAATAGTCCCCCTCAACAATATCTGTTTCCTCCGTCTAATAGTCCCCCTCACCAAGATCTGTTTCCTCCGACTAATAGTCCCACTCACCAAGATCTGTTTCCTCCGTCTAATAGACCCCTCACCAATATCTGTTTCCTCCGTCTAATAGTCCCCCTCACCAAGATCTGTTTCCTCCATCTAATAGTTCCCCTCATCAAGATCTGTTTCCTTCGCCTAATAGTCCCACTCATCAAAATCTGTTTCCTCTGTCTAATAGTCCCCCTCATCAAGATCTGTTTCCTCTGTCTAATAGTCCCCCTCACCAGATCTGTTTCCTCCGTCTAATAATCCCCTTCACCAAGTTCTGTTTCTTCCGTCTAATAGTCCCCCTCGCCAAGATCTGTTTCCTCCGTCTAATAGTCCCCCTCACCAAGATCTGTTTCCTCCTTCTAATAGTTCCCCTCACCAAGATCTGTTTCCTCCATCTAATAGCCCCCCTTATCAAGATCTGATTCCTACGTCTAATAGTCCCACTCACCAAGATCTGTTTCCTCCTTCTAATAGTCCCCCTCACCAAGATCTGTTTCCTCCGTCTAATAGTCCCACTCACCAAGATCTGTTTCCTCCGTCTAATAGTCCCCCTCACCAAGATCTGTTTCCTCCGTCTAATAGTCCCCCTCAACAATATCTGTTTCCTCCGTCTAATAGTCCCCCTCACCAAGATCTGTTTCCTCCGACTAATAGTCCCACTCACCAAGATCTGTTTCCTCCGTCTAATAGACCCCTCACCAATATCTGTTTCCTCCGTCTAATAGTCCCCCTCACCAAGATCTGTTTCCTCCATCTAATAGTTCCCCTCATCAAGATTTGTTTCCTCCGTCTAATAGTCCCCCTCACCAATATCTGTTTGCTCTGTCTAATAGCCCCCCTCACCAAGATCTGTTTCCTCCGTCTAATAGTCCCCCTCACCAAGATCTTTTTCCTCCGTCTAATAGTCCCCCCTCACGAATATCTGTTTCCTCCGTCTAATAGTCCGCCTCACCAAGATCTGTTTCCTCCGTCTAATAGTCCCCCTCACCAAGATCTGTTTCCTTCGCCTAATAGTCCCACTCATCAATATCTGTTTCCTCTGTCTAATAGTCCCCCTCATCAAGATCTGTTTCCTCCGTCTAATAGTCCCCCTCACCAGATCTGTTTCCTCCGTCTAATAATCCCCTTCACCAAGTTCTGTTTCTTCCGTCTAATAGTCCCCCTCACCAAGATAGGTTTCCTCCGTCTAATAGTCCCACTCACCAAGCTCTGTTTCCTCTGTTTAATAGTCCCCATCACCAAGATCTGTTTCCTCCGTCTAATAATCCCCCTCACCAAGATCAGTTACCTCCATCTAATATTCCCACTCACCAAGATCTGTTTCCTCCGTCTAACAGTCCCCCTCACCAAGATCTGTTTCCTCCGTCTAATAGTCCCCCTCACCAAGATCTGTTTCCTCCGTCTAATAGTCCCCCTCACCAAGATCTGTTTCCTCCGTCTAATAATTCACCTCACCAAGATCTGTTTCCTCCGTCTAATAGTTCCCACCTCACCAAGATCTGTTTCCTCCGTCTCATAGTCACCCTCACCAAGATCTGTTTCCTCCGTCTAATAGTCCCCCTCACCAAGATCTGTTTCCTCCGTCTAATAGTCCCCCTTACCAAGATCTGTTTCCTCCGTCTAATAGTCCCCACCTCACCAAGATCTGTTTCCTCCGTCTAATAGTCCCCCTCACCAAGATCTGTTTCCTCCGTCTAATAGTCCCCCTTACCAAGATCTGTTTCCTCCGTCTAATAGTCCCACTCACCAAGATCTGTTTCCTCCTTCTAATAGTCCCCCTCACCAAGATAGGTTTCCTCCGTCTAATAGTCCCACTCACCAAGTTCTGTTTCCTCTGTTTAATAGTCCCCATCACCAATATCTGTTTCCTCCGTCTAATAATCCCCCTCACCAAGATCTGTTTCCTCCATCTAATAGTCCCCCTCACCAAGGTCTGTTTCCTCCATCTAATAGCCCCCTTATCAAGATCTGTTTCCTACATCTAAATGTAAAATGTAGTCCCCCTCATCAAGATCTGTTTCCTCCGTCTAATAGTCCCCCTCACCAAGATCTGTTTCCTCCGTTTAATAGTCCCCCTCACCAAGATCTGTTTCCTCCATCTAATAGTTCTCCTCATCAAGATCTGTTTCCTCCGTCTAATAGTCCCACTCACCAAGATCTGTTTCCTCCTTCCAATAGTCACCCTCACCAAGATCTGTTTCCTCCGTCTAATAGTCCCACTCACCAAGCTCTGTTTCCTCTGTTTAATAGTCCCCATCACCAAGATCTGTTTCCTCCGTCTAATAATCCCCCTCACCAAGATCTGTTTCCTCCGTCTAATATTCCCACTCACCAAGATCTGTTTCCTCCGTCTAACAGTCCCCCTCACCAAGATCTGTTTCCTCCGTCGAATAGTCCCCCTCACCAAGATCTGTTTCCTACGTCTAATAGTCCCACTCACCAAGATCTGTTTCCTCCTTCTAATAGTCCCCCTCACCAAGATAGGTTTCCTCCGTCTAATAGTCCCACTCACCAAGCTCTGTTTCCTCTGTTTAATAGTCCCCATCACCAAGATCTGTTTCCTCCGTCTAATAATCCCCCTCACCAAGATCTGTTTCCTCCGTCTAATATTCCCACTCACCAAGATCTGTTTCCTCCGTCTAACAGTCCCCCTCACCAAGATCTGTTTCCTCCGTCTAATAGTCCCCCTCACCAAGATCTGTTTCCTCCGTCTAATAGTCCCCCTCACCAAGATCTGTTTCCTCCTTCTAATAGTCCCCCTCACCAAGATAGGTTTCCTCCGTCTAATAGTCCCACTCATCAAGCTCTGTTTCCTCTGTTTAATAGTCCCCATCACCAAGATCTGTTTCCTCCGTCTAATAATCCCCCTCACCAAGATCTGTTTCCTCTGTCTAATATTCCCACTCACCAAGATCTGTTTCCTCCGTCTAACAGTCCCCCTCACCAAGATCTGTTTCCTCCGTCTAATAGTCCCCCTCACCAAGATCTGTTTCCTCCGTCTAATAGTCCCCCTCACCAAGATCTGTTTCCTCCGTCTAATAATTCACCTCACCAAGATCTGTTTCCTCCGTCTAATAGTCCCCACCTCACCAAGATCTGTTTCCTCCGTCTCATAGTCACCCTCACCAAGATCTGTTTCCTCCGTCTAATAGTCCCCCTCACCAAGATCTGTTTCCTCCGTCTATTAGTCCCCCTTACCATCATCTGTTTCCTCCGTCTAATAGTCCCCACCTCACCAAGATATGTTTCCTCCGTCTAATAGTCCCCCTCACCAAGATCTGTTTCCTCCGTCTAATAGTCCCCCTTACCAAGATCTGTTTCCTCCGTCTAATAGTCACCCTCACCAAGATCTGTTTCCTCCGTCTAATAGTCCCCCTCATCAAGATCTGTTTCCTTCGTCTAATAGTCCCCCTCAACAATATCTGTTTCCTCCGTCTAATAGTCCCCCTCAACAAGATCTGTTTCCTCCGTCTAATAGTCCCCATTACCAAGATCTGTTTACTCCGTCTAATAGTCCCCCTCACCAAGATCTGTTTCCTCCGTCTAATAGTCCCACTCACCAAGATCTGTTTCCTACGTCTAATAGTCCCACTCACCAAGATCTGTTTCCTCCTTCTAATAGTCCCCCTCACCAAGATAGGTTTCCTCCGTCTAATAGTCCCACTCACCAAGCTCTGTTTCCTCTGTTTAATAGTCCCCATCACCAAGATCTTTTTCCTCCGTCTAATAATCCCCCTAACCAAGATCTGTTTCCTCCGTCTAATATTCCCACTCACCAAGATCTGTTTCCTCCATCTAACAGTCCCCCTCACCAAGATCTGTTTCCTCCGTCTAATAGTCCCCCTCACCAAGATCTGTTTCCTCCGTCTAATAGTCCCCCTCACCAAGATCTGTTTCCTCTTTCTAATAATTCACCTCACCAACATCTGTTTCCTCCGTCTCATAGTCACCCTCACCAAGATCTGTTTCCTCCGTCTAATAGTCCCCCTCACCAAGATCTGTTTCCTCCGTCTAATAGTCCCCACCTCACCAAGATCTGTTTCCTCCGTCTAATAGTCACACTCACCAAGATCTGTTTCCTCCGTCTAATAGTCCCCCTCACCAAGATCTGTTTCCTCCGTCTAATAGTTCCCCTCACCAAGATCTGTTTCCTCCTTCTAATAGTCCCCCTAAACAAGATAGGTTTCCTCCGTCTAATAGTCCCCCTTACCAAGATCTGTTTCCTCCGTCTAATAGTTCCCCTCAGCAAGATCTGTTTCCTCCGTCTAATAGTCCCCATCACCAAGATCTGTTTCCTCCGTCTAATAGTCCCCCTCACCAAGATCTGATTCCTCCGTCTAATAGTCCCACTCACCAAGATCTGTTTCCTCCGTCTAATAGTCCCATCACCAAGATCTGTTTCCTCTTTCTAATAGTCCCCCTCACCAAGATCTGTTTCCTCCGTCTAATAGTCCCATCACCAAGATCTGTTTCCTCCGTCTAATAGTCACCCTCACCAAGATCTGTTTCCTCCGTCTAATACTCCCCCTCATCAATATCTGTTTCCTTCGTCTAATAGTCCCCCTCAACAATATCTGTTTCCTCCGTCTAATAGTCCCCCTCAACAAGATCTGTTTCCTCCGTCTAATAGTCCCCATTACCAAGATCTGTTTACTCCATCTAATAGTCCCCCTCACCAAGATCTGTTTCCTCCGTCTAATACTCTCCATCACCAATATCTGTTTCCTCCGTCTAATAGTCCCCCTCACCAAGATCTGTTTCCTATGTCTAATAGTCCCACTCACCAAGATCTGTTTCCTCCTTCTAATAGTCCCCCTCACCAAGATAGGTTTCCTCCGTCTAATAGTCCCACTCACCAAGCTCTGTTTCCTCTGTTTAATAGTCCCCATCACCAAGATCTGTTTCCTCCGTCTAATAATCCCCCTCACCAAGATCTGTTTCCTCCGTCTAATATTCCCACTCACCAAGATCTGTTTCCTCCGTCTAACAGTCCCCCTCACCAAGATCTGTTTCCTCCGTCTAATAGTCCCCCTCACCAAGATCTGTTTCCTCCGTCTAATAGTCCCCCTCACCAAGATCTGTTTCCTCCGTCTAATAATTCACCTCACCAACATCTGTTTCCTCCGTCTCATAGTCACCCTCACCAAGATCTGTTTCCTCCGTCTAATAGTCCCCCTCACCAAGATCTGTTTCCTCCGTCTAATAGTCCCCCTTACCAAGATATGTTTCCTCCGTCTAATATTCCCACTCACCAAGATCTGTTTCCTCCGTCTAATAGTCCCCCTTACCAAGATCTGTTTCCTCCGTCTAATAGTCCCCACCTCACCAAGATCTGTTTCCTCCGTCTAATAGTCACCCTCACCAAGATCTGTTTCCTCCGTCTAATAGTCCCCCTCACCAAGATCTGTTTCCTCCGTCTAATAGTCCCCCTCACCAAGATCTGTTTCCTCCGTCTAATAGTCCCCCTCAACAATATCTGTTTCCTCCGTCTAATAGTCCCCCTCACCAAGATCTGTTTCCTCCGACTAATAGTCCCACTCACCAAGATCTGTTTCCTCCGTCCAATAGTCCCCCTTACCAAGATCTGTTTCCTCCGTCTAATAGTTCCCCTCACCAAGATCTGTTTCCTCCGTCTAATAGTCCCCATCACCAAGATCTGTTTCCTCCGTCTAATAGTCCCCCTCACCAAGATCTGATTCCTCCGTCTAATAGTCCCACTCACCAAGATGTGTTTCCTCCGTCTAATAGTCACTTCACCAAGATCTGTTTCCTCTTTCTAATAGTCCCCCTCACCAAGATCTGTTTCCTCCGTCTAATAGTCCCATCACCAAGATCTGTTTCCTTTTTCTAATAGTCCCCCTCACCAAGATCTGTTTCCTCCGTAAAATATTCCCACTCACCAAGATCTGTTTCCTCCATCTAATAATCCCCCTCACCAAGACCTGTTTCCTCCGTCTAATAGTCCCCCTCACCAAGATCTGTTTCCTCCGTCTAATAGTCCCCTCACCAAGATCTATTTCCTCCATCTAATAATCCCCCTCACCAAGACCTGTTTCCTCCGTCTAATAGTCCCCCTCATCAAGATCTGTTTCCTCCGTCTAATAGTCCCCCTCACCAATATCTGTTTCCTCCGTCTAATAGACCCCCTCACCAAGATCTGTTTCCTCCGTCTAATAGTCCCCCTCACCAATATCTGTTTCCTCCGTCTAATAGTCCCCCTCACCAAGATCTGTTTCCTCCATCTAATAGCCCCCCTTATCAAGATCTGTTTCCTACGTCTAATAGTCCCACTCACCAAGATCTGTTTCCTCCTTCTAATAGTCCCCCTCACCAAGATCTGTTTCCTCCGTCTAATAGTCCCCCTCACCAAGATCTGTTTCCTCCGTCTAATAGTCCCCCTCAACAATATCTGTTTCCTCCGTCTAATAGTCCCCCTCACCAAGATCTGTTTCCTCCGACTAATAGTCCCACTCACCAAGATCTGTTTCCTCCGTCTAATAGACCCCTCACCAATATCTGTTTCCTCCGTCTAATAGTCCCCCTCACCAAGATCTGTTTCCTCCATCTAATAGTCACCCTCATCAAGATTTGTTTCCTCCGTCTAATAGTCCCCCTCACCAATATCTGTTTGCTCTGTCTAATAGCCCCCCTCACCAAGATCTGTTTCCTCCGTCTAATAGTCCCCCTCACCAAGATCTTTTTCCTCCGTCTAATAGTCCCCCCTCACGAATATCTGTTTCCTCCGTCTAATAGTCCGCCTCACCAAGATCTGTTTCCTCCGTCTAATAGTCCCCCTCACCAAGATCTGTTTCCTTCGCCTAATAGTCCCACTCATCAATATCTGTTTCCTCTGTCTAATAGTCCCCCTCATCAAGATCTGTTTCCTCCGTCTAATAGTCCCCCTCACCAGATCTGTTTCCTCCGTCTAATAATCCCCTTCACCAAGTTCTGTTTCTTCCGTCTAATAGTCCCCCTCACCAAGATAGGTTTCCTCCGTCTAATAGTCCCACTCACCAAGCTCTGTTTCCTCTGTTTAATAGTCCCCATCACCAAGATCTGTTTCCTCCGTCTAATAGTCCCCTCACCAAGATCTATTTCCTCCATCTAATAATCCCCCTCACCAAGACCTGTTTCCTCCGTCTAATAGTCCCCCTCATCAAGATCTGTTTCCTCCGTCTAATAGTCCCCCTCACCAATATCTGTTTCCTCCGTCTAATAGACCCCCTCACCAAGATCTGTTTCCTCCGTCTAATAGTCCCCCTCACCAATATCTGTTTCCTCCGTCTAATAGTCCCCCTCACCAAGATCTGTTTCCTCCATCTAATAGTCCCCCTCATCAAGATTTGTTTCATCCGTCTAATAGTCCCCCTCACCAATATCTGTTTCCTCTGTCTAATAGCCCCCCTCACAAAGATCTGTTTCCTCCGTCTAATAGTCCCCCTCACCAAGATCTTTTTCCTCCGTCTAATAGTCCCCCCTCACGAATATCTGTTTCCTCCATCTAATAGTCCGCCTCACCAAGATCTGTTTCCTCCGTCTAATTGTCCCCCTCACCAAGATCTGTTTCCTTCGCCTAATAGTCCCACTCATCAATATCTGTTTCCTCTGTCTAATAGTCCCCCTCATCAAGATCTGTTTCCTCCGTCTAATAGTCCCCCTCACCAGATCTGTTTCCTCCGTCTAATAATCCCCTTCACCAAGTTCTGTTTCTTCCGTCTAATAGTCCCCCTCGCCAAGATCTGTTTCCTCCGTCTAATAGTCCCCCTCACCAAGATCTGTTTCCTCCTTCTAATAGTTCCCCTCACCAAGATCTGTTTCCTCCATCTAATAGCCCCCCTTATCAAGATCTGTTTCCTACGTCTAATAGTCCCACTCACCAAGATCTGTTTCCTCCTTCTAATAGTCCCCCTCACCAAGATCTGTTTCCTCCGTCTAATAGTCCCCCTCACCAAGATCTGTTTCCTCCGTCTAATAGTCCCCCTCAACAATATCTGTTTCCTCCGTCTAATAGTCCCCCTCACCAAGATCTGTTTCCTCCGACTAATAGTCCCACTCACCAAGATCTGTTTCCTCCGTCTAATAGACCCCTCACCAATATCTGTTTCCTCCGTCTAATAGTCCCCCTCACCAAGATCTGTTTCCTCCATCTAATAGTCACCCTCATCAAGATTTGTTTCCTCCGTCTAATAGTCCCCCTCACCAAGATCTGTTTCCTCCTTCTAATAGTCCCCCTAAACAAGATAGGTTTCCTCCGTCTAATAGTCCCCCTTACCAAGATCTGTTTCCTCCGTCTAATAGTTCCCCTCAGCAAGATCTGTTTCCTCCGTCTAATAGTCCCCATCACCAAGATCTGTTTCCTCCGTCTAATAGTCCCCCTCACCAAGATCTGATTCCTCCGTCTAATAGTCCCACTCACCAAGATCTGTTTCCTCCGTCTAATAGTCCCATCACCAAGATCTGTTTCCTCTTTCTAATAGTCCCCCTCACCAAGATCTGTTTCCTCCGTCTAATAGTCCCATCACCAAGATCTGTTTCCTCCGTCTAATAGTCACCCTCACCAAGATCTGTTTCCTCCGTCTAATACTCCCCCTCATCAATATCTGTTTCCTTCGTCTAATAGTCCCCCTCAACAATATCTGTTTCCTCCGTCTAATAGTCCCCCTCAACAAGATCTGTTTCCTCCGTCTAATAGTCCCCATTACCAAGATCTGTTTACTCCATCTAATAGTCCCCCTCACCAAGATCTGTTTCCTCCGTCTAATACTCTCCATCACCAATATCTGTTTCCTCCGTCTAATAGTCCCCCTCACCAAGATCTGTTTCCTATGTCTAATAGTCCCACTCACCAAGATCTGTTTCCTCCTTCTAATAGTCCCCCTCACCAAGATAGGTTTCCTCCGTCTAATAGTCCCACTCACCAAGCTCTGTTTCCTCTGTTTAATAGTCCCCATCACCAAGATCTGTTTCCTCCGTCTAATAATCCCCCTCACCAAGATCTGTTTCCTCCGTCTAATATTCCCACTCACCAAGATCTGTTTCCTCCGTCTAACAGTCCCCCTCACCAAGATCTGTTTCCTCCGTCTAATAGTCCCCCTCACCAAGATCTGTTTCCTCCGTCTAATAGTCCCCCTCACCAAGATCTGTTTCCTCCGTCTAATAATTCACCTCACCAACATCTGTTTCCTCCGTCTCATAGTCACCCTCACCAAGATCTGTTTCCTCCGTCTAATAGTCCCCCTCACCAAGATCTGTTTCCTCCGTCTAATAGTCCCCCTTACCAAGATATGTTTCCTCCGTCTAATATTCCCACTCACCAAGATCTGTTTCCTCCGTCTAATAGTCCCCCTTACCAAGATCTGTTTCCTCCGTCTAATAGTCCCCACCTCACCAAGATCTGTTTCCTCCGTCTAATAGTCACCCTCACCAAGATCTGTTTCCTCCGTCTAATAGTCCCCCTCACCAAGATCTGTTTCCTCCGTCTAATAGTCCCCCTCACCAAGATCTGTTTCCTCCGTCTAATAGTCCCCCTCAACAATATCTGTTTCCTCCGTCTAATAGTCCCCCTCACCAAGATCTGTTTCCTCCGACTAATAGTCCCACTCACCAAGATCTGTTTCCTCCGTCCAATAGTCCCCCTTACCAAGATCTGTTTCCTCCGTCTAATAGTTCCCCTCACCAAGATCTGTTTCCTCCGTCTAATAGTCCCCATCACCAAGATCTGTTTCCTCCGTCTAATAGTCCCCCTCACCAAGATCTGATTCCTCCGTCTAATAGTCCCACTCACCAAGATGTGTTTCCTCCGTCTAATAGTCACTTCACCAAGATCTGTTTCCTCTTTCTAATAGTCCCCCTCACCAAGATCTGTTTCCTCCGTCTAATAGTCCCATCACCAAGATCTGTTTCCTTTTTCTAATAGTCCCCCTCACCAAGATCTGTTTCCTCCGTAAAATATTCCCACTCACCAAGATCTGTTTCCTCCATCTAATAATCCCCCTCACCAAGACCTGTTTCCTCCGTCTAATAGTCCCCCTCACCAAGATCTGTTTCCTCCGTCTAATAGTCCCCTCACCAAGATCTATTTCCTCCATCTAATAATCCCCCTCACCAAGACCTGTTTCCTCCGTCTAATAGTCCCCCTCATCAAGATCTGTTTCCTCCGTCTAATAGTCCCCCTCACCAATATCTGTTTCCTCCGTCTAATAGTCCCCCTCACCAAGATCTGTTTCCTCCATCTAATAGCCCCCCTTATCAAGATCTGTTTCCTACGTCTAATAGTCCCACTCACCAAGATCTGTTTCCTCCTTCTAATAGTCCCCCTCACCAAGATCTGTTTCCTCCGTCTAATAGTCCCCCTCACCAAGATCTGTTTCCTCCGTCTAATAGTCCCCCTCAACAATATCTGTTTCCTCCGTCTAATAGTCCCCCTCACCAAGATCTGTTTCCTCCGACTAATAGTCCCACTCACCAAGATCTGTTTCCTCCGTCTAATAGACCCCTCACCAATATCTGTTTCCTCCGTCTAATAGTCCCCCTCACCAAGATCTGTTTCCTCCATCTAATAGTCACCCTCATCAAGATTTGTTTCCTCCGTCTAATAGTCCCCCTCACCAATATCTGTTTGCTCTGTCTAATAGCCCCCCTCACCAAGATCTGTTTCCTCCGTCTAATAGTCCCCCTCACCAAGATCTTTTTCCTCCGTCTAATAGTCCCCCCTCACGAATATCTGTTTCCTCCGTCTAATAGTCCGCCTCACCAAGATCTGTTTCCTCCGTCTAATAGTCCCCCTCACCAAGATCTGTTTCCTTCGCCTAATAGTCCCACTCATCAATATCTGTTTCCTCTGTCTAATAGTCCCCCTCATCAAGATCTGTTTCCTCCGTCTAATAGTCCCCCTCACCAGATCTGTTTCCTCCGTCTAATAATCCCCTTCACCAAGTTCTGTTTCTTCCGTCTAATAGTCCCCCTCACCAAGATAGGTTTCCTCCGTCTAATAGTCCCACTCACCAAGCTCTGTTTCCTCTGTTTAATAGTCCCCATCACCAAGATCTGTTTCCTCCGTCTAATAGTCCCCTCACCAAGATCTATTTCCTCCATCTAATAATCCCCCTCACCAAGACCTGTTTCCTCCGTCTAATAGTCCCCCTCATCAAGATCTGTTTCCTCCGTCTAATAGTCCCCCTCACCAATATCTGTTTCCTCCGTCTAATAGACCCCCTCACCAAGATCTGTTTCCTCCGTCTAATAGTCCCCCTCACCAATATCTGTTTCCTCCGTCTAATAGTCCCCCTCACCAAGATCTGTTTCCTCCATCTAATAGTCCCCCTCATCAAGATTTGTTTCATCCGTCTAATAGTCCCCCTCACCAATATCTGTTTCCTCTGTCTAATAGCCCCCCTCACAAAGATCTGTTTCCTCCGTCTAATAGTCCCCCTCACCAAGATCTTTTTCCTCCGTCTAATAGTCCCCCCTCACGAATATCTGTTTCCTCCATCTAATAGTCCGCCTCACCAAGATCTGTTTCCTCCGTCTAATTGTCCCCCTCACCAAGATCTGTTTCCTTCGCCTAATAGTCCCACTCATCAATATCTGTTTCCTCTGTCTAATAGTCCCCCTCATCAAGATCTGTTTCCTCCGTCTAATAGTCCCCCTCACCAGATCTGTTTCCTCCGTCTAATAATCCCCTTCACCAAGTTCTGTTTCTTCCGTCTAATAGTCCCCCTCGCCAAGATCTGTTTCCTCCGTCTAATAGTCCCCCTCACCAAGATCTGTTTCCTCCTTCTAATAGTTCCCCTCACCAAGATCTGTTTCCTCCATCTAATAGCCCCCCTTATCAAGATCTGTTTCCTACGTCTAATAGTCCCACTCACCAAGATCTGTTTCCTCCTTCTAATAGTCCCCCTCACCAAGATCTGTTTCCTCCGTCTAATAGTCCCCCTCACCAAGATCTGTTTCCTCCGTCTAATAGTCCCCCTCAACAATATCTGTTTCCTCCGTCTAATAGTCCCCCTCACCAAGATCTGTTTCCTCCGACTAATAGTCCCACTCACCAAGATCTGTTTCCTCCGTCTAATAGACCCCTCACCAATATCTGTTTCCTCCGTCTAATAGTCCCCCTCACCAAGATCTGTTTCCTCCATCTAATAGTCACCCTCATCAAGATTTGTTTCCTCCGTCTAATAGTCCCCCTCACCAATATCTGTTTGCTCTGTCTAATAGCCCCCCTCACCAAGATCTGTTTCCTCCGTCTAATAGTCCCCCTCACCAAGATCTTTTTCCTCCGTCTAATAGTCCCCCCTCACGAATATCTGTTTCCTCCGTCTAATAGTCCGCCTCACCAAGATCTGTTTCCTCCGTCTAATAGTCCCCCTCACCAAGATCTGTTTCCTTCGCCTAATAGTCCCACTCATCAATATCTGTTTCCTCTGTCTAATAGTCCCCCTCATCAAGATCTGTTTCCTCCGTCTAATAGTCCCCCTCACCAGATCTGTTTCCTCCGTCTAATAATCCCCTTCACCAAGTTCTGTTTCTTCCGTCTAATAGTCCCCCTCACCAAGATAGGTTTCCTCCGTCTAATAGTCCCACTCACCAAGCTCTGTTTCCTCTGTTTAATAGTCCCCATCACCAAGATCTGTTTCCTCCGTCTAATAATCCCCCTCACCAAGATCAGTTACCTCCATCTAATATTCCCACTCACCAAGATCTGTTTCCTCCGTCTAACAGTCCCCCTCACCAAGATCTGTTTCCTCCGTCTAATAGTCCCCCTCACCAAGATCTGTTTCCTCCGTCTAATAGTCCCCCTCACCAAGATCTGTTTCCTCCGTCTAATAATTCACCTCACCAAGATCTGTTTCCTCCGTCTAATAGTTCCCACCTCACCAAGATCTGTTTCCTCCGTCTCATAGTCACCCTCACCAAGATCTGTTTCCTCCGTCTAATAGTCCCCCTCACCAAGATCTGTTTCCTCCGTCTAATAGTCCCCCTTACCAAGATCTGTTTCCTCCGTCTAATAGTCCCCACCTCACCAAGATCTGTTTCCTCCGTCTAATAGTCCCCCTCACCAAGATCTGTTTCCTCCGTCTAATAGTCCCCCTTACCAAGATCTGTTTCCTCCTTCTAATAGTCACCCTCACCAAGATCTGTTTCCTCCGTCTAATAGTCCCACTCACCAAGATCTGTTTCCTCCTTCTAATAGTCCCACTCACCAAGTTCTGTTTCCTCTGTTTAATAGTCCCCATCACCAATATCTGTTTCCTCCGTCTAATAATCCCCCTCACCAAGATCTGTTTCCTCCATCTAATAGTCCCCCTCACCAAGGTCTGTTTCCTCCATCTAATAGCCCCCTTATCAAGATCTGTTTCCTACATCTAAATGTAAAATGTAGTCCCCCTCATCAAGATCTGTTTCCTCCGTCTAATAGTCCCCCTCACCAAGATCTGTTTCCTCCGTTTAATAGTCCCCCTCACCAAGATCTGTTTCCTCCATCTAATAGTTCTCCTCATCAAGATCTGTTTCCTCCGTCTAATAGTCCCACTCACCAAGATCTGTTTCCTCCTTCCAATAGTCACCCTCACCAAGATCTGTTTCCTCCGTCTAATAGTCCCACTCACCAAGCTCTGTTTCCTCTGTTTAATAGTCCCCATCACCAAGATCTGTTTCCTCCGTCTAATAATCACCCTCACCAAGATCTGTTTCCTCCGTCTAATATTCCCACTCACCAAGATCTGTTTCCTCCGTCTAACAGTCCCCCTCACCAAGATCTGTTTCCTCCGTCGAATAGTCCCCCTCACCAAGATCTGTTTCCTACGTCTAATAGTCCCACTCACCAAGATCTGTTTCCTCCTTCTAATAGTCCCCCTCACCAAGATAGGTTTCCTCCGTCTAATAGTCCCACTCACCAAGCTCTGTTTCCTCTGTTTAATAGTCCCCATCACCAAGATCTGTTTCCTCCGTCTAATAATCCCCCTCACCAAGATCTGTTTCCTCCGTCTAATATTCCCACTCACCAAGATCTGTTTCCTCCGTCTAACAGTCCCCCTCACCAAGATCTGTTTCCTCCGTCTAATAGTCCCCCTCACCAAGATCTGTTTCCTCCGTCTAATAGTCCCCCTCACCAAGATCTGTTTCCTCCTTCTAATAGTCCCCCTCACCAAGATAGGTTTCCTCCGTCTAATAGTCCCACTCATCAAGCTCTGTTTCCTCTGTTTAATAGTCCCCATCACCAAGATCTGTTTCCTCCGTCTAATAATCCCCCTCACCAAGATCTGTTTCCTCTGTCTAATATTCCCACTCACCAAGATCTGTTTCCTCCGTCTAACAGTCCCCCTCACCAAGATCTGTTTCCTCCGTCTAATAGTCCCCATCACCAAGATCTGTTTCCTCCGTCTAATAGTCCCCCTCACCAAGATCTGTTTCCTCCGTCTAATAATTCACCTCACCAAGATCTGTTTCCTCCTTCTAATAGTCCCCACCTCACCAAGATCTGTTTCCTCCGTCTCATAGTCACCCTCACCAAGATCTGTTTCCTCCGTCTAATAGTCCCCCTCACCAAGATCTGTTTCCTCCGTCTAATAGTCCCCCTTACCAAGATCTGTTTCCTCCGTCTAATAGTCCCCACCTCACCAAGATATGTTTCCTCCGTCTAATAGTCCCCCTCACCAAGATCTGTTTCCTCCGTCTAATAGTCCCCCTTACCAAGATCTGTTTCCTCCGTCTAATAGTCACCCTCACCAAGATCTGTTTCCTCCGTCTAGTAGTCCCCCTCATCAAGATCTGTTTCCTTCGTCTAATAGTCCCCCTCAACAATATCTGTTTCCTCCGTCTAATAGTCCCCCTCAACAAGATCTGTTTCCTCCGTCTAATAGTCCCCATTACCAAGATCTGTTTACTCCGTCTAATAGTCCCCCTCACCAAGATCTGTTTCCTCCGTCTAATACTCTCCATCACCAATATCTGTTTCCTCCGTCTAATAGTCCCCCTCACCAAGATCTGTTTCCTACGTCTAATAGTCCCACTCACCAAGATCTGTTTCCTCCTTCTAATAGTCCCCCTCACCAAGATAGGTTTCCTCCGTCTAATAGTCCCACTCACCAAGCTCTGTTTCCTCTGTTTAATAGTCCCCATCACCAAGATCTTTTTCCTCCGTCTAATAATCCCCCTCACCAAGATCTGTTTCCTCCGTCTAATATTCCCACTCACCAAGATCTGTTTCCTCCATCTAACAGTCCCCCTCACCAAGATCTGTTTCCTCCGTCTAATAGTCCCCCTCACCAAGATCTGTTTCCTCCGTCTAATAGTCCCCCTCACCAAGATCTGTTTCCTCTTTCTAATAATTCACCTCACCAACATCTGTTTCCTCCGTCTCATAGTCACCCTCACCAAGATCTGTTTCCTCCGTCTAATAGTCCCCCTCACCAAGATCTGTTTCCTCCGTCTAATAGTCCCCACCTCACCAAGATCTGTTTCCTCCGTCTAATAGTCACACTCACCAAGATCTGTTTCCTCCGTCTAATAGTCCCCCTCACCAAGATCTGTTTCCTCCGTCTAATAGTTCCCCTCACCAAGATCTGATTCCTCCTTCTAATAGTCCCCCTAAACAAGATAGGTTTCCTCCGTCTAATAGTCCCCCTTACCAAGATCTGTTTCCTCCGTCTAATAGTCCCCATCACCAAGATCTGTTTCCTCCGTCTAATAGTCCCCCTCACCAAGATCTGATTCCTCCGTCTAATAGTCCCACTCACCAAGATCTGTTTCCTCCGTCTAATAGTCCCATCACCAAGATCTGTTTCCTCTTTCTAATAGTCCCCCTCACCAAGATCTGTTTCCTCCGTCTAATAGTCCCATCACCAAGATCTGTTTCCTCCGTCTAATAGTCACCCTCACCAAGATCTGTTTCCTCCGTCTAATACTCCCCCTCATCAATATCTGTTTCCTTCGTCTAATAGTCCCCCTCAACAATATCTGTTTCCTCCGTCTAATAGTCCCCCTCAACAAGATCTGTTTCCTCCGTCTAATAGTCCCCATTACCAAGATCTGTTTACTCCATCTAATAGTCCCCCTCACCAAGATCTGTTTCCTCCGTCTAATACTCTCCATCACCAATATCTGTTTCCTCCGTCTAATAGTCCCCCTCACCAAGATCTGTTTCCTATGTCTAATAGTCCCACTCACCAAGATCTGTTTCCTCCTTCTAATAGTCCCCCTCACCAAGATAGGTTTCCTCCGTCTAATAGTCCCACTCACCAAGCTCTGTTTCCTCTGTTTAATAGTCCCCATCACCAAGATCTGTTTCCTCCGTCTAATAATCCCCCTCACCAAGATCTGTTTCCTCCGTCTAATATTCCCACTCACCAAGATCTGTTTCCTCCGTCTAACAGTCCCCCTCACCAAGATCTGTTTCCTCCGTCTAATAGTCCCCCTCACCAAGATCTGTTTCCTCCGTCTAATAGTCCCCCTCACCAAGATCTGTTTCCTCCGTCTAATAATTCACCTCACCAACATCTGTTTCCTCCGTCTCATAGTCACCCTCACCAAGATCTGTTTCCTCCGTCTAATAGTCCCCCTCACCAAGATCTGTTTCCTCCGTCTAATAGTCCCCCTTACCAAGATCTGTTTCCTCCGTCTAATAGTCCCCCTCACCAAGATCTGTTTCCTCCGTCTAATAGTCCCCCTTACCAAGATCTGTTTCCTCCGTCTAATAGTCCCCACCTCACCAAGATCTGTTTCCTCCGTCTAATAGTCACCCTCACCAAGATCTGTTTCCTCCGTCTAATAGTCCCCCTCACCAAGATCTGTTTCCTCCGTCTAATAGTCCCCCTTACCAAGATCTGTTTCCTCCGTCTAATAGTTCCCCTCACCAAGATCTGTTTCCTCCTTCTAATAGTCCCCCTCAACAAGATAGGTTTCCTCCGTCTAATAGTCCCCCTTACCAAGATCTGTTTCCTCCGTCTAATAGTTCCCCTCACCAAGATCTGTTTCCTCCGTCTAATAGACCCCATCACCAAGATCTGTTTCCTCCGTCTAATAGTCCCCCTCACCAAGATCTGATTCCTCCGTCTAATAGTCCCACTCACCAAGATCTGTTTCCTCCGTCTAATAGTACCATAAACAAGATCTGTTTCCTCTTTCTAATAGTCCCCCTCACCAAGATCTGTTTCCTCCATCTAATAGTCCCATCACCAAGATCTGTTTCCTCTTTCTAATAGTCCCCCTCACCAAGATCTGTTTCCTCCGTAAAATATTCCCACTCACCAAGATCTGTTTCCTCCATCTAATAATCCCCCTCACCAAGACCTGTTTCCTCCGTCTAATAATCCCCCTCACCAAGACCTGTTTCCTCCGTCTAATAGTCCCCCTCACCAAGATCTGTTTCCTCCGTCTAATAGTCCCCCTCACCAATATCTGTTTCCTCCGTCTAATAGACCCCCTCACCAAGATCTGTTTCCTCCGTCTAATAGTCCCCCTCACCAATATCTGTTTCCTCCGTCTAATAGTCCCCCTCACCAAGATCTGTTTCCTCCATCTAATAGTCCCCCTCATCAAGATTTGTTTCATCCGTCTAATAGTCCCCCTCACCAATATCTGTTTCCTCTGTCTAATAGCCCCCCTCACCAAGATCTGTTTCCTCCGTCTAATAGTCCCCCTCACCAAGATCTTTTTCCTCCGTCTAATAGTCCCCCCTCACGAATATCTGTTGCCTCCATCTAATAGTCCGCCTCACCAAGATCTGTTTCCTCCGTCTAATTGTCCCCCTCACCAAGATCTGTTTCCTCCGTCTAATAGTCCCCCTCACCAAGATCTGTTTCCTCGGTCTAATAGTCCCCCTCATCAAGATCTGTTTCCTCCGTCTAACAGTCCCCCTCAACAATATCTTTTTCCTCCATCTAATAGTCCCACTCACTAAGATCTGTTTCCTCCGTCTAATAGTCCCCCTCATCAAGATATGTTTCCTCTGTCTAATAGTCCCCCTCACTAAGATCTGTTTCCTCCGTCTAATAGTCCCCCTCAACAATATCTGTTTCCTCCCGTCTAATAGTCCCCCTCAGGAAGATCTGTTTCCTCTGTCTAATAGACCCACATACCAAGATCTGTTTCCTCCGTCTAATAGTCCCCCTCACTAAGATCTGTTTCCTCCGTCTAATAGTCCCCCTCACCAAGATCTATTTCCTCCATCTAATAATCCCCCTCACCAAGACCTGTTTCCTCCGTCTAATAGTCCCCCTCATCAAGATCTGTTTCCTCCGTCTAATAGTCCCCCTCACCAATATCTGTTTCCTCCGTCTAATAGAGCCCCTCACCAAGATCTGTTTCCTCCGTCTAATAGTCCCCCTCACCAATATCTGTTTCCTCCGTCTAATAGTCCCCCTCACCAAGATCTGTTTCCTCCATCTAATAGTCCCCCTCATCAAGATTTGTTTCATCCGTCTAATAGTCCCCCTCACCAATATCTGTTTCCTCTGTCTAATAGCCCCCCTCACCAAGATCTGTTTCCTCCGTCTAATAGTCCCCCTCACCAAGATCTTTTTCCTCCGTCTAATAGTCCCCCCTCACGAATATCTGTTGCCTCCATCTAATAGTCCGCCTCACCAAGATCTGTTTCCTCCGTCTAATTGTCCCCCTCACCAAGATCTGTTTCCTTCGCCTAATAGTCCCACTCATCAATATCTGTTTCCTCTGTCTAATAGTCCCCCTCACCAGATCTGTTTCCTCCGTCTAATAATCCCCTTCACCAAGTTCTGTTTCTTCCGTCTAATAGTCCCCCTCGCCAAGATCTGTTTCCTCCGTCTAATAGTCCCCCTCATCAAGATCTCTTTCCTCCGTCTAATAGTCCCCCTCACCAAGATCTGTTTCCTCCGACTAATAGTCCCCCTCACCAAGATCTGTTTCCTCCGTCTAATAGTCCCCCTCACCAAGATCTGTTTCCTCCGTCTAATAGTCCCCCTCATCAAGATCTGTTTCCTCCGTCTAACAGTCCCCCTCAACAATATCTTTTTCCTCCATCTAATAGTCCCACTCACTAAGATCTGTTTCCTCCGTCTAATAGTCCCCCTCATCAAGATATGTTTCCTCTGTCTAATAGTCCCCCTCACTAAGATCTGTTTCCTCCGTCTAATAGTCCCCCTCAACAATATCTGTTTCCTCCCGTCTAATAGTCCCCCTCAGGAAGATCTGTTTCCTCTGTCTAATAGACCCCCTTACCAAGATCTGTTTCCTCCGTCTAATAGTCCCCCTCACTAAGATCTGTTTCCTCCATCTAATTGTCCCCCTCATCAATATCTGTTTCCTCCGTCTAATAGTCCCCCTCAACAAAATCTGTTTCCGCCGTCTAATAGTCCCCCTCAGGAAGATCTGTTTCCTCCGTCTAATAGACCCCGTTACCAAGATCTGTTTCCTCCATCTAATAGTCCCACTCACCAAGCTCTGTTTCCTCTGTTTAATAGTCCCCCTCACCAAGATCTTTTTCCTCCGTCTAATAGTCCCCCCTCACGAATATCTGTTGCCTCCATCTAATAGTCCGCCTCACCAAGATCTGTTTCCTCCGTCTAATTGTCCCCCTCACCAAGATCTGTTTCCTTCGCCTAATAGTCCCACTCATCAATATCTGTTTCCTCTGTCTAATAGTCCCCCTCACCAGATCTGTTTCCTCCGTCTAATAATCCCCTTCACCAAGTTCTGTTTCTTCCGTCTAATAGTCCCCCTCGCCAAGATCTGTTTCCTCCGTCTAATAGTCCCCCTCAACAATATCTGTTTCCTCCCGTCTAATAGTCCCCCTCAGGAAGATCTGTTTCCTCTGTCTAATAGACCCCCTTACCAAGATCTGTTTCCTCCGTCTAATAGTCCCCCTCACTAAGATCTGTTTCCTCCATCTAATTGTCCCCCTCATCAATATCTGTTTCCTCCGTCTAATAGTCCCCCTCAACAAAATCTGTTTCCGCCGTCTAATAGTCCCCCTCAGGAAGATCTGTTTCCTCCGTCTAATAGACCCCGTTACCAAGATCTGTTTCCTCCATCTAATAGTCCCCCTCACCAAGATCTGTTTCCTCCGTCTAATAGTCCCCCTCAACAATATCTGTTTCCTCCGTCTAATAGTCCCCCTCAGGAAGATCTGTTTCCTCCGTCTAATAGAACCCCTTACCAAGATCTATTTCCTCCGTCTAATAGTCCCCCTCACTGTCTAATAGTCCCCCTCACCAAGATCTGTGTCCTCCGTCTAATAGTCCCCCTCACCAAGATCTGTTTCCTCCGTCTAATTGTCCCCCTCACCAAGACCTGTTTCCTCCGTCTAATAGTCCCCCTCATCAAGATCTGTTTCCTCCATCTAATAGTCCCCCTCACCAAGATCTGTTTCCTCCGTCTAATAGTCCCCCTCACTAAGATCTGTTTCCTCCGTCTAATAGTCCCCCTCAGCAAGATCTGTTTCCTCCTCCTAATAGTCCCCCTCACCAAGACCTGTTTCCTCCGTCTAATTGTCCCCCTCACCAAGATCTGTTTCCTCCATCTAATAGTCCCCCTCATCAAGATCTGTTTCCTATGTCTAATAGTCCGACTCACCAAGATCTGTTTCCTCCTTCTAATAGTCCCCCTCACCAAGATATGTTTCCTCCGTCTAATAGTCCAACTCACCAAGATCTGTTTCCTCCGTCTAATAGTCCCCCCTCACCAAGATTCTGTTTCCTCCGTCTAATAGTCCCCCTCACCAAGATCTGTTTCCTCCGTCTAATAGTCCCTCCCTCACAAAGATATGTTTCCTCCGTCTAATAGTCCCCATTACCAAGATCTGTTTCCTCTGTCTAATACTCTCCATCACCAAGATCTGTTTCCTCCGTCTAATTGTCCCCCTCACCAAGATCTGTTTCCTCCGTCTAATAGTCCCCCTCACAAAGATCTGATTCCTACGTCTAATAGTCCCCCTCACCAAGATCTGTTTCCTCCGTCTAATAATTCACCTCACCAAGATCTGTTTCCTCCGTCTAATAGTCCCCCTCATCAAGATCTGTTTCCTTCGTCTAATAGTCCCCCTCAACAATATCTGTTTCCTCCGTCTAATAGTCCCCCTCAACAAGATCTGTTTCCTCCGTCTAATAGTCCCCATTAACAAGATCTGTTTACTCCGTCTAATAGTCCCCCTCACCAAGATCTGTTTCCTCCGTCTAATACTCTCCATCACCAATATCTGTTTCCTCCGTCTAATAGTCCCCCTCACCAAGATCTGTTTCCTACGTCTAATAGTCCCACTCACCAAGATCTGTTTCCTCCTTCTAATAGTCCCCCTCACCAAGATAGGTTTCCTCCGTCTAATAGTCCCACTCACCAAGCTCTGTTTCCTCTGTTTAATAGTCCCCATCACCAAGATCTGTTTCCTCCGTCTAATAATCCCCCTCACCAAGATCTGTTTCCTCCGTCTAATATTCCCACTCACCAAGATCTGTTTCCTCCGTCTAACAGTCCCCCTCACCAAGATCTGTTTCCTCCGTCTAATAGTCCCCCTCACAAAGATCTGTTTCCTACGTCTAATAGTCCCCCTCACCAAGATCTGTTTCCTCCGTCTAATAATTCACCTCACCAAGATCTGTTTCCTCCGTCTAATAGTCCCCACCTCACCAAGATCTGTTTCCTCCGTCTCATAGTCACCCTCACCAAGATCTGTTTCCTCCGTCTAATAGTCCCCCTCACCAAGATCTGTTTCCTCCGTCTAATAGTCCCCCTTACCAAGATCTGTTTCCTCCGTCTAATAGTCCCCACCTCACCAAGATCTCTTTCCTCCGTCTAATAGTCCCCCTCACCAAGATCTGTTTCCTCCGTCTAATAGTCCCCCTTACCAAGATCTGTTTCCTCCGTCTAATAGTCCCCCTCAACAAGATCTGTTTCCTCCGTCTAATAGTCCCCATTACCAAGATCTGTTTACTCCGTCTAATAGTCCCCCTCACCAAGATCAGTTTCCTCCGTCTAATACTCTCCATCACCAAATATCTGTTTCCTCCGTCTAATAGTCCCCCTCACCAAGATCTGTTTCCTCCGTCTAATAGTCCCCCTCACCAATATCTGTTTCCTCCGTCTAATAGTCCCTCTCACCAAGATCTGTTTCCTCCTTCTAATAGTCCTCCTCATCAAGATCTGTTTCCTCCATCTAACAGTCCCCCTCACCAAGATCTGTTTCCTCCGTCTAATACTCTCCATCACCAAGATCTGTTTCCTCCGTCTAATAGTCCCCCTCACCAAGATCTGTTTCCTCCTTCTAATAGTCCCCCTCACCAAGATCTGTTTCTCCCGTCTAATAGTCCCACTCACCAAGATCTGTTTCCTCCGTCTAACAGTCCCCCTCACCAAGATCTGTTTCCTCCTTCTAATAGACCCACTCACCAAAATCTGTTTCCCCGCCTAATAGTCCCCCTCACCAAGATCTGTTTCCTCCGTCTAATAGTCCCCTTCACCAAGATCTGTTTCCTCCGTCTAATAGTCCCCACCTCACCAAGATCTGTTTCCTCCGTCTCATAGTCACCCTCACCAAGATCTGTTTCCTCCGTCTAATAGTCCCCCTCACCAAGATCTGTTTCCTCCGTCTAATAGTCCCCCTTACCAAGATCTGTTTCCTCCGTCTAATAGTCCCCACCTCACCAAGATCTCTTTCCTCCGTCTAATAGTCCCCCTCACCAAGATCTGTTTCCTCCGTCTAATAGTCCCCCTTACCAAGATCTGTTTCCTCCGTCTAATAGTCCCCCTCAACAAGATCTGTTTCCTCCGTCTAATAGTCCCCATTACCAAGATCTGTTTACTCCGTCTAATAGTCCCCCTCACCAAGATCAGTTTCCTCCGTCTAATACTCTCCATCACCAATATCTGTTTCCTCCGTCTAATAGTCCCCCTCACCAAGATCTGTTTCCTCCGTCTAATAGTCCCCCTCACCAATATCTGTTTCCTCCGTCTAATAGTCCCTCTCACCAAGATCTGTTTCCTCCTTCTAATAGTCCTCCTCATCAAGATCTGTTTCCTCCATCTAACAGTCCCCCTCACCAAGATCTGTTTCCTCCGTCTAATACTCTCCATCACCAAGATCTGTTTCCTCCGTCTAATAGTCCCCCTCACCAAGATCTGTTTCCTCCTTCTAATAGTCCCCCTCACCAAGATCTGTTTCTCCCGTCTAATAGTCCCACTCACCAAGATCTGTTTCCTCCGTCTAACAGTCCCCCTCACCAAGATCTGTTTCCTCCTTCTAATAGACCCACTCACCAAAATCTGTTTCCCCGCCTAATAGTCCCCCTCACCAAGATCTGTTTCCTCCGTCTAATAGTCCCCTTCACCAAGATCTGTTTCCTCCGTCCAATAGTCCCCCTCATCAAGATCTGTTTCCTCCGTCTAATAGTCCCCCTCACCAAGATCTGTTTCCTCCGTCTAATAGTCCCCCTCATCAAGATCTGTTTCCTCCGTCTAACAGTCCCCCTCAACAATATCTTTTTCCTCCAACTAATAGTCCCACTCACTAAGATCTGTTTCCTCCTTCTAATAGACCCACTCACCAAAATCTGTTTCCTCCGCCTAATAGTCCCCCTCACCAAGATCTGTTTCCTCCGTCTAATAGTCCCCATTACCAAGATCTGTTTACTCCGTCTAATAGTCCCCCTCACCAAGATCAGTTTCCTCCGTCTAATACTCTCCATCACCAAATATCTGTTTCCTCCGTCTAATAGTCCCCCTCACCAAGATCTGTTTCCTCCGTCTAATAGTCCCCCTCACCAATATCTGTTTCCTCCGTCTAATAGTCCCTCTCACCAAGATCTGTTTCCTCCTTCTAATAGTCCTCCTCATCAAGATCTGTTTCCTCCATCTAACAGTCCCCCTCACCAAGATCTGTTTCCTCCGTCTAATACTCTCCATCACCAAGATCTGTTTCCTCCGTCTAATAGTCCCCCTCACCAAGATCTGTTTCCTCCTTCTAATAGTCCCCCTCACCAAGATCTGTTTCTCCCGTCTAATAGTCCCACTCACCAAGATCTGTTTCCTCCGTCTAACAGTCCCCCTCACCAAGATCTGTTTCCTCCTTCTAATAGACCCACTCACCAAAATCTGTTTCCCCGCCTAATAGTCCCCCTCACCAAGATCTGTTTCCTCCGTCTAATAGTCCCCTTCACCAAGATCTGTTTCCTCCGTCTAATAGTCCCCACCTCACCAAGATCTGTTTCCTCCGTCTCATAGTCACCCTCACCAAGATCTGTTTCCTCCGTCTAATAGTCCCCCTCACCAAGATCTGTTTCCTCCGTCTAATAGTCCCCCTTACCAAGATCTGTTTCCTCCGTCTAATAGTCCCCACCTCACCAAGATCTCTTTCCTCCGTCTAATAGTCCCCCTCACCAAGATCTGTTTCCTCCGTCTAATAGTCCCCCTTACCAAGATCTGTTTCCTCCGTCTAATAGTCCCCCTCAACAAGATCTGTTTCCTCCGTCTAATAGTCCCCATTACCAAGATCTGTTTACTCCGTCTAATAGTCCCCCTCACCAAGATCAGTTTCCTCCGTCTAATACTCTCCATCACCAATATCTGTTTCCTCCGTCTAATAGTCCCCCTCACCAAGATCTGTTTCCTCCGTCTAATAGTCCCCCTCACCAATATCTGTTTCCTCCGTCTAATAGTCCCTCTCACCAAGATCTGTTTCCTCCTTCTAATAGTCCTCCTCATCAAGATCTGTTTCCTCCATCTAACAGTCCCCCTCACCAAGATCTGTTTCCTCCGTCTAATACTCTCCATCACCAAGATCTGTTTCCTCCGTCTAATAGTCCCCCTCACCAAGATCTGTTTCCTCCTTCTAATAGTCCCCCTCACCAAGATCTGTTTCTCCCGTCTAATAGTCCCACTCACCAAGATCTGTTTCCTCCGTCTAACAGTCCCCCTCACCAAGATCTGTTTCCTCCTTCTAATAGACCCACTCACCAAAATCTGTTTCCCCGCCTAATAGTCCCCCTCACCAAGATCTGTTTCCTCCGTCTAATAGTCCCCTTCACCAAGATCTGTTTCCTCCGTCCAATAGTCCCCCTCATCAAGATCTGTTTCCTCCGTCTAATAGTCCCCCTCACCAAGATCTGTTTCCTCCGTCTAATAGTCCCCCTCATCAAGATCTGTTTCCTCCGTCTAACAGTCCCCCTCAACAATATCTTTTTCCTCCAACTAATAGTCCCACTCACTAAGATCTGTTTCCTCCTTCTAATAGACCCACTCACCAAAATCTGTTTCCTCCGCCTAATAGTCCCCCTCACCAAGATCTGTTTCCTCCGTCTAATAGTCCCCCTCACCAAGATCTGTT
Organism: Salmo salar; assembly: GCF_965601325.2. NCBI lineage: Eukaryota > Metazoa > Chordata > Actinopteri > Salmoniformes > Salmonidae > Salmo > Salmo salar. Next base: position 67,057,453 of record NC_138301.1, read on the forward strand.
TCCTCCGTCCAATAGTCCCCCTCATCAAGATCTGTTTCCTCCGTCTAATAGTCCCTCTCACCAAGATCTGTTTCCTCCGTCTAATAGTCCCCCTCATCAAGATCTCTTTCCTCCGTCTAATAGTCCCCCTCACCAAGATCTGTTTCCTCCGACTAATAGTCCCCCTCACCAAGATCTGTTTCCTCCGTCTAATAGTCCCCCTCACCAAGATCTGTTTCCTCCGTCTAATAGTCCCCCTCACCAAGATCTGTTTCCTCGGTCTAATAGTCCCCCTCATCAAGATCTGTTTCCTCCGTCTAACAGTCCCCCTCAACAATATCTTTTTCCTCCATCTAATAGTCCCACTCACTAAGATCTGTTTCCTCCGTCTAATAGTCCCCCTCATCAAGATATGTTTCCTCTGTCTAATAGTCCCCCTCACTAAGATCTGTTTCCTCCGTCTAATAGTCCCCCTCAACAATATCTGTTTCCTCCCGTCTAATAGTCCCCCTCAGGAATATCTGTTTCCTCTGTCTAATAGACCCCCTTACCAAGATCTGTTTCCTCCGTCTAATAGTCCCCCTCACTAAGATCTGTTTCCTCCATCTAATTGTCCCCCTCATCAATATCTGTTTCCTCCGTCTAATAGTCCCCCTCAACAAAATCTGTTTCCGCCGTCTAATAGTCCCCCTCAGGAAGATCTGTTTCCTCCGTCTAATAGACCCCGTTACCAAGATCTGTTTCCTCCATCTAATAGTCCCCCTCACCAAGATCTGTTTCCTCCGTCTAATAGTCCCCCTCAACAATATCTGTTTCCTCCGTCTAATAGTCCCCCTCAGGAAGATCTGTTTCCTCCGTCTAATAGAACCCCTTACCAAGATCTATTTCCTCCGTCTAATAGTCCCCCTCACTGTCTAATAGTCCCCCTCACCAAGACCTGTTTCCTCCGTCTAATAGTCCCCCTCATCAAGATCTGTTTCCTCCATCTAATAGTCCCCCTCACCAAGATCTGTTTCCTCCGTCTAATAGTCCCCCTCACTAAGATCTGTTTCCTCCGTCTAATAGTCCCCCTCAGCAAGATCTGTTTCCTCCTCCTAATAGTCCCCCTCACCAAGACCTGTTTCCTCCGTCTAATTGTCCCCCTCACCAAGATCTGTTTCCTCCATCTAATAGTCCCCCTCATCAAGATCTGTTTCCTATGTCTAATAGTCCGACTCACCAAGATCTGTTTCCTCCTTCTAATAGTCCCCCTCACCAAGATATGTTTCCTCCGTCTAATAGTCCAACTCACCAAGATCTGTTTCCTCCGTCTAATAGTCCCCCCTCACCAAGATTCTGTTTCCTCCGTCTAATAGTCCCCCTCACCAAGATCTGTTTCCTCCGTCTAATAGTCCCTCCCTCACAAAGATATGTTTCCTCCGTCTAATAGTCCCCATTACCAAGATCTGTTTCCTCTGTCTAATACTCTCCATCACCAAGATCTGTTTCCTCCGTCTAATTGTCCCCCTCACCAATATCTGTTTCCTCCGTCTAATATTCCCACTCACCAAGATCTGTTTCCTCCGTCTAACAGTCCCCCTCACCAAGATCTGTTTCCTCCGTCTAATAGTCCCCCTCACAAAGATCTGTTTCCTACGTCTAATAGTCCCCCTCACCAAGATCTGTTTCCTCCGTCTAATAATTCACCTCACCAAGATCTGTTTCCTCCGTCTAATAGTCCCCACCTCACCAAGATCTGTTTCCTCCGTCTCATAGTCACCCTCACCAAGATCTGTTTCCTCCGTCTAATAGTCCCCCTCACCAAGATCTGTTTCCTCCGTCTAATAGTCCCCCTTACCAAGATCTGTTTCCTCCGTCTAATAGTCCCCACCTCACCAAGATCTCTTTCCTCCGTCTAATAGTCCCCCTCACCAAGATCTGTTTCCTCCGTCTAATAGTCCCCCTTACCAAGATCTGTTTCCTCCGTCTAATAGTCCCCCTCAACAAGATCTGTTTCCTCCGTCTAATAGTCCCCATTACCAAGATCTGTTTACTCCGTCTAATAGTCCCCCTCACCAAGATCAGTTTCCTCCGTCTAATACTCTCCATCACCAATATCTGTTTCCTCCGTCTAATAGTCCCCCTCACCAAGATCTGTTTCCTCCGTCTAATAGTCCCCCTCACCAATATCTGTTTCCTCCGTCTAATAGTCCCTCTCACCAAGATCTGTTTCCTCCTTCTAATAGTCCTCCTCATCAAGATCTGTTTCCTCCATCTAACAGTCCCCCTCACCAAGATCTGTTTCCTCCGTCTAATACTCTCCATCACCAAGATCTGTTTCCTCCGTCTAATAGTCCCCCTCACCAAGATCTGTTTCCTCCTTCTAATAGTCCCCCTCACCAAGATCTGTTTCTCCCGTCTAATAGTCCCACTCACCAAGATCTGTTTCCTCCGTCTAACAGTCCCACTCACTAAGATCTGTTTCCTCCTTCTAATAGACCCACTCACCAAAATCTGTTTCCTCCGCCTAATAGTCCCCCTCACCAAGATCTGTTTCCTCCGTCTAATAGTCCCCCTCACCAAGATCTGTTTCCTCCGTCCAATAGTCCCCCTCATCAAGATCTGTTTCCTCCGTCTAATAGTCCCTCTCACCAAGATCTGTTTCCTCCGTCTAATAGTCCCCCTCATCAAGATCTCTTTCCTCCGTCTAATAGTCCCCCTCACCAAGATCTGTTTCCTCCGACTAATAGTCCCCCTCACCAAGATCTGTTTCCTCCGTCTAATAGTCCCCCTCACCAAGATCTGTTTCCTCCGTCTAATAGTCCCCCTCACCAAGATCTGTTTCCTCGGTCTAATAGTCCCCCTCATCAAGATCTGTTTCCTCCGTCTAACAGTCCCCCTCAACAATATCTTTTTCCTCCATCTAATAGTCCCACTCACTAAGATCTGTTTCCTCCGTCTAATAGTCCCCCTCATCAAGATATGTTTCCTCTGTCTAATAGTCCCCCTCACTAAGATCTGTTTCCTCCGTCTAATAGTCCCCCTCAACAATATCTGTTTCCTCCCGTCTAATAGTCCCCCTCAGGAAGATCTGTTTCCTCTGTCTAATAGACCCCCTTACCAAGATCTGTTTCCTCCGTCTAATAGTCCCCCTCACTAAGATCTGTTTCCTCCATCTAATTGTCCCCCTCATCAATATCTGTTTCCTCCGTCTAATAGTCCCCCTCAACAAAATCTGTTTCCGCCGTCTAATAGTCCCCCTCAGGAAGATCTGTTTCCTCCGTCTAATAGACCCCGTTACCAAGATCTGTTTCCTCCATCTAATAGTCCCCCTCACCAAGATCTGTTTCCTCCGTCTAATAGTCCCCCTCAACAATATCTGTTTCCTCCGTCTAATAGTCCCCCTCAGGAAGATCTGTTTCCTCCGTCTAATAGAACCCCTTACCAAGATCTATTTCCTCCGTCTAATAGTCCCCCTCACTGTCTAATAGTCCCCCTCACCAAGATCTGTGTCCTCCGTCTAATAGTCCCCCTCACCAAGATATGTTTCCTCCGTCTAATTGTCCCCCTCACCAAGACCTGTTTCCTCCGTCTAATAGTCCCCCTCATCAAGATCTGTTTCCTCCATCTAATAGTCCCCCTCACCAAGATCTGTTTCCTCCGTCTAATAGTCCCCCTCACTAAGATCTGTTTCCTCCGTCTAATAGTCCCCCTCAGCAAGATCTGTTTCCTCCTCCTAATTGTCCCCCTCACCAAGACCTGTTTCCTCCGTCTAATTGTCCCCCTCACCAAGATCTGTTTCCTCCATCTAATAGTCCCCCTCATCAAGATCTGTTTCCTATGTCTAATAGTCCGACTCACCAAGATCTGTTTCCTCCTTCTAATAGTCCCCCTCACCAAGATATGTTTCCTCCGTCTAATAGTCCAACTCACCAAGATCTGTTTCCTCCGTCTAATAGTCCCCCCTCACCAAGATTCTGTTTCCTCTGTCTAATACTCTCCATCACCAAGATCTGTTTCCTCCGTCTAATTGTCCCCCTCACCAAGATCTGTTTCCTCCGCCTAATAGTCCCCCTCACCAAGATCTGTTTCCTCCTTCTAATAGCCCCACTCACCAAAATCTGTTTCCTCCGCCTAATAGTCCCCCTCACCAAGATCTGTTTCCTCCGTCTAATAGTCCCTCTCACCAAGATCTGTTTCCTCCTTCTAATAGTCCCTGTCACCAAGATCTGTTTCCTCCGTCTAATAGTCCCCCTCACCAAGACCTGTTTCCTCCGTCTAATAGTCCTCCTCATCAAGATCTGTTTCCTCCATCTAACAGTCCCCCTCACCAAGATCTGTTTCCTCCGTCTAATACTCTCCATCACCAAGATCTGTTTCCTCCGTCTAATAGTCCCCCTCACCAAGATCTGTTTCCTCCGTCTAATAGTCCCCCTCACCAAGATCTGTTTCTCCCGTCTAATAGTCCCACTCACCAAGATCTGTTTCCTCCGTCTAACAGTCCCCCTCACCAAGATCTGTTTCCTCCGTCTAATAGTCCCACTCACCAAGATCTGTTTCCTCCGTCTAATAGTCCCACTCACCAAGATCTGTTTCCTCCGTCTAATAGTCCCCCCTCACCAAGATTCTGTTTCCTCCGTCTAATAGTCCCCCTCACCAAGATCTGTTTCCTCCGTCTAATAGTCCCTCCCTCACCAAGATCTGTGTCCTCCGTCTAATAGTCCCCCTCACCAAGATCTGTTTCCTCCGTCTAATTGTCCCCCTCAACAAGACCTGTTTCCTCCGTCTAATAGTCCCCCTCATCAAGATCTGTTTCCTCCATCTAATAGTCCCCCTCACCAAGATCTGTTTCCTCCGTCTAATAGTCCCCCTCATCAAGATCTGTTTCCTCCATCTAATAGTCCCCCTCACCAAGATCTGTTTCCTCCGTCTAATAGACCCCCTTACCAAGATCTGTTTCCTCCGTCTAATAGTCCCCCTCACCAATATCTGTTTCCTCCATCTAATAGTCCCTTTCACCAAGATCTGTTTCCTCCATCTAATAGTCCCCCTCAGCAAGATGTGTTTCCTCCGCCTAATAGTCCCCCTCACCAAGACCTGTTTCCTCCGTCTAATTGTCCCCCTCACCAAGACCTGTTTCCTCTGTCTAATTGTCCCCCTCATCAAGATCTGTTTCCTATGTCTAATAGTCCGACTCACCAAGATCTGTTTCCTCCTTCTAATAGTCCCCCTCACCAAGATATGTTTCCTCCGTCTAATAGTCCCCCTCACCAAGATCTGTTTCCTCCGTCTAATAGTCCCCATCACCAAGATCTGTTTCATCCGTCTAATAGTCCCCCTCACCAAGATCTGTTTACTCCGTCTAATAGCCCCCCTCACCAAGATCTGTTTCCTCCGTCTAATAGTCCCCCTCATCAAGATCTGTTTCCTCCGTCTAATAGTCCCCCTCACCAATATCTGTTTCCTCCATCTAATAGTCCCCCTTATCAAGATCTGTTTCCTACGTCTAATAGTCCCACTCACCAAGATCTGTTTCCTCCTTCTAATAGTCCCCCTCACCAATATCTGTTTCCTCCTTCTAATAGTCCCCCTCACCAAGATCTGTTTCCTCTGTCTAATAGTCCCCCTCATCAAAATCTGTTTCCTCCGTCTAATAGTCCCCCTCAACAATATCTGTTTCCTCCGTCTAATAGTCCCCCTCAACAAGATCTGTTTCCTCCGTCTAATAGTCGCTATTACCAAGATCTGTTTACTCCGTCCAATAGTCCCCCTCACCAAGATCTGTTTCCTCCGTCTAATACTCTCCATCACCAAGATCTGTTTCCTCCGTCTAATAGTCCCCCTCACCAAGATCTGTTTCCTCCGTCTAATAGTCCCACTCACCAAGATCTGTTTCCTCCGTCTAACAGTCCCCCTCACCAAGATCTGTTTCCTCCTTCTAATAGACCCACTCACCAAAATCTGTTACCTCCGCCTAATAGTCCCCCTCACCAAGATCTGTTACCTCCGTCTAATAGTCCCCCTCACCAAGATCTGTTTCCTCCGTCCAATAGTCCCCCTCATCAAGATCTGTTTCCTCCGTCTAATAGTCCCCTCACCAAGATCTGTTTCCTCCGTCTAATAGTCCCCCTCATCAAGATCTGTTTCCTTCGTCTAATAGTCCCCCTCATCAAGATCTGTTTCCCCCGTCTAATAGTCCCCCTCACCAAGATCTATTTCCTCCATCTAATAGTCCCCCTCACCAAGATCTGTTTCCTCCGTCTAATAGTCCCCCTCATCAAGATCGGTTTCCTCCGTCTAACTGTCCCCCTCAAAAATATCTTTTTCCTCCGTCTAATAGTCCCACTCACTAAGATCTGTTTCCTCCGTCTAATAGTCCCCCTCATCAAGATATGTTTCCCCCTTCTAATAGTCCCCCTCACCAAGATCTGTTTACTCCGTCTAATAGTCCCCCTCAACAATATCTGTTTCGTCCGTCTAATAGTCCCCCTCACCAAGATCTGTTTACTCCGTCTAATAGCCCCCCTCACCAAGAACGGTTTCCTCCGTCTAATAGTCCCCCTCATCAAGATCTGTTTCCTCCGTCTAAAAGTCCCCCTCAGGAAGATCTGTTTCCTCTGTCTAATAGACCCCCTTACCAAGATATGTTTCCTCCGTCTAATAGTCCCCCTCACTAAGATCTGTTTCCTCCATCTAATTGTCCCCCTCATCAATATCTGTTTCCTCCGTCTAATAGTCCCCCTCATCAATATCTGTTTCCGCTGTCTAATAGTCCCCCTCAGGAAGATCTGTTTCCTCCGTCTAATAGACCCCGTTACCAAGATCTGTTTCCTCCATCTAATAGTCCCCCTCACCAAGATCTGATTCCTCCGTCTAATAGTCCCCCTCAACAATATCTGTTTCCTCCGTCTAATATTCCCCCTCAGGAAGATCTGTTTCCTCCGTCTAATAGAACCCCTTACCATGATCTGTTTCCTCCGTCTAATAGTCCCCCTCACCGTCTAATAGTCCCCCTCACCAAGATCTGTGTCCTCCGTCTAATAGTCCCCCTCACTAAGATCTGTTTCCTCCGTCTAATTGTCCCCCTCACCAAGACCTGTTTCCTCCATCTAATAGTCCCCCTCATCAAGATCTGTTTCCTCCATCTAATAGTCCCCCTCACCAAGATCTGTTTCCTCCGTCTAATGGACCCCCTCACCAAGATCTGTTTCCTCCGTCTAATAGTCCCCCTCACCAATATCTGTTTCCTCCATCTAATAGTCCCTTTCACCAAGATCTGTTTCCTCCATCTAATAGTCCCCCTCAGCAAGATCTGTTTCCTCCGCCTAATAGTCCCCTTCACCAAGACCTGTTTCCTCCGTCTAATTGTCCCCCTCACCAAGATCTGTTTCCTCCATCTAATAGTCCCCCTCATCAAGATCTGTTTCCTATGTCTAATAGTCCGACTCACCAAGATCTGTTTCCTCCTTCTAATAGTCCCCCTCACCAAGATATGTTTCCTCCGTCTAATAGTCCCACTCACCAAGATCTGTTTCCTCCGTCTAATAGTCCCACTCACCAAGATCTGTTTCCTCCGTCTAATAGTCCCCCTCACCAAGATCTGTTTCCTCCGTCTAATAGTCCCCCTCAACAATATCTGTTTTCTTATGTCTAATAGTCCGACTCACCAAGATCTGTTTCCTCCTTCTAATAGTCCCCCTCACCAAGATATGTTTCCTCCGTCTAATAGTCCCACTCACCAAGATATGTTTCCTCCGTCCAATAGTCCCCCTCACCAAGATCTGTTTCCTCCGTCTAATAGTCCCTCCCTCACAAAGATATGTTTCTTCCGTTTAATAGTCCCCCTCACCAATATATGTTTCCTCCGTCTAATAGTCCCCATCACCAAGATCTGTTTCATCCGTCTAATAGTCCCACTCACCAAGATCTGTTTCCTCCGTCTAATAGTCCCCCCTCACCAAGATTCTGTTTCCTCCGTCTAATAGTCCCCCTCACCAAGATCTGTTTCCTCCGTCTAATAGTCCCTCCCTCACAAAGATATGTTTCTTCCGTTTAATAGTCCCCCTCACCAATATATGTTTCCTCCGTCTAATAGTCCCCATCACCAAGATCTGTTTCATCCGTCTAATAGCCCCCCTCACCAAGAACTGTTTCCTCCGTTTAATAGTCCCCCTCATCAAGATCTGTTTCCTCCGTCTAATAGTCCCCCTCAGGAAGATCTGTTTCCTCTGTCTAATAGACCCCCTTACCAATATATGTTTCCTCCGTCTAATAGTCCCCCTCATCAATATCTGTTTCCGCTGTCTAATAGTCCCCCTCAGGAAGATCTGTTTCCTCCGTCTAATAGACCCCGTTACCAAGATCTGTTTCCTCCATCTAATAGTCCCCCTCACCAAGAACTGTTTCCTCCGTCTAATAGTCCCCCTCATCAAGATCTGTTTCCTCCGTCTAATAGTCCCCCTCAGGAAGATCTGTTTCCTCTGTCTAATAGACCCCCTTACCAAGATATGTTTCCTCCGTCTAATAGTCCCCCTCACTAAGATCTGTTTCCTCCATCTAATTGTCCCCCTCATCAATATCTGTTTCCTCCGTCTAATAGTCCCCCTCATCAATATCTGTTTCCGCTGTCTAATAGTCCCCCTCAGGAAGATCTGTTTCCTCCGTCTAATAGACCCCGTTACCAAGATCTGTTTCCTCCATCTAATAGTCCCCCTCACCAAGATCTGTTTCCTCCGTCTAATAGTCCCCCTCAACAATATCTGTTTCCTCCGTCTAATAGTCCCCCTCAGGAAGATCTGTTTCCTCCGTCTAATAGAACCCCTTACCATGATCTGTTTCCTCCGTCTAATAGTCCCCCTCACCGTCTAATAGTCCCCCTCACCAAGATCTGTGTCCTCCGTCTAATAGTCCCCCTCACTAAGATCTGTTTCCTCCGTCTAATTGTCCCCCTCACCAATACCTGTTTCCTCCGTCTAATAGTCCCCCTCATCAAGATCTGTTTCCTCCATCTAATAGTCCCCCTCACCAAGATCTGTTTCCTCCGTCTAATAGACCCCCTCACCAAGATCTGTTTCCTCCGTCTAATAGTCCCCCTCACCAATATCTGTTTCCTCCATCTAATAGTCCCTTTCACCAAGATCTGTTTCCTCCATCTAATAGTCCCCCTCAGCAAGATCTGTTTCCTCCGCCTAATAGTCCCCTTCACCAAGACCTGTTTCCTCCATCTAATTGTCCCCCTCACCAAGATCTGTTTCCTCCATCTAATAGTCCCCCTCATCAAGATCTGTTTCCTATGTCTAATAGTCCGACTCACCAAGATCTGTTTCCTCCTTCTAATAGTCCCCCTCACCAAGATATGTTTCCTCCGTCTAATAGTCCCACTCACCAAGATCTGTTTCCTCCGTCTAATAGTCCCACTCACCAAGATCTGTTTCCTCCGTCTAATAGTCCCCCCTCACCAAGATTCTGTTTCCTCCGTCTAATAGTCCCCCTCACCAAGATCTGTTTCCTCCGTCTAATAGTCCCTCCCTCACAAAGATATGTTTCTTCCGTTTAATAGTCCCCCTCACCAATATATGTTTCCTCTGTCTAATAGTCCCCCTCAACAAGATATGTTTCCTCCGTCTAATAGTCCCCATCACCAAGATCTGTTTCATCCGTCTAATAGTCCCCCTCACCAAGATCTGTTTACTCCGTCTAATAGCCCCCCTCACCAAGAACTGTTTCCTCCGTCTAATAGTCCCCCTCATCAAGATCTGTTTCCTCCGTCTAATAGTCCCCCTCACCAATATCTGTTTCCTACGTCTAATAGTCCCACTCACCAAGATCTGTTTCCTCCTTCTAATAGTCCCCCTCACCAAGATCTGTTTCCTCCTTCTAATAGTCCCCCTCACCAAGATCTGTTTCCTCTGTCTAATAGTCCCCCTCATCAAGATCTGTTTCCTCCGTCTAATAGTCCCCCTCAACAATATCTGTTTCCTCTGTCTAATAGTCCCCCTCAACAAGATCTGTTTCCTCCGTCTAATAGTCGCTATTACCAAGATCTGTTTACTCCGTCCAATAGTCCCCCTCACCAAGATCTGTTTCCTCCGTCTAATAGTCCCCCTCAGGAAGATCTGTTTCCTCCGTCTAATAGACCCCGTTACCAAGATCTGTTTCCTCCATCTAATAGTCCCCCTCACCAAGATCTGATTCCTCCGTCTAATAGTCCCCCTCAACAATATCTGTTTCCTCCGTCTAATATTCCCCCTCAGGAAGATCTGTTTCCTCCGTCTAATAGAACCCCTTACCATGATCTGTTTCCTCCGTCTAATAGTCCCCCTCACCGTCTAATAGTCCCCCTCACCAAGATCTGTGTCCTCCGTCTAATAGTCCCCCTCACTAAGATCTGTTTCCTCCGTCTAATTGTCCCCCTCACCAAGACCTGTTTCCTCCATCTAATAGTCCCCCTCATCAAGATCTGTTTCCTCCATCTAATAGTCCCCCTCACCAAGATCTGTTTCCTCCGTCTAATGGACCCCCTCACCAAGATCTGTTTCCTCCGTCTAATAGTCCCCCTCACCAATATCTGTTTCCTCCATCTAATAGTCCCTTTCACCAAGATCTGTTTCCTCCATCTAATAGTCCCCCTCAGCAAGATCTGTTTCCTCCGCCTAATAGTCCCCTTCACCAAGACCTGTTTCCTCCGTCTAATTGTCCCCCTCACCAAGATCTGTTTCCTCCATCTAATAGTCCCCCTCATCAAGATCTGTTTCCTATGTCTAATAGTCCGACTCACCAAGATCTGTTTCCTCCTTCTAATAGTCCCCCTCACCAAGATATGTTTCCTCCGTCTAATAGTCCCACTCACCAAGATCTGTTTCCTCCGTCTAATAGTCCCACTCACCAAGATCTGTTTCCTCCGTCTAATAGTCCCCCTCACCAAGATCTGTTTCCTCCGTCTAATAGTCCCCCTCAACAATATCTGTTTCCTATGTCTAATAGTCCGACTCACCAAGATCTGTTTCCTCCTTCTAATAGTCCCCCTCACCAAGATATGTTTCCTCCGTCTAATAGTCCCACTCACCAAGATATGTTTCCTCCGTCCAATAGTCCCCCTCACCAAGATCTGTTTCCTCCGTCTAATAGTCCCTCCCTCACAAAGATATGTTTCTTCCGTTTAATAGTCCCCCTCACCAATATATGTTTCCTCCGTCTAATAGTCCCCATCACCAAGATCTGTTTCATCCGTCTAATAGTCCCACTCACCAAGATCTGTTTCCTCCGTCTAATAGTCCCCCCTCACCAAGATTCTGTTTCCTCCGTCTAATAGTCCCCCTCACCAAGATCTGTTTCCTCCGTCTAATAGTCCCTCCCTCACAAACATATGTTTCTTCCGTTTAATAGTCCCCCTCACCAATATATGTTTCCTCCGTCTAATAGTCCCCATCACCAAGATCTGTTTCATCCGTCTAATAGCCCCCCTCACCAAGAACTGTTTCCTCCGTCTAATAGTCCCCCTCATCAAGATCTGTTTCCTCCGTCTAATAGTCCCCCTCAGGAAGATCTGTTTCCTCTGTCTAATAGACCCCCTTACCAATATATGTTTCCTCCGTCTAATAGTCCCCCTCACTAAGATCTGTTTCCTCCATCTAATTGTCCCCCTCATCAATATCTGTTTCCTCCGTCTAATAGTCCCCCTCATCAATATCTGTTTCCGCTGTCTAATAGTCCCCCTCAGGAAGATCTGTTTCCTCCGTCTAATAGACCCCGTTACCAAGATCTGTTTCCTCCATCTAATAGTCCCCCTCACCAAGAACTGTTTCCTCCGTCTAATAGTCCCCCTCATCAAGATCTGTTTCCTCCGTCTAATAGTCCCCCTCAGGAAGATCTGTTTCCTCTGTCTAATAGACCCCCTTACCAAGATATGTTTCCTCCGTCTAATAGTCCCCCTCACTAAGATCTGTTTCCTCCATCTAATTGTCCCCCTCATCAATATCTGTTTCCTCCGTCTAATAGTCCCCCTCATCAATATCTGTTTCCGCTGTCTAATAGTCCCCCTCAGGAAGATCTGTTTCCTCCGTCTAATAGACCCCGTTACCAAGATCTGTTTCCTCCATCTAATAGTCCCCCTCACCAAGATCTGTTTCCTCCGTCTAATAGTCCCCCTCAACAATATCTGTTTCCTCCGTCTAATAGTCCCCCTCAGGAAGATCTGTTTCCTCCGTCTAATAGAACCCCTTACCATGATCTGTTTCCTCCGTCTAATAGTCCCCCTCACCGTCTAATAGTCCCCCTCACCAAGATCTGTGTCCTCCGTCTAATAGTCCCCCTCACTAAGATCTGTTTCCTCCGTCTAATTGTCCCCCTCACCAATACCTGTTTCCTCCGTCTAATAGTCCCCCTCATCAAGATCTGTTTCCTCCATCTAATAGTCCCCCTCACCAAGATCTGTTTCCTCCGTCTAATAGACCCCCTCACCAAGATCTGTTTCCTCCGTCTAATAGTCCCCCTCACCAATATCTGTTTCCTCCATCTAATAGTCCCTTTCACCAAGATCTGTTTCCTCCATCTAATAGTCCCCCTCAGCAAGATCTGTTTCCTCCGCCTAATAGTCCCCTTCACCAAGACCTGTTTCCTCCATCTAATTGTCCCCCTCACCAAGATCTGTTTCCTCCATCTAATAGTCCCCCTCATCAAGATCTGTTTCCTATGTCTAATAGTCCGACTCACCAAGATCTGTTTCCTCCTTCTAATAGTCCCCCTCACCAAGATATGTTTCCTCCGTCTAATAGTCCCACTCACCAAGATCTGTTTCCTCCGTCTAATAGTCCCACTCACCAAGATCTGTTTCCTCCGTCTAATAGTCCCCCCTCACCAAGATTCTGTTTCCTCCGTCTAATAGTCCCCCTCACCAAGATCTGTTTCCTCCGTCTAATAGTCCCTCCCTCACAAAGATATGTTTCTTCCGTTTAATAGTCCCCCTCACCAATATATGTTTCCTCTGTCTAATAGTCCCCCTCACCAAGATATGTTTCCTCCGTCTAATAGTCCCCATCACCAAGATCTGTTTCATCCGTCTAATAGTCCCCCTCACCAAGATCTGTTTACTCCGTCTAATAGCCCCCCTCACCAAGAACTGTTTCCTCCGTCTAATAGTCCCCCTCATCAAGATCTGTTTCCTCCGTCTAATAGTCCCCCTCACCAATATCTGTTTCCTACGTCTAATAGTCCCACTCACCAAGATCTGTTTCCTCCTTCTAATAGTCCCCCTCACCAAGATCTGTTTCCTCCTTCTAATAGTCCCCCTCACCAAGATCTGTTTCCTCTGTCTAATAGTCCCCCTCATCAAGATCTGTTTCCTCCGTCTAATAGTCCCCCTCAACAATATCTGTTTCCTCTGTCTAATAGTCCCCCTCAACAAGATCTGTTTCCTCCGTCTAATAGTCGCTATTACCAAGATCTGTTTACTCCGTCCAATAGTCCCCCTCACCAAGATCTGTTTCCTCCGTCTAATAGTCCCCCTCACCAATATCTGTTTCCTCCGTCTAATAGTCCCCCTCACCAAGATCTGTTTCCTCCGTCTAATAGTCCCATTCACCAAGATCTGTTTCCTCCGTCTAACAGTCCCCCTCACCAAGATCTGTTTCCTCCTTCTAATAGACCCAATCACCAAAATCTGTTATCTCCGCCTACTAGTCCCCCTCACCAAGATCTGTTACCTCCATCTAATAGTCCCCCTCAGCAAGATCTGTTTCCTCCGCCTAATAGTCCCCTTCACCAAGACCTGTTTCCTCCATCTAATTGTCCCCCTCACCAAGATCTGTTTCCTCCATCTAATAGTCCCCCTCATCAAGATCTGTTTCCTATGTCTAATAGTCCGACTCACCAAGATCTGTTTCCTCCTTCTAATAGTCCCCCTCACCAAGATCTGTTTCCTCTGTCTAATAGTCCCCCTCATCAAGATCTGTTTCCTCCGTCTAATAGTCCCCCTCAACAATATCTGTTTCCTCTCTCTAATAGTCCCCCTCAACAAGATCTGTTTCCTCCGTCTAATAGTCGCTATTACCAAGATCTGTTTACTCCGTCCAATAGTCCCCCTCACCAAGATCTGTTTCCTCCGTCTAATAGTCCCCCTCACCAATATCTGTTCCCTCCGTCTAATAGTCCCCCTCACCAAGATCTGTTTCCTCCGTCTAATAGTCCCATTCACCAAGATCTGTTTCCTCCGTCTAACAGTCCCCCTCACCAAGATCTGTTTCCTCCTTCTAATAGACCCACTCACCAAAATCTGTTATCTCCGCCTACTAGTCCCACTCACCAAGATCTGTTACCTCCGTCTAATAGTCCCCCTCACCAAGATCTGTTTCCTCCGTCCAATAGTCCCCCTCATCAAGATCTGTTTCCTCCGTCTAATAGTCCCCTCACCAAGATCTGTTTCCTCCGTCTAATAGTCCCCCTCATCAAGATCTGTTTCCTTCATCTAATAGTCCCCCTCATCAAGATCTGTTTCCCCCGTCTAATAGTCCCCCTCACCAAGATCTATTTCCTCCATCTAATAGTCCCCCTCACCAAGATCTGTTTCCTCCGTCTAATAGTCCCCCTCATCAAGATCGGTTTCCTCCGTCTAACTGTCCCCCTCAAAAATATATTTTTCCTCCGTCTAATAGTCCCACTCACTAAGATCTGTTTCCTCCGTCTAATAGTCCCCCTCATCAAGATATGTTTCCCCCTTCTAATAGTCCCCCTCACCAAGATCTGTTTACTCCGTCTAATAGTCCCCCTCACCAATATCTGTTTCCTCCGTCTAATAGTCCCCCTCATCAAGATCTGTTTCCTCCGTCTAATAGTCCCCCTCACTAAGATCTGTTTCCTCCGTCTAATAGTCCCCCTCAACAATATCTGTTTCCTCCGTCTAATAGTCCCCCTCAGGAAGATCTGTTTCCTCTGTCTAATAGACCCCCTTACCAAGATATGTTTCCTCCGTCCAATAGTCCCCCTCACTAAGATCTGTTTCCTCCATCTAATTGTCCCCCTCATCAATATCTGTTTCCTCCGTCTAATAGTCCCCCTCATCAATATCTGTTTCCGCCGTCTAATAGTCCCCCTCAAGAAGATCTGTTTCCTCCGTCTAATAGACCCCGTTACCAAGATCTGTTTCCTCCATCTAATAGTCCCCCTCACCAAGATCTGTTTCCTCCGTCTAATAGTTCCCCTCAACAATATCTGTTTCCTCCGTCTAATAGTCCCCCTCAGGAAGATCTGTTTCCTCCGTCTAATAGAAACCCTTACCAAGATCTGTTTCCTCCGTCTAATAGTCCCCCTCACCGTCTAATAGTCCCCCTCACCAAGATCTGTGTCCTCCGTCTAATAGTCCCCCTCACCAAGATCTGTTTCCTCCGTCTAATTGTCCCCCTCACCAAGACCTGTTTCCTCCGTCTAATATTCCCCCTCATCAAGATCTGTTTCCTCCATCTAATAGTCCCCCTCACCAAGATCTGTTTCCTCCGTCTAATAGACCCCCTCACCAAGATCTGTTTCCTCCGTCTAATAGTCCCCCTCACCAAAATCTGTTTCCTCCATCTAATAGTCCCTCTCACCAAGATCTGTTTCCTCCATCTAATAGTCCCCCTCAGCAAGATCTGTTTCCTCCGCCTAATAGTCCCCCTCACCAAGACCTGTATCCTCCGACTAATTGTCCCCCTCACCAAGATCTGTTTCCTCCATCTAATAGTCCCCCTCATCAAGATCTGTTTCCTATGTCTAATAGTCCGACTCACCAAGATCTGTTTCCTCCTTCTAATAGTCCCCCTCACCAAGATATGTTTCCTCCGTCTAATAGTCCCACTCACCAAGATCTGTTTCCTCCGTCTAATAGTCCCACTCACCAAGATCTGTTTCCTCCGTCTAATAGTCCCCCCTCACCAAGATTCTGTTTCCTCCGTCTAATAGTCCCCCTCACCAAGATCTGTTTCCTCCGTCTAATAGTCCCTCCCTCACAAAGATATGTTTCCTCCGTCTAATAGTCCCCCTCACCAATATATGTTTCCTCTGTCTAATAGTCCCCCTCACCAAGATCTGTTTCCTCCGTCTAATAGTCCCCATCACCAAGATCTGTTTCATCCGTCTAATAGTCCCCCTCACCAAGATCTCTTTACTCCGTCTAATAGTCCCCCTCACCAAGATCTGTTTCCTCCTTCTAATAGTCCCCCTCACCAAGATCTGTTTCCTCTGTCTAATAGTCCCCCTCACCAAGATCTGTTTCCTCCTTCTAATAGACCCACTCACCAAAATCTGTTTCCTCCGCCTAATAGTCCCCCTCACCAAGATCTGTTTCCTCCGTCTAATAGTCCCCTTCACCAAGATCTGTTTCCTCCGTCCAATAGTCCCCCTCATCAAGATCTGTTTCCTCCGTCTAATAGTCCCCCTCACCAAGATCTGTTTCCTCCGTCTAATAGTCCCCCTCATCAAGATCTGTTTCCTCCGTCTAATAGTCCCCCTCACCAAGATCTGTTTCCTCCGACTAATAGTCCCCCTCACCAAGATCTGTTTCCTCCGTCTAATAGTCCCCCTCACCAAGATCTGTTTCCTCCGTATAATAGTCCCCCTCATCAAGATATGTTTCCTCCGTCTAATAGTCCCCCTCACCAAGATCTGTTTCCTCCGTCTAATAGTCCCCCTCACCAAGATCTGTTTCCTCCGTCTAATAGTCACCCTCATCAAGATCTGTTTCCTCCGTCTCACAGTCCCCCTCAACAATATATTTTTCCTCCATCTAATAGTCCCACTCACTAAGATCTGTTTCCTCCGCCTAATAGTCCCCCTCACCAAGATCTGTTTCCTCCGTCTAATAGTCCCCCTCACCAAGATCTGTTTCCTCCGTCCAATAGTCCCCCTCATCAAGATCTGTTTCCTCCGTCTAATAGTCCCCCTAACCAAGATCTGTTTCCTCCGTCTAATAGTCCCCCTCATCAAGATCTCTTTCCTCCGTCTAATAGTCCCCCTCACCAAGATCTGTTTCCTCCGACTAATAGTCCCCCTCACCAAGATCTGTTTCCTCCGTCTAATAGTCCCCCTCACCAAGATCTGTTTACTCCATCTAATAGTCCCCCTCACCAAGATCTGTTTCCTCCGTCCAATAGTCCCCCTCACTAAGATCTGTTTCCTCCATCTAATAGTCCCCCTCATCAATATCTGTTTCCGCCGTCTAATAGTCCCCCTCAAGAAGATCTGTTTCCTCCGTCTAATAGACCCCGTTACCAAGATCTGTTTCCTCCATCTAATAGTCCCCCTCACCAAGATCTGTTTCCTCCGTCTAATAGTCCCCCTCAACAATATCTGTTTCCTCCGTCTAATAGTCCCCCTCAGGAAGATCTGTTTCCTCCGTCTAATAGAACCCCTTACCATGATCTGTTTCCTCCGTCTAATAGTCCCCCTCACCGTCTAATAGTCCCCCTCACCAAGATCTGTGTCCTCCGTCTAATAGTCCCCCTCACTAAGATCTGTTTCCTCCGTCTAATTGTCCCCCTCACCAAGACCTGTTTCCTCCGTCTAATAGTCCCCCTCATCAAGATCTGTTTCCTCCATCTAATAGTCCCCCTCACCAAGATCTGTTTCCTCCGTCTAATAGACCCCCTCACCAAGATCTGTTTCCTCCGTCTAATAGTCCCCCTCACCAATATCTGTTTCCTCCATCTAATAGTCCCTTTCACCAAGATCTGTTTCCTCCATCTAATAGTCCCCCTCAGCAAGATCTGTTTCCTCCGCCTAATAGTCCCCTTCACCAAGACCTGTTTCCTCCATCTAATTGTCCCCCTCACCAAGATCTGTTTCCTCCATCTAATAGTCCCCCTCATCAAGATCTGTTTCCTATGTCTAATAGTCCGACTCACCAAGATCTGTTTCCTCCTTCTAATAGTCCCCCTCACCAAGATCTGTTTCCTCTGTCTAATAGTCCCCCTCATCAAGATCTGTTTCCTCCGTCTAATAGTCCCCCTCAACAATATCTGTTTCCTCTGTCTAATAGTCCCCCTCAACAAGATCTGTTTCCTCCGTCTAATAGTCGCTATTACCAAGATCTGTTTACTCCGTCCAATAGTCCCCCTCACCAAGATCTGTTTCCTCCGTCTAATAGTCCCCCTCACCAATATCTGTTCCCTCCGTCTAATAGTCCCCCTCACCAAGATCTGTTTCCTCCGTCTAATAGTCCCATTCACCAAGATCTGTTTCCTCCGTCTAACAGTCCCCCTCACCAAGATCTGTTTCCTCCTTCTAATAGACCCACTCACCAAAATCTGTTATCTCCGCCTACTAGTCCCCCTCACCAAGATCTGTTACCTCCGTCTAATAGTCCCCCTCACCAAGATCTGTTTCCTCCGTCCAATAGTCCCCCTCATCAAGATCTGTTTCCTCCGTCTAATAGTCCCCTCACCAAGATCTGTTTCCTCCGTCTAATAGTCCCCCTCATCAAGATCTGTTTCCTTCATCTAATAGTCCCCCTCATCAAGATCTGTTTCCCCCGTCTAATAGTCCCCCTCACCAAGATCTATTTCCTCCATCTAATAGTCCCCCTCACCAAGATCTGTTTCCTCCGTCTAATAGTCCCCCTCATCAAGATCGGTTTCCTCCGTCTAACTGTCCCCCTCAAAAATATATTTTTCCTCAGTCTAATAGTCCCACTCACTAAGATCTGTTTCCTCCGTCTAATAGTCCCCCTCATCAAGATATGTTTCCCCCTTCTAATAGTCCCCCTCACCAAGATCTGTTTACTCCGTCTAATAGTCCCCCTCACCAATATCTGTTTCCTCCGTCTAATAGTCCCCCTCATCAAGATCTGTTTCCTCCGTCTAATAGTCCCCCTCACTAAGATCTGTTTCCTCCGTCTAATAGTCCCCCTCAACAATATCTGTTTCCTCCGTCTAATAGTCCCCCTCAGGAAGATCTGTTTCCTCTGTCTAATAGACCCCCTTACCAAGATATGTTTCCTCCGTCCAATAGTCCCCCTCACTAAGATCTGTTTCCTCCATCTAATTGTCCCCCTCATCAATATCTGTTTCCTCCGTCTAATAGTCCCCCTCATCAATATCTGTTTCCGCCGTCTAATAGTCCCCCTCAAGAAGATCTGTTTCCTCCGTCTAATAGACCCCGTTACCAAGATCTGTTTCCTCCATCTAATAGTCCCCCTCACCAAGATCTGTTTCCTCCGTCTAATAGTTCCCCTCAACAATATCTGTTTCCTCCGTCTAATAGTCCCCCTCAGGAAGATCTGTTTCCTCCGTCTAATAGAAACCCTTACCAAGATCTGTTTCCTCCGTCTAATAGTCCCCCTCACCGTCTAATAGTCCCCCTCACCAAGATCTGTGTCCTCCGTCTAATAGTCCCCCTCACCAAGATCTGTTTCCTCCGTCTAATTGTCCCCCTCACCAAGACCTGTTTCCTCCGTCTAATATTCCCCCTCATCAAGATCTGTTTCCTCCATCTAATAGTCCCCCTCACCAAGATCTGTTTCCTCCGTCTAATAGACCCCCTCACCAAGATCTGTTTCCTCCGTCTAATAGTCCCCCTCACCAAAATCTGTTTCCTCCATCTAATAGTCCCTCTCACCAAGATCTGTTTCCTCCATCTAATAGTCCCCCTCAGCAAGATCTGTTTCCTCCGCCTAATAGTCCCCCTCACCAAGACCTGTATCCTCCGACTAATTGTCCCCCTCACCAAGATCTGTTTCCTCCATCTAATAGTCCCCCTCATCAAGATCTGTTTCCTATGTCTAATAGTCCGACTCACCAAGATCTGTTTCCTCCTTCTAATAGTCCCCCTCACCAAGATATGTTTCCTCCGTCTAATAGTCCCACTCACCAAGATCTGTTTCCTCCGTCTAATAGTCCCACTCACCAAGATCTGTTTCCTCCGTCTAATAGTCCCCCCTCACCAAGATTCTGTTTCCTCCGTCTAATAGTCCCCCTCACCAAGATCTGTTTCCTCCGTCTAATAGTCCCTCCCTCACAAAGATATGTTTCCTCCGTCTAATAGTCCCCCTCACCAATATATGTTTCCTCTGTCTAATAGTCCCCCTCACCAAGATCTGTTTCCTCCGTCTAATAGTCCCCATCACCAAGATCTGTTTCATCCGTCTAATAGTCCCCCTCACCAAGATCTGTTTACTCCGTCTAATAGTCCCCCTCACCAAGATCTGTTTCCTCCTTCTAATAGTCCCCCTCACCAAGATCTGTTTCCTCTGTCTAATAGTCCCCCTCACCAAGATCTGTTTCCTCCTTCTAATAGACCCACTCACCAAAATCTGTTTCCTCCGCCTAATAGTCCCCCTCACCAAGATCTGTTTCCTCCGTCTAATAGTCCCCTTCACCAAGATCTGTTTCCTCCGTCCAATAGTCCCCCTCATCAAGATCTGTTTCCTCCGTCTAATAGTCCCCCTCACCAAGATCTGTTTCCTCCGTCTAATAGTCCCCCTCATCAAGATCTGTTTCCTCCGTCTAATAGTCCCCCTCACCAAGATCTGTTTCCTCCGACTAATAGTCCCCCTCACCAAGATCTGTTTCCTCCGTCTAATAGTCCCCCTCACCAAGATCTGTTTCCTCCGTATAATAGTCCCCCTCATCAAGATATGTTTCCTCCGTCTAATAGTCCCCCTCACCAAGATCTGTTTCCTCCGTCTAATAGTCCCCCTCACCAAGATCTGTTTCCTCCGTCTAATAGTCACCCTCATCAAGATCTGTTTCCTCCGTCTCACAGTCCCCCTCAACAATATATTTTTCCTCCATCTAATAGTCCCACTCACTAAGATCTGTTTCCTCCGCCTAATAGTCCCCCTCACCAAGATCTGTTTCCTCCGTCTAATAGTCCCCCTCACCAAGATCTGTTTCCTCCGTCCAATAGTCCCCCTCATCAAGATCTGTTTCCTCCGTCTAATAGTCCCCCTAACCAAGATCTGTTTCCTCCGTCTAATAGTCCCCCTCATCAAGATCTCTTTCCTCCGTCTAATAGTCCCCCTCACCAAGATCTGTTTCCTCCGACTAATAGTCCCCCTCACCAAGATCTGTTTCCTCCGTCTAATAGTCCCCCTCACCAAGATCTGTTTACTCCATCTAATAGTCCCCCTCACCAAGATCTGTTTCCTCCGTCTAATAGTCCCCCTCACCAAGATCTGTTTCCTCCGTCTAATAGTCCCCCTCACCAAGATCTGTTTCCTCCGTCTAATAGTCCCCCTCATCAAGATCTGTTTCCTCCGTCTAACAGTCCCCCTCAACAATATATTTTTCCTCCATCTAATAGTCCAACTCACTAAGATCTGTTTCCTCCCTCTAATAGTTCCCTCATCAAGATTTGTTTCCTCCGTCTAATAGTCCCCCTCACTAAGATCTGTTTCCTCCGTCTAATAGTCCCCCTCAACAACATCTGTTTCCTCCGTCTAATAGTCCCCCTCAGGAAGATCTGTTTCCTCTGTCTAATAGACCCCCTTACCAAGATCTGTTTCCTCCATCTAATAGTCCCCCTCACTAAGATCTGTTTCCTCCGTCTAATTGTCCCCCTCATCAATATCTGTTTCCTCCGTCTAATAGTCCCCCTCAACAATATCTGTTTCCGCCGTCTAATAGTCACCCTCAGGAAGATCTGTTTCCTCCGTCTAATAGACCCCGTTACCAAGATCTGTTTCCTCCATCTAATAGTCCCCCTCACCAAGATCTGTTTCCTCCGTCTAATAGTCCCCCTCAACAATATCTGTTTCCTCCGTCTAATAGTCCCCTTCAGGAAGATCTGTTTCCTCCGTCTAATAGAACCCCTTACCAAGATCTGTTTCCTCCGTCTAATAGTCCCCCTCACCGTCTAATAGTCCCCCTCACCAAGATCTGTGTCCTCCGTCTAATAGTCAACCTCACCAAGATCTGTTTCCTCCGTCTAATTGTCCCCCTCAACCATACCTGTTTCCTCCATCTAATAGTCCCCCTCATCAAGATCTGTTTCGTCCATCTAATAGTCCCCCTCACCAAGATCTGTTTCCTCCGTCTAATAGACCCCCTTACCAAGATCTGTTTCCTCCGTCTAATAGTCCCCCTCACCAATATCTGTTTCCTCCATATAATAGTCCCTTTCACCAAGATCTGTTTCCTCCATCTAATAGTCCCCCTCAGCAAGATCTGTTTCCTCCGCCTAATAGTCCCCCTCACCAAGACCTGTTTCCTCCGTCTAATTGTCCCCCTCACCAAGATCTGTTTCCTCCATCTAATAGTCCCCCTCATCAAGATCTGTTTCCTATGTCTAATAGTCCGACTCAAAAATATCTGTTTCCTCCTTCTAATAGTCCCCCTCACCAAGATCTGTTTCCTCCGTCTAATAGTCCCCATCACCAAGATCTGTTTCATCCGTCTAATAGTCCCCCTCAACAATATCTGTTTCCGCCGTCTAATAGTCACCCTCAGGAAGATCTGTTTCCTCCGTCTAATAGACCCCGTTACCAAGATCTGTTTCCTCCATCTAATAGTCCCCCTCACCAAGATCTGTTTCCTCCGTCTAATAGTCCCCCTCAACAATATCTGTTTCCTCCGTCTAATAGTCCCCTTCAGGAAGATCTGTTTCCTCCGTCTAATAGAACCCCTTACCAAGATCTGTTTCCTCCGTCTAATAGTCCCCCTCACCGTCTAATAGTCCCCCTCACCAAGATCTGTGTCCTCCGTCTAATAGTCCACCTCACCAAGATCTGTTTCCTCCGTCTAATTGTCCCCCTCAACCATACCTGTTTCCTCCATCTAATAGTCCCCCTCATCAAGATCTGTTTCGTCCATCTAATAGTCCCCCTCACCAAGATCTGTTTCCTCCGTCTAATAGACCCCCTTACCAAGATCTGTTTCCTCCGTCTAATAGTCCCCCTCACCAAGACCTGTTTCCTCCGTCTAATTGTCCCCCTCACCAAGATCTGTTTCCTCCATCTAATAGTCCCCCTCATCAAGATCTGTTTCCTATGTCTAATAGTCCGACTCAAAAATATCTGTTTCCTCCTTCTAATAGTCCCCCTCACCAAGATCTGTTTCCTCCGTCTAATAGTCCCCATCACCAAGATCTGTTTCATCCGTCTAATAGTCCCACTCACCAAGATCTGTTTCCTCCGTCTAATAGTCCCCCCTCACCAAGATTCTGTTTCCTCCGTCTAATAGTCCCCCTCACCAAGATCTGTTTCCTCCATCTAATAGTCCCTCCCTCACAAAGATATGTTTCCTCCGTTTAATAGTCCCCCTCACCAATATATGTTTCCTCTGTCTAATAGTCCCCCTCACCAAGATCTGTTTCCTCCGTCCAATAGTCCCCATCACCAAGATCTGTTTCATCCGTAAAATAGTCCCCCTCACCAAGATCTGTTTACTCCGTCTAATAGTCCCCCTCACCAAGATCTGTTTCCTCTGTCTAAGAGTCCCCCTCATCAAGATCTGTTTCCTCCGTCTAATAGTACTCCTCAACAATATATGTTTCCTCCGTCTAATAGTCCCCCTCAACAAGATCTGTTTCCTCCGTCTAATAGTCGCTATTACCAAGATCTGTTTACTCCGTCCAATAGTCCCCCTCACCAAGATCTGTTTCCTCCGTCTAATACTCTCCATCACCAAGATCTGTTTCCTCCGTCTAATAGTCCCCCTCAGGAAGATCTGTTTCCTCTGTCTAATAGTCCCACTCACCAAGATCTGTTTCCTCCGTCTAACAGTCCCCCTCACCAAGATCTGTTTCCTCCTTCTAATAGACCCACTCACCAAAATCTGTTACCTCCGCCTAATAGTCCCCCTCACCAAGATCTGTTACCTCCGTCTAATAGTCCCCCTCACCAAGATCTGTTTCCTCCGTCCAATAGTCCCCCTCATCAATATCTGTTTCCTCCGTCTAATAGTCCCCCTCACCAAGATCTGTTTCCTCCGTCTAATAGTCCCCCTCATCAAGATCTGTTTCCTTCGTCTAATAGTCCCCCTCATCAAGATCTGTTTCCTCCGTCTAACAGTCCCCCTCACCAAGATCTGTTTCCTCCTTCTAATAGACCCACTCACCAAAATCTGTTACCTCCACCTAATAGTCCCCCTCACCAAGATCTGGTTCCTCCGTCCAATAGTCCCCCTCATCAAGATCTGTTTCCTCCGTCTAAAAGTCCCCCTCACCAAGATCTGTTTCCTCCGTCTAATAGTCCCCCTCATCAAGATCTGTTTCCTCCGTCTAATAGTCCCCCTCAACAATATCTGTTTCCTTCGTCTAATAGTCCCCCTCATCAAGATCTGTTTCCCCCGTCTAATAGTCCCCCTCACCAAGATCTATTTCCTCCATCTAATAGTCCCCCTCACCAAGATCTGTTTCCTCCGTCTAATAGTCCACCTCATCAAGATCGGTTTCCTCCGTCTAACTGTCTCCCTCAACAACGTCTTTTTCCTCCGTCTAATAGTCCCACTCACTAAGATCTGTTTCCTCCGTCTAATAGTCCTCCTCACTAAGATCTGTTTCCTCCGTCTAATAGTCCCCCTCATCAAGATCTGTTTCCTCCGTCTAATAGTCCCCCTCAACAATATCTGTTTCCTCCGTCTAATAGTCCCCCTCAGGAAGATCTGTTTCCTCCGTCTAATAGACCCCGTTACCAAGATCTGTTTCCTCCATATAATAGTCCCTTTCACCAAGATCTGTTTCCTCCATCTAATAGTCCCCCTCAGCAAGATCTGTTTCCTCCGCCTAATAGTCCCCCTCACCAAGACCTGTTTCCTCCGTCTAATTGTCCCCCTCACCAAGATCTGTTTCCTCCATCTAATAGTCCCCCTCATCAAGATCTGTTTCCTATGTCTAATAGTCCGACTCAAAAATATCTGTTTCCTCCTTCTAATAGTCCCCCTCACCAAGATCTGTTTCCTCCGTCTAATAGTCCCCATCACCAAGATCTGTTTCATAAGTCTAATAGTCCCCCTCAACAATATCTGTTTCCGCCGTCTAATAGTCACCCTCAGGAAGATCTGTTTCCTCCGTCTAATAGACCCCGTTACCAAGATCTGTTTCCTCCATCTAATAGTCCCCCTCACCAAGATCTGTTTCCTCCGTCTAATAGTCCCCCTCAACAATATCTGTTTCCTCCGTCTAATAGTCCCCTTCAGGAAGATCTGTTTCCTCCGTCTAATAGAACCCCTTACCAAGATCTGTTTCCTCCGTCTAATAGTCCCCCTCACCGTCTAATAGTCCCCCTCACCAAGATCTGTGTCCTCCGTCTAATAGTCCACCTCACCAAGATCTGTTTCCTCCGTCTAATTGTCCCCCTCAACCATACCTGTTTCCTCCATCTAATAGTCCCCCTCATCAAGATCTGTTTCGTCCATCTAATAGTCCCCCTCACCAAGATCTGTTTCCTCCGTCTAATAGACCCCCTTACCAAGATCTGTTTCCTCCGTCTAATAGTCCCCCTCACCAATATCTGTTTCCTCCATATAATAGTCCCTTTCACCAAGATCTGTTTCCTCCATCTAATAGTCCCCCTCAGCAAGATCTGTTTCCTCCGCCTAATAGTCCCCCTCACCAAGACCTGTTTCCTCCGTCTAATTGTCCCCCTCACCAAGATCTGTTTCCTCCATCTAATAGTCCCCCTCATCAAGATCTGTTTCCTATGTCTAATAGTCCGACTCAAAAATATCTGTTTCCTCCTTCTAATAGTCCCCCTCACCAAGATCTGTTTCCTCCGTCTAATAGTCCCCATCACCAAGATCTGTTTCATCCGTCTAATAGTCCCACTCACCAAGATCTGTTTCCTCCGTCTAATAGTCCCCCCTCACCAAGATTCTGTTTCCTCCGTCTAATAGTCCCCCTCACCAAGATCTGTTTCCTCCGTCTAATAGTCCCTCCCTCACAAAGATATGTTTCCTCCGTTTAATAGTCCCCCTCACCAATATATGTTTCCTCTGTCTAATAGTCCCCCTCACCAAGATCTGTTTCCTCCGTCTAATAGTCCCCATCACCAAGATCTGTTTCATCCGTAAAATAGTCCCCCTCACCAAGATCTGTTTACTCCGTCTAATAGTCCCCCTCACCAAGATCTGTTTCCTCTGTCTAAGAGTCCCCCTCATCAAGATCTGTTTCCTCCGTCTAATAGTACTCCTCAACAATATCTGTTTCCTCCGTCTAATAGTCCCCCTCAACAAGATCTGTTTCCTCCGTCTAATAGTCGCTATTACCAAGATCTGTTTACTCCGTCCAATAGTCCCCCTCACCAAGATCTGTTTCCTCCGTCTAATACTCTCCATCACCAAGATCTGTTTCCTCCGTCTAATAGTCCCCCTCAGGAAGATCTGTTTCCTCCGTCTAATAGTCCCACTCACCAAGATCTGTTTCCTCCGTCTAACAGTCCCCCTCACCAAGATCTGTTTCCTCCTTCTAATAGACCCACTCACCAAAATCTGTTACCTCCGCCTAATAGTCCCCCTCACCAAGATCTGTTACCTCCATCTAATAGTCCCCCTCACCAAGATCTGTTTCCTCCGTCCAATAGTCCCCCTCATCAATATCTGTTTCCTCCGTCTAATAGTCCCCCTCACCAAGATCTGTTTCCTCCGTCTAATAGTCCCCCTCATCAATATCTGTTTCCTTCGTCTAGTTGTCCCCCTCATCAAGATCTGTTTCCTCCGTCTAACAGTCCCCCTCACCAAGATCTGTTTCCTCCTTCTAATAGACCCACTCACCAAAATCTGTTACCTCCGCCTAATAGTCCCCCTCACCAAGATCTGGTTCCTCCGTCCAATAGTCCCCCTCATCAAGATCTGTTTCCTCCGTCTAAAAGTCCCCCTCACCAAGATCTGTTTCCTCCGTCTAATAGTCCCCCTCATCAAGATCTGTTTCCTCCGTCTAATAGTCCCCCTCAACAATATCTGTTTCCTTCGTCTAATAGTCCCCCTCATCAAGATCTGTTTCCCCCGTCTAATAGTCCCCCTCACCAAGATCTATTTCCTCCATCTAATAGTCCCCCTCACCAAGATCTGTTTCCTCCGTCTAATAGTCCACCTCATCAAGATCGGTTTCCTCCGTCTAACTGTCTCCCTCAACAACGTCTTTTTCCTCCGTCTAATAGTCCCACTCACTAAGATCTGTTTCCTCCGTCTAATAGTCCTCCTCACTAAGATCTGTTTCCTCCGTCTAATAGTCCCCCTCATCAAGATCTGTTTCCTCCGTCTAATAGTCCCCCTCAACAATATCTGTTTCCTCCGTCTAATAGTCCCCCTCAGGAAGATCTGTTTCCTCCGTCTAATAGACCCCGTTACCAAGATCTGTTTCCTCCGTCTAATAGTCCCCCTCACCAAGATCTGTTTCCTCCTCCTAATAGTCCCCCTCACCAAGATCTGTTTCCCACATCTAATAGTCCCCCTTTAGGAATATCTGTTTCCTCTGTCTAATAGTCCCCCTCATCAATATCTGTTTCCTCCGTCTAATAGTCCCCCTCAACAATATCTGTTTCCTCCGTCTAATAGTCCCCCTCAACAAGATCTGTTTCCTCCGTCTAATAGTCCCTATTACCAAGATCTGTTTACTCCGTCCAATAGTCCCCCTCACCAAGATCTGTTTCCTCCTACTAATACTCTCCATCACCAAGATCTGTTTCCTCCGTCTAATAGTCCCCCTCACCAAGATCTGTTTGCTCCTTCTAATAGTCCCACTCACCAAGATCTGTTTCCTCCGTCTAATAGTCCCCCTCACCAAGATCTGTTTCCTCCTCCTAATAGTCCCCCTCACCAAGATCTGTTTCCCACGTCTAATAGTCCCCCTCACCAAGATCTGTTTCCTCTATCTAATAGTCCCCCTCATCAAGATCTGTTTCCTCCGTCTAATAGTCCCCCTCAACAATATCTGTTTCCTCCGTCTAATAGTCCCCCTCACCGTCTAATAGTCCCCCTCACCAAGATCTGTGTCCTCCGTCTAATAGTCCCTTTCACAAAGATCTGTTTGCTCCTTCTAATAGTCCCACTCACCAAGATCTGTTTCCTCCGTCTAATAGTCCCCCTCACCAAGATCTGTTTCCTCCTCCTAATAGTCCCCCTCACAAAGATCTGTTTCCTCTGTCTAATAGTCCCCCTCATCAAGATCTGTTTCCTCCGTCTAATAGTCCCCCGTAACAATATCTGTTTCCTCCGTCTAATAGTCCCCCTCAACAAGATCTGTTTCCGCCGTCTAATAGTCCCTATTACCAAGATATGTTTACTCCGTCCAATAGTCCCCCTCACCAAGATCTGTTTCCTCCGTCTAATACTCTCCATCACCAAGATCTGTTACCTCCGTCTAATAGTCCCCCTCACCAAGATCTGTTTCCTCCGTCTAATAGTCCCACTCACCAAGATCTGTTTCCTCCGTCTAACAGTCCCCCTCACCAAGATCTGTTTCCTCCTTCTAATAGACCCACTCACCAAAATCTGTTACCTCCGCCTAATAGTCCCCCTCACCAAGATCTGTTACCTCCGTCTAATAGTCCCCCTCACCAAGATCTGTTTCCTCCGTCCAATAGTCCCCCTCATCAAGATCTGTTTCCTCCGTCTAATAGTCCCCCTCACCAAGATCTGTTTCCTCCGTCTAATAGTCCCCCTCATCAAGATCTGTTTCCTCCGTCTAATAGTCCCCCTCAACAATATCTGTTTCCTTCGTCTAATAGTCCCCCTCATCAAGATCTGTTTCCTCTGTCTAATAGTCCCCCTCACCAAGATCTGTTTCCTCCGTCTAATAGTCCCCATCACCAAGATCTGTTTCATCCGTCTAATAGTCCCCCTCACCAAGATCTGTTTACTCCGTCTAATAGTCCCCCTCACCAAGATCTGTTTCCTCTGTCTAAGAGTCCCCCTCATCAAGATCTGTGTCCTCCGTCTAATAGTCCTCCTCAACAATATCTGTTTCCTTCGTCTAATAGTCCCCCTCATCAAGATCTGTTTCCTCCGTCTAATAGTCGCTATTACCAAGATCTGTTTACTCCGTCCAATAGTCCCCCTCACCAAGATCTGTTTCCTCCGTCTAATACTCTCCATCACCAAGATCTGTTTCCTCCGTCTAATAGTCCCCCTCACCAAGATCTTTTTCCTCCGTCTAATAGTCCCACTCACCAAGATCTGTTTCCTCCGTCTAACAGTCCCCCTCACCAAGATCTGTTTCCTCCTTCTAATAGACCCACTCACCAAAATCTGTTACCTCCGCCTAATAGTCCCCCTCACCAAGATCTGTTACCTCCGTCTAATAGTCCCCCTCACCAAGATCTGTTTCCTCCGTCCAATAGTCCCCCTCATCAAGATCTGTTTCCTCCGTCTAATAGTCCCCCTCACCAAGATCTGTTTCCTCCGTCTAATAGTCCCCCTCATCAAGATCTGTTTCCTTCATCTAATAGTCCCCCTCATCAAGATCTGTTTCCTCCGTCTAACAGTCCCCCTCACCAAGATCTGTTTCATCCGTCTAATAGTCCCCCTCACCAAGATCTGTTTACTCCGTCTAATAGTCCCCCTCACCAAGATCTGTTTCCTCTGTCTAAGAGTCCCCCTCATCAAGATCTGTGTCCTCCGTCTAATAGTCCTCCTCAACAATATCTGTTTCCTTCGTCTAATAGTCCCCCTCATCAAGATCTGTTTCCTCCGTCTAATAGTCGCTATTACCAAGATCTGTTTACTCCGTCCAATAGTCCCCCTCACCAAGATCTGTTTCCTCCGTCTAATACTCTCCATCACCAAGATCTGTTTCCTCCGTCTAATAGTCCCCCTCACCAAGATCTTTTTCCTCCGTCTAATAGTCCCACTCACCAAGATCTGTTTCCTCCGTCTAACAGTCCCCCTCACCAAGATCTGTTTCCTCCTTCTAATAGACCCACTCACCAAAATCTGTTACCTCCGCCTAATAGTCCCCCTCACCAAGATCTGTTACCTCCGTCTAATAGTCCCCCTCACCAAGATCTGTTTCCTCCGTCCAATAGTCCCCCTCATCAAGATCTGTTTCCTCCGTCTAATAGTCCCCCTCACCAAGATCTGTTTCCTCCGTCTAATAGTCCCCCTCATCAAGATCTGTTTCCTTCGTCTAATAGTCCCCCTCATCAAGATCTGTTTCCTCCGTCTAACAGTCCCCATCACCAAGATCTGTTTCCTCCTTCTAATAGACCCACTCACCAAAATCTGTTACCTCCGCCTAATAGTCCCCCTCACCAAGATCTGTTACCTCCGTCTAATAGTCCCCCTCACCAAGATCTGTTTCCTCCGTCCAATAGTCCCCCTCATCAAGATCTGTTTCCTCCGTCTAAAAGTCCCCCTCACCAAGATCTGTTTCCTCCGTCTAATAGTCCCCCTCATCAAGATCTGTTTCCTCCGTCTAATAGTCCCCCTCAACAATATCTGTTTCCTTCGTCTAATAGTCCCCCTCATCAAGATCTGTTTCCCCCGTCTAATAGTCCCCCTCACCAAGATCTATTTCCTCCATCTAATAGTCCCCCTCACCAAGATCTGTTTCCTCCGTCTAATAGACCCCCTCATCAAGATCGGTTTCCTCCGTCTAACTGTCCCCCTCAACAACGTCTTTTTCCTCCGTCTAATAGTCCCACTCACTAAGATCTGTTTCCTCCGTCTAATAGTCCTCCTCATCAAGATATGTTTCCCCCTTCTAATAGTCCCCCTCACTAAGATCTGTTTCCTCCGTCTAATAGTCCCTTTCACAAAGATCTGTTTGCTCCTTCTAATAGTCCCACTCACCAAGATCTGTTTCCTCCGTCTAATAGTCCCCCTCACCAAGATCTGTTTCCTCCTCCTAATAGTCCCCCTCACCAAGATCTGTTTCCTCTGTCTAATAGTCCCCCTCATCAAGATCTGTTTCCTCCGTCTAATAGTCCCCCTCAACAATATCTGTTTCCTCCGTCTAATAGTCCCCCTCAACAAGATCTGTTTCCTCCGTCTAATAGTCCCTATTACCAAGATATGTTTACTCCGTCCAATAGTCCCCCTCACCAAGATCTGTTTCCTCCGTCTAATACTCTCCATCACCAAGATCTGTTTCCTCCGTCTAATAGTCCCCCTCACCAAGATCTGTTTCCTCCGTCTAATAGTCCCACTCACCAAGATCTGTTTCCTCCGTCTAACAGTCCCCCTCACCAAGATCTGTTTCCTCCTTCTAATAGACCCACTCACCAAAATCTGTTACCTCCGCCTAATAGTCCCCCTCACCAAGATCTGTTACCTCCGTCTAATAGTCCCCTTCACCAAGATCTGTTTCCTCCGTCCAATAGTCCCCCTCATCAAGATCTGTTTCCTCCGTCTAATAGTCCCACTCACTAAGATCTGTTTCCTCCGTCTAATAGTCCTCCTCATCAAGATATGTTTCCCCCTTCTAATAGTCCCCCTCACTAAGATCTGTTTCCTCCGTCTAATAGTCCCCCTCATCAAGATCTGTTTCCTCCGTCTAATAGTCCCCCTCAACAATATCTGTTTCCTCCGTCTAATAGTCCCCCTCAGGAAGATCTGTTTCCTCCGTCTAATAGACCACGTTACCAAGATCTGTTTCCTCCGTCTAATAGTCCCCCTCACCAAGATCTGTTTCCTCCTCCTAATAGTCCCCCTCACCAAGATCTGTTTCCCACATCTAATAGTCCCCCTCAGGAATATCTGTTTCCTCTGTCTAATAGTCCCCCTCATCAATATCTGTTTCCTCCGTCTAATAGTCCCCCTCAACAATATCTGTTTCCTCCGTCTAATAGTCCCCCTCAACAAGATCTATTTCCTCCATCTAATAGTCCCCCTCACCAAGATCTGTTTCCTCCGTCTAATAGTCCACCTCATCAAGATCGGTTTCCTCCGTCTAACTGTCTCCCTCAACAACGTCTTTTTCCTCCGTCTAATAGTCCCACTCACTAAGATCTGTTTCCTCCGTCTAATAGTCCTCCTCACTAAGATCTGTTTCCTCCGTCTAACTGTCTCCCTCAAAAACGTATTTTTCCTCCGTCTAATAGTCCCCCTCATCAATATCTGTTTCCTCCGTCTAATAGTCCCCCTCAACAATATCT
Source organism: Salmo salar (assembly GCF_965601325.2). NCBI lineage: Eukaryota > Metazoa > Chordata > Actinopteri > Salmoniformes > Salmonidae > Salmo > Salmo salar. The sequence continues at coordinate 67,089,404 of NC_138301.1, forward strand.
GTTTCCTCCGTCTAATAGTCCCCCTCAACAAGATCTGTTTCCTCCGTCTAATAGTCCCTATTACCAAGATCTGTATACTCCGTCCAATAGTCCCCCTCACCAAGATCTGTTTCCTCCTACTAATACTCTCCATCACCAAGATCTGTTTCCTCCGTCTAATAGTCCCCCTCACCAAGATCTGTTTCCCCCGTCTAATAGTCCCCCTCACCAAGATCTATTTCCTCCATCTAATAGTCCCCCTCACCAAGATCTGTTTCCTCCGTCTAATAGTCCCCCTCATCAAGATCGGTTTCCTCCGTCTAACTGTCCCCCTCAACAACGTCTTTTTCCTCCGTCTAATAGTCCCACTCACTAAGATCTGTTTCCTCCGTCTAATAGTCCTCCTCATCAAGATATGTTTCCCCCTTCTAATAGTCCCCCTCACTAAGATCTGTTTCCTCCGTCTAATAGTCCCCCTCATCAAGATCTGTTTCCTCCGTCTAATAGTCCCCCTCAACAATATCTGTTTCCTCCGTCTAATAGTCCCCCTCAGGAAGATCTGTTTCCTCCGTCTAATAGACCGCGTTACCAAGATCTGTTTCCTCCGTCTAATAGTCCCCCTCACCAAGATCTGTTTCCTCCTCCTAATAGTCCCCCTCACCAAGATCTGTTTCCCACATCTAATAGTCCCCCTCAGGAATATCTGTTTCCTCTGTCTAATAGTCCCCCTCATCAATATCTGTTTCCTCCGTCTAATAGTCCCCCTCAACAAGATCTGTTTCCTCCGTCTAATAGTCCCTATTACCAAGATCTGTTTACTCCGTCCAATAGTCCCCCTCACCAAGATCTGTTTCCTCCTACTAATACTCTCCATCACCAAGATCTGTTTCCTCCGTCTAATAGTCCCCCTCACCAAGATCTGTTTGCTCCTTCTAATAGTCCCACTCACCAAGATCTGTTTCCTCCGTCTAATAGTCCCCCTCACCAAGATCTGTTTCCTCCTCCTAATAGTCCCCCTCACCAAGATCTGTTTCCCACGTCTAATAGTCCCCCTCACCAAGATCTGTTTCCTCTGTCTAATAGTCCCCCTCATCAAGATCTGTTTCCTCCGTCTAATAGTCCCCCTCAACAATATCTGTTTCCTCCATCTAATAGTCCCCCTCACCGTCTAATAGTCCCCCTCACCAAGATCTGTGTCCTCCGTCTAATAGTCCCTTTCACAAAGATCTGTTTGCTCCTTCTAATAGTCCCCCTCACCAAGATCTGTTTCCTCCTCCTAATAGTCCCCCTCACAAAGATCTGTTTCCTCTGTCTAATAGTCCCCCTCATCAAGATCTGTTTCCTCCGTCTAATAGTCCCCCTCAACAATATCTGTTTCCTCCGTCTAATAGTCCCCCTCAACAAGATCTGTTTCCTCCGTCTAATAGTCCCTATTACCAAGATATGTTTACTCCGTCCAATAGTCCCCCTCACCAAGATCTGTTTCCTCCGTCTAATACTCTCCATCACCAAGATCTGTTTCCTCCGTCTAATAGTCCCCCTCACCAAGATCTGTTTCCTCCGTCTAATAGTCCCACTCACCAAGATCTGTTTCCTCCGTCTGACAGTCCCCCTCACCAAGATCTGTTTCCTCCTTCTAATAGACCCACTCACCAAAATCTGTTACCTCCGCCTAATAGTCCCCCTCACCAAGATCTGTTACCTCCGTCTAATAGTCCCCCTCACCAAGATCTGTTTCCTCCGTCCAATAGTCCCCCTCATCAAGATCTGTTTCCTCCGTCTAATAGTCCCCCTCACCAAGATCTGTTTCCTCCGTCTAATAGTCCCCCTCATCAAGATCTGTTTCCTACGTCTAATAGTCCCCCTCAACAATATCTGTTTCCTTCGTCTAATAGTCCCCCTCATCAAGATCTGTTTCCTCCGTCTAATAGTCCCCCTCACCAAGATCTATTTCCTCCATCTAATAGTCCCTCTCACCAAGATCTGTATCCTCCGTCTAATAGTCCCCCTCATCAAGATCGGTTTCCTCCCTCTAACTGTCCCCCTCAACAATATCTTTTTCCTCCGTCTAATAGTCCCACTCACTAAGATCTGTTTCCTCCGTCTAATTGTCCCCCTCATCAAGATATGTTTCCCCTTTCTAATAGTCCCCCTCACTAAGATATGTTTCCTCCGTCTAATAGTCCCCCTCATCAAGATCTGTTTCCTCCGTCTAATAGTCCCCCTCAACAATATCTGTTTCCTCCGCCTAATAGTCCCCCTCAGGAAGATCTGTTTCCTCTGTCTAATAGACCCCGTTACCAAGATCTGTTTCCTCCGTCTAATAGTCCCCCTCACGGTCTAATAGTCCCCCTCACCAAGATCTGTGTCCTCCGTCTAATAGTCCCTTTCACAAAGATCTGTTTGCTCCTTCTAATAGTCCCACTCACCAAGATCTGTTTCCTCCTCCTAATAGTCCCCCTCACCAAGATCTGTTTCCTCCGTCTAATAGTCCCCCTCAACAATATCTGTTTCCTTCGTCTAATAGTCCCCCTCATCAAGATCTGTTTCCTCCGTCTAATAGTCCCCCTCACCAAGATCTATTTCCTCCATCTAATAGTCCCCCTCACCAAGATCTGTTTCCTCCGTCTAATAGTCCCCCTCATCAAGATCGGTTTCCTCCCTCTAACTGTCCCCCTCAACAATATCTTTTTCCTCCGTCTAATAGTCCCACTCACTAAGATCTGTTTCCTCCGTCTAATTGTCCCCCTCATCAAGATATGTTTCCCCTTTCTAATAGTCCCCCTCACTAAGATATGTTTCCTCCGTCTAATAGTCCCCCTCATCAAGATCTGTTTCCTCCGTCTAATAGTCCCCCTCAACAATATCTGTTTCCTCCGTCTAATAGTCCCCCTCAGGAAGATCTGTTTCCTCCGTCTAATAGACCCCGTTACCAAGATCTGTTTCCTCCGTCTAATAGTCCCCCTCACCGTCTAATAGTCCCCCTCACCAAGATCTGTGTCCTCCGTCTAATAGTCCCTTTCACAAAGATCTGTTTGCTCCTTCTAATAGTCCCACTCACCAAGATCTGTTTCCTCCGTCTAATAGTCCCCCTCACCAAGATCTGTTTCCTCCTCCTAATAGTCCCATTCACCAAGATCTGTTTCCTACGTCTAATAGTCCCCCTCAGCAAGATCTGTTTCCTCCGTCTAATAGTCCCCCTCAACAATATCTGTTTCCTTCGTCTAATAGTCCCCCTCATCAAGATCTGTTTCCTCCGTCTAATAGTCCCCCTCACCAAGATCTGTTTCCTCCTCCTAATAGTCCCCCTCACCAAGATCTGTTTCCTCCGTCTAATAGTCCCCCTCATCACGATCTGTTTCCTCCGTCTAATAGTCCCCCTCAACAATATCTGTTTCCTTCGTCTAATAGTCCCCCTCATCAAGATCTGTTTCCCCCGTCTAATAGTCCCCCTCACCAAGATCTATTTCCTCCATCTAATAGTCCCCCTCACCAAGATCTGTTTCCTCCGTCTAATAGTCCCCCTCATCAAGATCGGTTTCCTCTGTCTAACTGTCCCCCTCAACAACGTCTTTTTCCTCCGTCTAATAGTCCCACTCACTAAGATCTGTTTCCTCCGTCTAATAGTCCTCCTCATCAAGATATGTTTCCCCCTTCTAATAGTCCCCCTCACTAAGATCTGTTTCCTCCGTCTAATAGTCCCCCTCATCAAGATCTGTTTCCTCCTCCTAATAGTCCCCCTCACCAAGATCTGTTTCCTACGTCTAATAGTCCCCCTCAGCAAGATCTGTTTCCTCCGTCTAATAGTCCCCCTCAACAATATCTGTTTCCTTCGTCTAATAGTCCCCCTCATCAAGATCTGTTTCCTCCGTCTAATAGTCCCCCTCACCAAGATCTGTTTCCTCCTCCTAATAGTCCCCCTCACCAAGATCTGTTTCCTCCGTCTAATAGTCCCCCTCATCAAGATCTGTTTCCTCCGTCTAATAGTCCCCCTAAACAATATATGTTTCCTTCGTCTAATAGTCCCCCTCATCAAGATATGTTTCCCCCGTCTAATAGTCCCCCTCACCAAGATCTATTTCCTCCATCTAATAGTCCCCCTCACCAAGATCTGTTTCCTCCGTCTAATAGTCCCCCTCATCAAGATCGGTTTCCTCCGTCTAACTGTCCCCCTCAACAACGTCTTTTTCCTCCGTCTAATAGTCCCACTCACTAAGATCTGTTTCCTCCGTCTAATAGTCCTCCTCATCAAGATATGTTTCCCCCTTCTAATAGTCCCCCTCACTAAGATCTGTTTCCTCCGTCTAATAGTCCCCCTCATCAAGATCTGTTTCCTCCGTCTAATAGTCCCCCTCAACGATTTCTGTTTCCTCCGTCTAATAGTCCCCCTCAGGAAGATCTGTTTCCTCCGTCTAATAGACCCCGTTACCAAGATCTGTTTCCTCCGTCTAATAGTCCCCCTCACCAAGATCTGTTTCCTCCTCCTAATAGTCCCCCTCACCAAGATCTGTTTCGTTTCCCACATCTAATAGTCCCCCTCAGGAATATCTGTTTCCTCTGTCTAATAGTCGCCCTCATCAATATCTGTTTCCTCCGTCTAATAGTCCCCCTCAACAATATCTGTTTCCTCCGTCTAATAGTCCCCCTCAACAACATCTGTTTCCTCCGTCTAATAGTCCCTATTACCAAGATCTGTTTACTCCGTCCAATAGTCCCCCTCACCAAGATCTGTTTCCTCCTACTAATACTCTCCATCACCAAGATCTGTTTCCTCCGTCTAATAGTCCCCCTCACCAAGATCTGTTTGCTCCTTCTAATAGTCCCACTCACCAAGATCTGTTTCCTCCGTCTAATAGTCCCCCTCACCAAGATCTGTTTCCTCCTCATAATAGTCCCCCTCACCAAGATCTGTTTCCCACGTCTAATAGTCCCCCTCACCAAGATCTGTTTCCTCTGTCTAATAGTCCCCCTCATCAAGATCTGTTTCCTCCGTCTAATAGTCCCCCTCAACAATATCTGTTTCCTCCGTCTAATAGTCCCCCTCACCATCTAATAGTCCCCCTCACCAAGATCTGTGTCCTCCGTCTAATAGTCCCTTTCACAAAGATCTGTTTGCTCCTTCTAATAGTCCCACTCACCAAGATCTGTTTCCTCCGTCTAATAGTCCCCCTCACCAAGATCTGTTTCCTCCTCCTAATAGTCCCCCTCACCAAGATCTGTTTCCTCTGTCTAATAGTCCCCCTCATCAAGATCTGTTTCCTCCGTCTAATAGTCCCCCTCAACAATATCTGTTTCCTCCGTCTAATAGTCCCCCTCAACAAGATCTGTTTCCTCCGTCTAATAGTCCCTATTACCAAGATATGTTTACTCCGTCCAATAGTCCCCCTCACCAAGATCTGTTTCCTCCGTCTAATACTCTCCATCACCAAGATCTGTTTCCTCCGTCTAATAGTCCCCCTCACCAAGATCTGTTTCCTCCGTCTAATAGTCCCACTCACCAAGATCTGTTTCCTCCGTCTAACAGTCCCCCTCACCAAGATCTGTTTCCTCCTTCTAATAGACCCACTCACCAAAATCTGTTACCTCCGCCTAATAGTCCCCCTCACCAAGATCTGTTACCTCCGTCTAATAGTCCCCCTCACCAAGATCTGTTTCCTCCGTCCAATAGTCCCCCTCATCAAGATCTGTTTCCTCCGTCTAATAGTCCCCCTCACCAAGATCTGTTTCCTCCGTCTAATAGTCCCCCTCATCAAGATCGGTTTCCTCCCTCTAACTGTCCCCCTCAACAATATATTTTTCCTCCGTCTAATAGTCCCACTCACTAAGATCTGTTTCCTCTGTCTAATTGTCCCCCTCATCAAGATATGTTTCCCCTTTCTAATAGTCCCCCTCACTAAGATATGTTTCCTCCGTCTAATAGTCCCCCTCATCAATATCTGTTTCCTCCGTCTAATAGTCCCCCTCAACAATATCTGTTTCCTCCGTCTAATAGTCCCCCTCAACAAGATCTGTTTCCTCCGTCTAATAGTCCCTATTACCAAGATCTGTTTACTCCGTCCAATAGTCCCCCTCACCAAGATCTGTTTCCTCCTACTAATACTCTCCATCACCAAGATCTGTTTCCTCCGTCTAATAGTCCCCCTCACCAAGATCTGTTTGCTCCTTCTAATAGTCCCACTCACCAAGATCTGTTTCCTCCGTCTAATAGTCCCCCTCACCAAGATCTGTTTCCTCCTCATAATAGTCCCCCTCACCAAGATCTGTTTCCCACGTCTAATAGTCCCCCTCACCAAGATCTGTTTCCTCTGTCTAATAGTCCCCCTCATCAAGATCTGTTTCCTCCGTCTAATAGTCCCCCTCAACAATATCTGTTTCCTCCGTCTAATAGTCCCCCTCACCATCTAATAGTCCCCCTCACCAAGATCTGTGTCCTCCGTCTAATAGTCCCTTTCACAAAGATCTGTTTGCTCCTTCTAATAGTCCCACTCACCAAGATCTGTTTCCTCCGTCTAATAGTCCCCCTCACCAAGATCTGTTTCCTCCTCCTAATAGTCCCCCTCACCAAGATCTGTTTCCTCTGTCTAATAGTCCCCCTCATCAAGATCTGTTTCCTCCGTCTAATAGTCCCCCTCAACAATATCTGTTTCCTCCGTCTAATAGTCCCCCTCAACAAGATCTGTTTCCTCCGTCTAATAGTCCCTATTACCAAGATATGTTTACTCCGTCCAATAGTCCCCCTCACCAAGATCTGTTTCCTCCGTCTAATACTCTCCATCACCAAGATCTGTTTCCTCCGTCTAATAGTCCCCCTCACCAAGATCTGTTTCCTCCGTCTAATAGTCCCACTCACCAAGATCTGTTTCCTCCGTCTAACAGTCCCTCACCAAGATCTGTTTCCTCCTTCTAATAGACCCACTCACCAAAATCTGTTATCTCCGCCTAATAGTCCCCCTCACCAAGATCTGTTACCTCCGTCTAATAGTCCCCCTCACCAAGATCTGTTTCCTCCGTCCAATAGTCCCCCTCATCAAGATCTGTTTCCTCCGTCTAATAGTCCCCCTCACCAAGATCTGTTTCCTCCATCTAATAGTCCCCCTCATCAAGATCGGTTTCCTCCCTCTAACTGTCCCCCTCAACAATATCTTTTTCCTCCGTCTAATAGTCCCACTCACTAAGATCTGTTTCCTCTGTCTAATTGTCCCCCTCATCAAGATATGTTTCCCCTTTCTAATAGTTCCCCTCACTAAGATATGTTTCCTCCGTCTAATAGTCCCCCTCATCAAGATCTGTTTCCTCCGTCTAATAGTCCCCCTCAACCATATCTGTTTCCTCCGTCTAATAGTCCCCCTCAGGAAGATCTGTTTCCTCTGTCTAATAGACCCCGTTACCAAGATCTGTTTCCTCCGTCTAATAGTCCCCCTCACGGTCTAATAGTCCCCCTCACTAAGATCTGTTTCCTCCGTCTAATAGTCCCCCTCACCAAGATCTGTTTCCTCCTCCTAATAGTCCCCCTCACCAAGATCTGTTTCCTCCGTCTAATAGTCCCCCTCAACATTATCTGTTTCCTTCGTCTAATAGTCCCCCTCATCAAGATCTGTTTCCTCCGTCTAATAGTCCCCCTCACCAAGATCTATTTCCTCCATCTAATAGTCCCCCTCACCAAGATCTGTTTCCTTCGTCTAATAGTCCCCCTCATCAAGATCGGTTTCCTCCGTCTAACTGTCCCCCTCAACAATATCTTTTTCCTCCGTCTAATAGTCCCACTCACTAAGATCTGTTTCCTCCGTCTAATTGTCCCCCTCATCAAGATATGTTTCCCCTTTCTAATAGTCCCCCTCACTAAGATATGTTTCCTCCGTCTAATAGTCCCCCTCATCAAGATCTGTTTCCTCCGTCTAATAGTCCCCCTCAACAATATCTGTTTCCTCCGTCTAATAGTCCCCCTCAGGAAGATCTGTTTCCTCCGTCTAATAGACCCCGTTACCAAGATCTGTTTCCTCCGTCTAATAGTCCCCCTCACCGTCTAATAGTCCCCCTCACCAAGATCTGTGTCCTCCGTCTAATAGTCCCTTTCACAAAGATCTGTTTGCTCCTTCTAATAGTCCCACTCACCAACATCTGTTTCCTCCGTCTAATAGTCCCCCTCACCAAGATCTGTTTCCTCCGTCTAATAGTCCCCCTCAACAATATCTGTTTCCTCCGTCTAATAGTCCCCCTCAACAAGATCTGTTTCCTCCGTCTAATAGTCCCTATTACCAAGATCTGTTTACTCCGTCCAATAGTCCCCCTCACCAAGATCTGTTTCCTCCTACTAATACTCTCCATCACCAAGATCTGTTTCCTTCGTCTAATAGTCCCCCTCATCAAGATCTGTTTCCTCCGTCTAATAGTCCCCCTCACCAAGATCTGTTTCCTCCTCCTAATAGTCCCCCTCACCAAGATCTGTTTCCTACGTCTAATAGTCCCCCTCAGCAAGATCTGTTTCCTCCGTCTAATAGTCCCCCTCAACAATATCTGTTTCCTTCGTCTAATAGTCCCCCTCATCAAGATCTGTTTCCTCCGTCTAATAGTCCCCCTCAACAATATCTGTCTCCTCCGTCTAATAGTCCCCCTCACCGTCTAATAGTCCCCCTCACCAAGATCTGTGTCCTCCGTCTAATAGTCCCTTTCACAAAGATCTGTTTGCTCCTTCTAATAGTCCCACTCACCAAGATCTGTTTCCTCAGTCTAATAGTCCCCCTCACCAAGATCTGTTTCCTCCTCCTAATAGTCCCCCTCACCAAGATCTGTTTCCTCTGTCTAATAGTCCCCCTCATCAAGATCTGTTTCCTCCGTCTAATAGTCCCCCTCAACCATATCTGTTTCCTCCGTCTAATAGTCCCACTCAACAAGATCGGTTTCCTCCCTCTAACTGTCCCCCTCAACAATATCTTTTTCCTCCGTCTAATAGTCCCACTCACTAAGATCTGTTTCCTCCGTCTAATTGTCCCCCTCATCAAGATATGTTTCCCCTTTCTAATAGTCCCCCTCACTAAGATATGTTTCCTCCGTCTAATAGTCCCCCTCATCAAGATCTGTTTCCTCCGTCTGAAAGTCCCCCTTAACAATATCTGTTTCCTCCGCCTAATAGTCCCCCTCAGGAAGATCTGTTTCCTCTGTCTAATAGACCCCGTTACCAAGATCTGTTTCCTCCGTCTAATAGTCCCCCTCACGGTCTAATAGTCCCCCTCACCAAGATCTGTGTCCTCCGTCTAATAGTCCCTTTCACAAAGATCTGTTTGCTCCTTCTAATAGTCCCACTCACCAAGATCTGTTTCCTCCTCCTAATAGTCCCCCTCACCAAGATCTGTTTCCTCCGTCTAATAGTCCCCCTCAACAATATCTGTTTCCTTCGTCTAATAGTCCCCCTCATCAAGATCTGTTTCCTCCGTCTAATAGTCCCCCTCACCAAGATCTATTTCCTCCATCTAATAGTCCCCCTCACCAAGATCTGTTTCCTCCGTCTAATAGTCCCCCTCATCAAGATCGGTTTCCTCCCTCTAACTGTCCCCCTCAACAATATCTTTTTCCTCCGTCTAATAGTCCCACTCACTAAGATCTGTTTCCTCCGTCTAATTGTCCCCCTCATCAAGATATGTTTCCCCTTTCTAATAGTCCCCCTCACTAAGCTATGTTTCCTCCGTCTAATAGTCCCCCTCATCAAGATCTGTTTCCTCCGTCTAATAGTCCCCCTCAACAATATCTGTTTCCTCCGTCTAATAGTCCCCCTCAGGAAGATCTGTTTCCTCCGTCTAATAGACCCCGTTACCAAGATCTGTTTCCTCCGTCTAATAGTCCCCCTCACCGTCTAATAGTCCCCCTCACCAAGATCTGTGTCCTCCGTCTAATAGTCCCTTTCACAAAGATCTGTTTGCTCCTTCTAATAGTCCCACTCACCAAGATCTGTTTCCTCCGTCTAATAGTCCCCCTCACCAAGATCTGTTTCCTCCTCCTAATAGTCCCATTCACCAAGATCTGTTTCCTACGTCTAATAGTCCCCCTCAGCAAGATCTGTTTCCTCCGTCTAATAGTCCCCCTCAACAATATCTGTTTCCTTCGTCTAATAGTCCCCCTCATCAAGATCTGTTTCCTCCGTCTAATAGTCCCCCTCACCAAGATCTGTTTCCTCCTCCTAATAGTCCCCCTCACCAAGATCTGTTTCCTCCGTCTAATAGTCCCCCTCATCACGATCTGTTTCCTCCGTCTAATAGTCCCCCTCAACAATATCTGTTTCCTTCGTCTAATAGTCCCCCTCATCAAGATCTGTTTCCCCCGTCTAATAGTCCCCCTCACCAAGATCTATTTCCTCCATCTAATAGTCCCCCTCACCAAGATCTGTTTCCTCCGTCTAATAGTCCCCCTCATCAAGATCGGTTTCCTCCGTCTAACTGTCCCCCTCAACAACGTCTTTTTCCTCCGTCTAATAGTCCCACTCACTAAGATCTGTTTCCTCCGTCTAATAGTCCTCCTCATCAAGATATGTTTCCCCCTTCTAATAGTCCCCCTCACTAAGATCTGTTTCCTCCGTCTAATAGTCCCCCTCATCAAGATCTGTTTCCTCCTCCTAATAGTCCCCCTCACCAAGATCTGTTTCCTACGTCTAATAGTCCCCCTCAGCAAGATCTGTTTCCTCCGTCTAATAGTCCCCCTCAACAATATCTGTTTCCTTCGTCTAATAGTCCCCCTCATCAAGATCTGTTTCCTCCGTCTAATAGTCCCCCTCACCAAGATCTGTTTCCTCCTCCTAATAGTCCCCCTCACCAAGATCTGTTTCCTCCGTCTAATAGTCCCCCTCATCAAGATCTGTTTCCTCCGTCTAATAGTCCCCCTAAACAATATATGTTTCCTTCGTCTAATAGTCCCCCTCATCAAGATATGTTTCCCCCGTCTAATAGTCCCCCTCACCAAGATCTATTTCCTCCATCTAATAGTCCCCCTCACCAAGATCTGTTTCCTCCGTCTAATAGTCCCCCTCATCAAGATCGGTTTCCTCCGTCTAACTGTCCCCCTCAACAACGTCTTTTTCCTCCGTCTAATAGTCCCACTCACTAAGATCTGTTTCCTCCGTCTAATAGTCCTCCTCATCAAGATATGTTTCCCCCTTCTAATAGTCCCCCTCACTAAGATCTGTTTCCTCCGTCTAATAGTCCCCCTCATCAAGATCTGTTTCCTCCGTCTAATAGTCCCCCTCAACGATTTCTGTTTCCTCCGTCTAATAGTCCCCCTCAGGAAGATCTGTTTCCTCCGTCTAATAGACCCCGTTACCAAGATCTGTTTCCTCCGTCTAATAGTCCCCCTCACCAAGATCTGTTTCCTCCTCCTAATAGTCCCCCTCACCAAGATCTGTTTCGTTTCCCACATCTAATAGTCCCCCTCAGGAATATCTGTTTCCTCTGTCTAATAGTCGCCCTCATCAATATCTGTTTCCTCCGTCTAATAGTCCCCCTCAACAATATCTGTTTCCTCCGTCTAATAGTCCCCCTCAACAACATCTGTTTCCTCCGTCTAATAGTCCCTATTACCAAGATCTGTTTACTCCGTCCAATAGTCCCCCTCACCAAGATCTGTTTCCTCCTACTAATACTCTCCATCACCAAGATCTGTTTCCTCCGTCTAATAGTCCCCCTCACCAAGATCTGTTTGCTCCTTCTAATAGTCCCACTCACCAAGATCTGTTTCCTCCGTCTAATAGTCCCCCTCACCAAGATCTGTTTCCTCCTCATAATAGTCCCCCTCACCAAGATCTGTTTCCCACGTCTAATAGTCCCCCTCACCAAGATCTGTTTCCTCTGTCTAATAGTCCCCCTCATCAAGATCTGTTTCCTCCGTCTAATAGTCCCCCTCAACAATATCTGTTTCCTCCGTCTAATAGTCCCCCTCACCATCTAATAGTCCCCCTCACCAAGATCTGTGTCCTCCGTCTAATAGTCCCTTTCACAAAGATCTGTTTGCTCCTTCTAATAGTCCCACTCACCAAGATCTGTTTCCTCCGTCTAATAGTCCCCCTCACCAAGATCTGTTTCCTCCTCCTAATAGTCCCCCTCACCAAGATCTGTTTCCTCTGTCTAATAGTCCCCCTCATCAAGATCTGTTTCCTCCGTCTAATAGTCCCCCTCAACAATATCTGTTTCCTCCGTCTAATAGTCCCCCTCAACAAGATCTGTTTCCTCCGTCTAATAGTCCCTATTACCAAGATATGTTTACTCCGTCCAATAGTCCCCCTCACCAAGATCTGTTTCCTCCGTCTAATACTCTCCATCACCAAGATCTGTTTCCTCCGTCTAATAGTCCCCCTCACCAAGATCTGTTTCCTCCGTCTAATAGTCCCACTCACCAAGATCTGTTTCCTCCGTCTAACAGTCCCCCTCACCAAGATCTGTTTCCTCCTTCTAATAGACCCACTCACCAAAATCTGTTACCTCCGCCTAATAGTCCCCCTCACCAAGATCTGTTACCTCCGTCTAATAGTCCCCCTCACCAAGATCTGTTTCCTCCGTCCAATAGTCCCCCTCATCAAGATCTGTTTCCTCCGTCTAATAGTCCCCCTCACCAAGATCTGTTTCCTCCGTCTAATAGTCCCCCTCATCAAGATCGGTTTCCTCCCTCTAACTGTCCCCCTCAACAATATATTTTTCCTCCGTCTAATAGTCCCACTCACTAAGATCTGTTTCCTCTGTCTAATTGTCCCCCTCATCAAGATATGTTTCCCCTTTCTAATAGTCCCCCTCACTAAGATATGTTTCCTCCGTCTAATAGTCCCCCTCATCAATATCTGTTTCCTCCGTCTAATAGTCCCCCTCAACAATATCTGTTTCCTCCGTCTAATAGTCCCCCTCAACAAGATCTGTTTCCTCCGTCTAATAGTCCCTATTACCAAGATCTGTTTACTCCGTCCAATAGTCCCCCTCACCAAGATCTGTTTCCTCCGTCTAATAGTCCTCCTCATCAAGATATGTTTCCCCCTTCTAATAGTCCCCCTCACTAAGATCTGTTTCCTCCGTCTAATAGTCCCCCTCATCAAGATCTGTTTCCTCCGTCTAATAGTCCCCCTCAACAATATCTGTTTCCTCCGTCTAATAGTCCCCCTCAGGAAGATCTGTTTCCTCCGTCTAATAGACCACGTTACCAAGATCTGTTTCCTCCGTCTAATAGTCCCCCTCACCAAGATCTGTTTCCTCCTCCTAATAGTCCCCCTCACCAAGATCTGTTTCCCACATCTAATAGTCCCCCTCAGGAATATCTGTTTCCTCTGTCTAATAGTCCCCCTCATCAATATCTGTTTCCTCCGTCTAATAGTCCCCCTCAACAATATCTGTTTCCTCCGTCTAATAGTCCCCCTCAACAAGATCTATTTCCTCCATCTAATAGTCCCCCTCACCAAGATCTGTTTCCTCCGTCTAATAGTCCACCTCATCAAGATCGGTTTCCTCCGTCTAACTGTCTCCCTCAACAACGTCTTTTTCCTCCGTCTAATAGTCCCACTCACTAAGATCTGTTTCCTCCGTCTAATAGTCCTCCTCACTAAGATCTGTTTCCTCCGTCTAACTGTCTCCCTCAACAACGTATTTTTCCTCCGTCTAATAGTCCCCCTCATCAATATCTGTTTCCTCCGTCTAATAGTCCCCCTCAACAATATCTGTTTCCTCCGTCTAATAGTCCCCCTCAACAAGATCTGTTTCCTCCGTCTAATAGTCCCTATTACCAAGATCTGTATACTCCGTCCAATAGTCCCCCTCACCAAGATCTGTTTCCTCCTACTAATACTCTCCATCACCAAGATCTGTTTCCTCCGTCTAATAGTCCCCCTCACCAAGATCTGTTTCCCCCGTCTAATAGTCCCCCTCACCAAGATCTATTTCCTCCATCTAATAGTCCCCCTCACCAAGATCTGTTTCCTCCGTCTAATAGTCCCCCTCATCAAGATCGGTTTCCTCCGTCTAACTGTCCCCCTCAACAACGTCTTTTTCCTCCGTCTAATAGTCCCACTCACTAAGATCTGTTTCCTCCGTCTAATAGTCCTCCTCATCAAGATATGTTTCCCCCTTCTAATAGTCCCCCTCACTAAGATCTGTTTCCTCCGTCTAATAGTCCCCCTCATCAAGATCTGTTTCCTCCGTCTAATAGTCCCCCTCAACAATATCTGTTTCCTCCGTCTAATAGTCCCCCTCAGGAAGATCTGTTTCCTCCGTCTAATAGACCGCGTTACCAAGATCTGTTTCCTCCGTCTAATAGTCCCCCTCACCAAGATCTGTTTCCTCCTCCTAATAGTCCCCCTCACCAAGATCTGTTTCCCACATCTAATAGTCCCCCTCAGGATATCTGTTTCCTCTGTCTAATAGTCCCCCTCATCAATATCTGTTTCCTCCGTCTAATAGTCCCCCTCAACAAGATCTGTTTCCTCCGTCTAATAGTCCCTATTACCAAGATCTGTTTACTCCGTCCAATAGTCCCCCTCACCAAGATCTGTTTCCTCCTACTAATACTCTCCATCACCAAGATCTGTTTCCTCCGTCTAATAGTCCCCCTCACCAAGATCTGTTTGCTCCTTCTAATAGTCCCACTCACCAAGATCTGTTTCCTCCGTCTAATAGTCCCCCTCACCAAGATCTGTTTCCTCCTCCTAATAGTCCCCCTCACCAAGATCTGTTTCCCACGTCTAATAGTCCCCCTCACCAAGATCTGTTTCCTCTGTCTAATAGTCCCCCTCATCAAGATCTGTTTCCTCCGTCTAATAGTCCCCCTCAACAATATCTGTTTCCTCCATCTAATAGTCCCCCTCACCGTCTAATAGTCCCCCTCACCAAGATCTGTGTCCTCCGTCTAATAGTCCCTTTCACAAAGATCTGTTTGCTCCTTCTAATAGTCCCCCTCACCAAGATCTGTTTCCTCCTCCTAATAGTCCCCCTCACAAAGATCTGTTTCCTCTGTCTAATAGTCCCCCTCATCAAGATCTGTTTCCTCCGTCTAATAGTCCCCCTCAACAATATCTGTTTCCTCCGTCTAATAGTCCCCCTCAACAAGATCTGTTTCCTCCGTCTAATAGTCCCTATTACCAAGATATGTTTACTCCGTCCAATAGTCCCCCTCACCAAGATCTGTTTCCTCCGTCTAATACTCTCCATCACCAAGATCTGTTTCCTCCGTCTAATAGTCCCCCTCACCAAGATCTGTTTCCTCCGTCTAATAGTCCCACTCACCAAGATCTGTTTCCTCCGTCTGACAGTCCCCCTCACCAAGATCTGTTTCCTCCTTCTAATAGACCCACTCACCAAAATCTGTTACCTCCGCCTAATAGTCCCCCTCACCAAGATCTGTTACCTCCGTCTAATAGTCCCCCTCACCAAGATCTGTTTCCTCCGTCCAATAGTCCCCCTCATCAAGATCTGTTTCCTCCGTCTAATAGTCCCCCTCACCAAGATCTGTTTCCTCCGTCTAATAGTCCCCCTCATCAAGATCTGTTTCCTACGTCTAATAGTCCCCCTCAACAATATCTGTTTCCTTCGTCTAATAGTCCCCCTCATCAAGATCTGTTTCCTCCGTCTAATAGTCCCCCTCACCAAGATCTATTTCCTCCATCTAATAGTCCCTCTCACCAAGATCTGTATCCTCCGTCTAATAGTCCCCCTCATCAAGATCGGTTTCCTCCCTCTAACTGTCCCCCTCAACAATATCTTTTTCCTCCGTCTAATAGTCCCACTCACTAAGATCTGTTTCCTCCGTCTAATTGTCCCCCTCATCAAGATATGTTTCCCCTTTCTAATAGTCCCCCTCACTAAGATATGTTTCCTCCGTCTAATAGTCCCCCTCATCAAGATCTGTTTCCTCCGTCTAATAGTCCCCCTCAACAATATCTGTTTCCTCCGCCTAATAGTCCCCCTCAGGAAGATCTGTTTCCTCTGTCTAATAGACCCCGTTACCAAGATCTGTTTCCTCCGTCTAATAGTCCCCCTCACGGTCTAATAGTCCCCCTCACCAAGATCTGTGTCCTCCGTCTAATAGTCCCTTTCACAAAGATCTGTTTGCTCCTTCTAATAGTCCCACTCACCAAGATCTGTTTCCTCCTCCTAATAGTCCCCCTCACCAAGATCTGTTTCCTCCGTCTAATAGTCCCCCTCAACAATATCTGTTTCCTTCGTCTAATAGTCCCCCTCATCAAGATCTGTTTCCTCCGTCTAATAGTCCCCCTCACCAAGATCTATTTCCTCCATCTAATAGTCCCCCTCACCAAGATCTGTTTCCTCCGTCTAATAGTCCCCCTCATCAAGATCGGTTTCCTCCCTCTAACTGTCCCCCTCAACAATATCTTTTTCCTCCGTCTAATAGTCCCACTCACTAAGATCTGTTTCCTCCGTCTAATTGTCCCCCTCATCAAGATATGTTTCCCCTTTCTAATAGTCCCCCTCACTAAGATATGTTTCCTCCGTCTAATAGTCCCCCTCATCAAGATCTGTTTCCTCCGTCTAATAGTCCCCCTCAACAATATCTGTTTCCTCCGTCTAATAGTCCCCCTCAGGAAGATCTGTTTCCTCCGTCTAATAGACCCCGTTACCAAGATCTGTTTCCTCCGTCTAATAGTCCCCCTCACCGTCTAATAGTCCCCCTCACCAAGATCTGTGTCCTCCGTCTAATAGTCCCTTTCACAAAGATCTGTTTGCTCCTTCTAATAGTCCCACTCACCAAGATCTGTTTCCTCCGTCTAATAGTCCCCCTCACCAAGATCTGTTTCCTCCTCCTAATAGTCCCATTCACCAAGATCTGTTTCCTACGTCTAATAGTCCCCCTCAGCAAGATCTGTTTCCTCCGTCTAATAGTCCCCCTCAACAATATCTGTTTCCTTCGTCTAATAGTCCCCCTCATCAAGATCTGTTTCCTCCGTCTAATAGTCCCCCTCACCAAGATCTGTTTCCTCCTCCTAATAGTCCCCCTCACCAAGATCTGTTTCCTCCGTCTAATAGTCCCCCTCATCACGATCTGTTTCCTCCGTCTAATAGTCCCCCTCAACAATATCTGTTTCCTTCGTCTAATAGTCCCCCTCATCAAGATCTGTTTCCCCCGTCTAATAGTCCCCCTCACCAAGATCTATTTCATCCATCTAATAGTCCCCCTCACCAAGATCTGTTTCCTCCGTCTAATAGTCCCCCTCATCAAGATCGGTTTCCTCCGTCTAACTGTCCCCCTCAACAACGTCTTTTTCCTCCGTCTAATAGTCCCACTCACTAAGATCTGTTTCCTCCGTCTAATAGTCCTCCTCATCAAGATATGTTTCCCCCTTCTAATAGTCCCCCTCACTAAGATCTGTTTCCTCCGTCTAATAGTCCCCCTCATCAAGATCTGTTTCCTCCTCCTAATAGTCCCCCTCACCAAGATCTGTTTCCTACGTCTAATAGTCCCCCTCAGCAAGATCTGTTTCCTCCGTCTAATAGTCCCCCTCAACAATATCTGTTTCCTTCGTCTAATAGTCCCCCTCATCAAGATCTGTTTCCTCCGTCTAATAGTCCCCCTCACCAAGATCTGTTTCCTCCTCCTAATAGTCCCCCTCACCAAGATCTGTTTCCTCCGTCTAATAGTCCCCCTCATCAAGATCTGTTTCCTCCGTCTAATAGTCCCCCTAAACAATATATGTTTCCTTCGTCTAATAGTCCCCCTCATCAAGATATGTTTCCCCCGTCTAATAGTCCCCCTCACCAAGATCTATTTCCTCCATCTAATAGTCCCCCTCACCAAGATCTGTTTCCTCCGTCTAATAGTCCCCCTCATCAAGATCGGTTTCCTCCGTCTAACTGTCCCCCTCAACAACGTCTTTTTCCTCCGTCTAATAGTCCCACTCACTAAGATCTGTTTCCTCCGTCTAATAGTCCTCCTCATCAAGATATGTTTCCCCCTTCTAATAGTCCCCCTCACTAAGATCTGTTTCCTCCGTCTAATAGTCCCCCTCATCAAGATCTGTTTCCTCCGTCTAATAGTCCCCCTCAACGATTTCTGTTTCCTCCGTCTAATAGTCCCCCTCAGGAAGATCTGTTTCCTCCGTCTAATAGACCCCGTTACCAAGATCTGTTTCCTCCGTCTAATAGTCCCCCTCACCAAGATCTGTTTCCTCCTCCTAATAGTCCCCCTCACCAAGATCTGTTTCGTTTCCCACATCTAATAGTCCCCCTCAGGAATATCTGTTTCCTCTGTCTAATAGTCGCCCTCATCAATATCTGTTTCCTCCGTCTAATAGTCCCCCTCAACAATATCTGTTTCCTCCGTCTAATAGTCCCCCTCAACAACATCTGTTTCCTCCGTCTAATAGTCCCTATTACCAAGATCTGTTTACTCCGTCCAATAGTCCCCCTCACCAAGATCTGTTTCCTCCTACTAATACTCTCCATCACCAAGATCTGTTTCCTCCGTCTAATAGTCCCCCTCACCAAGATCTGTTTGCTCCTTCTAATAGTCCCACTCACCAAGATCTGTTTCCTCCGTCTAATAGTCCCCCTCACCAAGATCTGTTTCCTCCTCATAATAGTCCCCCTCACCAAGATCTGTTTCCCACGTCTAATAGTCCCCCTCACCAAGATCTGTTTCCTCTGTCTAATAGTCCCCCTCATCAAGATCTGTTTCCTCCGTCTAATAGTCCCCCTCAACAATATCTGTTTCCTCCGTCTAATAGTCCCCCTCACCATCTAATAGTCCCCCTCACCAAGATCTGTGTCCTCCGTCTAATAGTCCCTTTCACAAAGATCTGTTTGCTCCTTCTAATAGTCCCACTCACCAAGATCTGTTTCCTCCGTCTAATAGTCCCCCTCACCAAGATCTGTTTCCTCCTCCTAATAGTCCCCCTCACCAAGATCTGTTTCCTCTGTCTAATAGTCCCCCTCATCAAGATCTGTTTCCTCCGTCTAATAGTCCCCCTCAACAATATCTGTTTCCTCCGTCTAATAGTCCCCCTCAACAAGATCTGTTTCCTCCGTCTAATAGTCCCTATTACCAAGATATGTTTACTCCGTCCAATAGTCCCCCTCACCAAGATCTGTTTCCTCCGTCTAATACTCTCCATCACCAAGATCTGTTTCCTCCGTCTAATAGTCCCCCTCACCAAGATCTGTTTCCTCCGTCTAATAGTCCCACTCACCAAGATCTGTTTCCTCCGTCTAACAGTCCCCCTCACCAAGATCTGTTTCCTCCTTCTAATAGACCCACTCACCAAAATCTGTTACCTCCGCCTAATAGTCCCCCTCACCAAGATCTGTTACCTCCGTCTAATAGTCCCCCTCACCAAGATCTGTTTCCTCCGTCCAATAGTCCCCCTCATCAAGATCTGTTTCCTCCGTCTAATAGTCCCCCTCACCAAGATCTGTTTCCTCCGTCTAATAGTCCCCCTCATCAAGATCGGTTTCCTCCCTCTAACTGTCCCCCTCAACAATATATTTTTCCTCCGTCTAATAGTCCCACTCACTAAGATCTGTTTCCTCTGTCTAATTGTCCCCCTCATCAAGATATGTTTCCCCTTTCTAATAGTCCCCCTCACTAAGATATGTTTCCTCCGTCTAATAGTCCCCCTCATCAATATCTGTTTCCTCCGTCTAATAGACCCCCTCAACAATATCTGTTTCCTCCGTCTAATAGTCCCCCTCAACAAGATCTGTTTCCTCCGTCTAATAGTCCCTATTACCAAGATCTGTTTACTCCGTCCAATAGTCCCCCTCACCAAGATCTGTTTCCTCCTACTAATACTCTCCATCACCAAGATCTGTTTCCTCCGTCTAATAGTCCCCCTCACCAAGATCTGTTTGCTCCTTCTAATAGTCCCACTCACCAAGATCTGTTTCCTCCGTCTAATAGTCCCCCTCACCAAGATCTGTTTCCTCCTCATAATAGTCCCCCTCACCAAGATCTGTTTCCCACGTCTAATAGTCCCCCTCACCAAGATCTGTTTCCTCTGTCTAATAGTCCCCCTCATCAAGATCTGTTTCCTCCGTCTAATAGTCCCCCTCAACAATATCTGTTTCCTCCGTCTAATAGTCCCCCTCACCATCTAATAGTCCCCCTCACCAAGATCTGTGTCCTCCGTCTAATAGTCCCTTTCACAAAGATCTGTTTGCTCCTTCTAATAGTCCCACTCACCAAGATCTGTTTCCTCCGTCTAATAGTCCCCCTCACCAAGATCTGTTTCCTCCTCCTAATAGTCCCCCTCACCAAGATCTGTTTCCTCTGTCTAATAGTCCCCCTCATCAAGATCTGTTTCCTCCGTCTAATAGTCCCCCTCAACAATATCTGTTTCCTCCGTCTAATAGTCCCCCTCAACAAGATCTGTTTCCTCCGTCTAATAGTCCCTATTACCAAGATATGTTTACTCCGTCCAATAGTCCCCCTCACCAAGATCTGTTTCCTCCGTCTACCCCATCCCGACGCCTCCGCGCCCCTCACCAAGATCTGTTTCCTCCGTCTAATAGTCCCACTCACCAAGATCTGTTTCCTCCGTCTAACAGTCCCTCACCAAGATCTGTTTCCTCCTTCTAATAGACCCACTCACCAAAATCTGTTATCTCCGCCTAATAGTCCCCCTCACCAAGATCTGTTACCTCCGTCTAATAGTCCCCCTCACCAAGATCTGTTTCCTCCGTCCAATAGTCCCCCTCATCAAGATCTGTTTCCTCCGTCTAATAGTCCCCCTCACCAAGATCTGTTTCCTCCATCTAATAGTCCCCCTCATCAAGATCGGTTTCCTCCCTCTAACTGTCCCCCTCAACAATATCTTTTTCCTCCGTCTAATAGTCCCACTCACTAAGATCTGTTTCCTCTGTCTAATTGTCCCCCTCATCAAGATATGTTTCCCCTTTCTAATAGTTCCCCTCACTAAGATATGTTTCCTCCGTCTAATAGTCCCCCTCATCAAGATCTGTTTCCTCCGTCTAATAGTCCCCCTCAACCATATCTGTTTCCTCCGTCTAATAGTCCCCCTCAGGAAGATCTGTTTCCTCTGTCTAATAGACCCCGTTACCAAGATCTGTTTCCTCCGTCTAATAGTCCCCCTCACGGTCTAATAGTCCCCCTCACCAAGATCTGTTTCCTCCGTCTAATAGTCCCCCTCACCAAGATCTGTTTCCTCCTCCTAATAGTCCCCCTCACCAAGATCTGTTTCCTCCGTCTAATAGTCCCCCTCAACATTATCTGTTTCCTTCGTCTAATAGTCCCCCTCATCAAGATCTGTTTCCTCCGTCTAATAGTCCCCCTCACCAAGATCTATTTCCTCCATCTAATAGTCCCCCTCACCAAGATCTGTTTCCTTCGTCTAATAGTCCCCCTCATCAAGATCGGTTTCCTCCGTCTAACTGTCCCCCTCAACAATATCTTTTTCCTCCGTCTAATAGTCCCACTCACTAAGATCTGTTTCCTCCGTCTAATTGTCCCCCTCATCAAGATATGTTTCCCCTTTCTAATAGTCCCCCTCACTAAGATATGTTTCCTCCGTCTAATAGTCCCCCTCATCAAGATCTGTTTCCTCCGTCTAATAGTCCCCCTCAACAATATCTGTTTCCTCCGTCTAATAGTCCCCCTCAGGAAGATCTGTTTCCTCCGTCTAATAGACCCCGTTACCAAGATCTGTTTCCTCCGTCTAATAGTCCCCCTCACCGTCTAATAGTCCCCCTCACCAAGATCTGTGTCCTCCGTCTAATAGTCCCTTTCACAAAGATCTGTTTGCTCCTTCTAATAGTCCCACTCACCAACATCTGTTTCCTCCGTCTAATAGTCCCCCTCACCAAGATCTGTTTCCTCCGTCTAATAGTCCCCCTCAACAATATCTGTTTCCTCCGTCTAATAGTCCCCCTCAACAAGATCTGTTTCCTCCGTCTAATAGTCCCTATTACCAAGATCTGTTTACTCCGTCCAATAGTCCCCCTCACCAAGATCTGTTTCCTCCTACTAATACTCTCCATCACCAAGATCTGTTTCCTTCGTCTAATAGTCCCCCTCATCAAGATCTGTTTCCTCCGTCTAATAGTCCCCCTCACCAAGATCTGTTTCCTCCTCCTAATAGTCCCCCTCACCAAGATCTGTTTCCCACATCTAATAGTCCCCCTCAGGAATATCTGTTTCCTCTGTCTAATAGTCCCCCTCATCAATATCTGTTTCCTCCGTCTAATAGTCCCCCTCAACAATATCTGTTTCCTCCGTCTAATAGTCCCCCTCAACAAGATCTATTTCCTCCATCTAATAGTCCCCCTCACCAAGATCTGTTTCCTCCGTCTAATAGTCCACCTCATCAAGATCGGTTTCCTCCGTCTAACTGTCTCCCTCAACAACGTCTTTTTCCTCCGTCTAATAGTCCCACTCACTAAGATCTGTTTCCTCCGTCTAATAGTCCTCCTCACTAAGATCTGTTTCCTCCGTCTAACTGTCTCCCTCAACAACGTATTTTTCCTCCGTCTAATAGTCCCCCTCATCAATATCTGTTTCCTCCGTCTAATAGTCCCCCTCAACAATATCTGTTTCCTCCGTCTAATAGTCCCCCTCAACAAGATCTGTTTCCTCCGTCTAATAGTCCCTATTACCAAGATCTGTATACTCCGTCCAATAGTCCCCCTCACCAAGATCTGTTTCCTCCTACTAATACTCTCCATCACCAAGATCTGTTTCCTCCGTCTAATAGTCCCCCTCACCAAGATCTGTTTCCCCCGTCTAATAGTCCCCCTCACCAAGATCTATTTCCTCCATCTAATAGTCCCCCTCACCAAGATCTGTTTCCTCCGTCTAATAGTCCCCCTCATCAAGATCGGTTTCCTCCGTCTAACTGTCCCCCTCAACAACGTCTTTTTCCTCCGTCTAATAGTCCCACTCACTAAGATCTGTTTCCTCCGTCTAATAGTCCTCCTCATCAAGATATGTTTCCCCCTTCTAATAGTCCCCCTCACTAAGATCTGTTTCCTCCGTCTAATAGTCCCCCTCATCAAGATCTGTTTCCTCCGTCTAATAGTCCCCCTCAACAATATCTGTTTCCTCCGTCTAATAGTCCCCCTCAGGAAGATCTGTTTCCTCCGTCTAATAGACCGCGTTACCAAGATCTGTTTCCTCCGTCTAATAGTCCCCCTCACCAAGATCTGTTTCCTCCTCCTAATAGTCCCCCTCACCAAGATCTGTTTCCCACATCTAATAGTCCCCCTCAGGAATATCTGTTTCCTCTGTCTAATAGTCCCCCTCATCAATATCTGTTTCCTCCGTCTAATAGTCCCCCTCAACAAGATCTGTTTCCTCCGTCTAATAGTCCCTATTACCAAGATCTGTTTACTCCGTCCAATAGTCCCCCTCACCAAGATCTGTTTCCTCCTACTAATACTCTCCATCACCAAGATCTGTTTCCTCCGTCTAATAGTCCCCCTCACCAAGATCTGTTTGCTCCTTCTAATAGTCCCACTCACCAAGATCTGTTTCCTCCGTCTAATAGTCCCCCTCACCAAGATCTGTTTCCTCCTCCTAATAGTCCCCCTCACCAAGATCTGTTTCCCACGTCTAATAGTCCCCCTCACCAAGATCTGTTTCCTCTGTCTAATAGTCCCCCTCATCAAGATCTGTTTCCTCCGTCTAATAGTCCCCCTCAACAATATCTGTTTCCTCCATCTAATAGTCCCCCTCACCGTCTAATAGTCCCCCTCACCAAGATCTGTGTCCTCCGTCTAATAGTCCCTTTCACAAAGATCTGTTTGCTCCTTCTAATAGTCCCCCTCACCAAGATCTGTTTCCTCCTCCTAATAGTCCCCCTCACAAAGATCTGTTTCCTCTGTCTAATAGTCCCCCTCATCAAGATCTGTTTCCTCCGTCTAATAGTCCCCCTCAACAATATCTGTTTCCTCCGTCTAATAGTCCCCCTCAACAAGATCTGTTTCCTCCGTCTAATAGTCCCTATTACCAAGATATGTTTACTCCGTCCAATAGTCCCCCTCACCAAGATCTGTTTCCTCCGTCTAATACTCTCCATCACCAAGATCTGTTTCCTCCGTCTAATAGTCCCCCTCACCAAGATCTGTTTCCTCCGTCTAATAGTCCCACTCACCAAGATCTGTTTCCTCCGTCTGACAGTCCCCCTCACCAAGATCTGTTTCCTCCTTCTAATAGACCCACTCACCAAAATCTGTTACCTCCGCCTAATAGTCCCCCTCACCAAGATCTGTTACCTCCGTCTAATAGTCCCCCTCACCAAGATCTGTTTCCTCCGTCCAATAGTCCCCCTCATCAAGATCTGTTTCCTCCGTCTAATAGTCCCCCTCACCAAGATCTGTTTCCTCCGTCTAATAGTCCCCCTCATCAAGATCTGTTTCCTACGTCTAATAGTCCCCCTCAACAATATCTGTTTCCTTCGTCTAATAGTCCCCCTCATCAAGATCTGTTTCCTCCGTCTAATAGTCCCCCTCACCAAGATCTATTTCCTCCATCTAATAGTCCCTCTCACCAAGATCTGTATCCTCCGTCTAATAGTCCCCCTCATCAAGATCGGTTTCCTCCCTCTAACTGTCCCCCTCAACAATATCTTTTTCCTCCGTCTAATAGTCCCACTCACTAAGATCTGTTTCCTCCGTCTAATTGTCCCCCTCATCAAGATATGTTTCCCCTTTCTAATAGTCCCCCTCACTAAGATATGTTTCCTCCGTCTAATAGTCCCCCTCATCAAGATCTGTTTCCTCCGTCTAATAGTCCCCCTCAACAATATCTGTTTCCTCCGCCTAATAGTCCCCCTCAGGAAGATCTGTTTCCTCTGTCTAATAGACCCCGTTACCAAGATCTGTTTCCTCCGTCTAATAGTCCCCCTCACGGTCTAATAGTCCCCCTCACCAAGATCTGTGTCCTCCGTCTAATAGTCCCTTTCACAAAGATCTGTTTGCTCCTTCTAATAGTCCCACTCACCAAGATCTGTTTCCTCCTCCTAATAGTCCCCCTCACCAAGATCTGTTTCCTCCGTCTAATAGTCCCCCTCAACAATATCTGTTTCCTTCGTCTAATAGTCCCCCTCATCAAGATCTGTTTCCTCCGTCTAATAGTCCCCCTCACCAAGATCTATTTCCTCCATCTAATAGTCCCCCTCACCAAGATCTGTTTCCTCCGTCTAATAGTCCCCCTCATCAAGATCGGTTTCCTCCCTCTAACTGTCCCCCTCAACAATATCTTTTTCCTCCGTCTAATAGTCCCACTCACTAAGATCTGTTTCCTCCGTCTAATTGTCCCCCTCATCAAGATATGTTTCCCCTTTCTAATAGTCCCCCTCACTAAGATATGTTTCCTCCGTCTAATAGTCCCCCTCATCAAGATCTGTTTCCTCCGTCTAATAGTCCCCCTCAACAATATCTGTTTCCTCCGTCTAATAGTCCCCCTCAGGAAGATCTGTTTCCTCCGTCTAATAGACCCCGTTACCAAGATCTGTTTCCTCCGTCTAATAGTCCCCCTCACCGTCTAATAGTCCCCCTCACCAAGATCTGTGTCCTCCGTCTAATAGTCCCTTTCACAAAGATCTGTTTGCTCCTTCTAATAGTCCCACTCACCAAGATCTGTTTCCTCCGTCTAATAGTCCCCCTCACCAAGATCTGTTTCCTCCTCCTAATAGTCCCATTCACCAAGATCTGTTTCCTACGTCTAATAGTCCCCCTCAGCAAGATCTGTTTCCTCCGTCTAATAGTCCCCCTCAACAATATCTGTTTCCTTCGTCTAATAGTCCCCCTCATCAAGATCTGTTTCCTCCGTCTAATAGTCCCCCTCACCAAGATCTGTTTCCTCCTCCTAATAGTCCCCCTCACCAAGATCTGTTTCCTCCGTCTAATAGTCCCCCTCATCACGATCTGTTTCCTCCGTCTAATAGTCCCCCTCAACAATATCTGTTTCCTTCGTCTAATAGTCCCCCTCATCAAGATCTGTTTCCCCCGTCTAATAGTCCCCCTCACCAAGATCTATTTCCTCCATCTAATAGTCCCCCTCACCAAGATCTGTTTCCTCCGTCTAATAGTCCCCCTCATCAAGATCGGTTTCCTCCGTCTAACTGTCCCCCTCAACAACGTCTTTTTCCTCCGTCTAATAGTCCCACTCACTAAGATCTGTTTCCTCCGTCTAATAGTCCTCCTCATCAAGATATGTTTCCCCCTTCTAATAGTCCCCCTCACTAAGATCTGTTTCCTCCGTCTAATAGTCCCCCTCATCAAGATCTGTTTCCTCCTCCTAATAGTCCCCCTCACCAAGATCTGTTTCCTACGTCTAATAGTCCCCCTCAGCAAGATCTGTTTCCTCCGTCTAATAGTCCCCCTCAACAATATCTGTTTCCTTCGTCTAATAGTCCCCCTCATCAAGATCTGTTTCCTCCGTCTAATAGTCCCCCTCACCAAGATCTGTTTCCTCCTCCTAATAGTCCCCCTCACCAAGATCTGTTTCCTCCGTCTAATAGTCCCCCTCATCAAGATCTGTTTCCTCCGTCTAATAGTCCCCCTAAACAATATATGTTTCCTTCGTCTAATAGTCCCCCTCATCAAGATATGTTTCCCCCGTCTAATAGTCCCCCTCACCAAGATCTATTTCCTCCATCTAATAGTCCCCCTCACCAAGATCTGTTTCCTCCGTCTAATAGTCCCCCTCATCAAGATCGGTTTCCTCCGTCTAACTGTCCCCCTCAACAACGTCTTTTTCCTCCGTCTAATAGTCCCACTCACTAAGATCTGTTTCCTCCGTCTAATAGTCCTCCTCATCAAGATATGTTTCCCCCTTCTAATAGTCCCCCTCACTAAGATCTGTTTCCTCCGTCTAATAGTCCCCCTCATCAAGATCTGTTTCCTCCGTCTAATAGTCCCCCTCAACGATTTCTGTTTCCTCCGTCTAATAGTCCCCCTCAGGAAGATCTGTTTCCTCCGTCTAATAGACCCCGTTACCAAGATCTGTTTCCTCCGTCTAATAGTCCCCCTCACCAAGATCTGTTTCCTCCTCCTAATAGTCCCCCTCACCAAGATCTGTTTCGTTTCCCACATCTAATAGTCCCCCTCAGGAATATCTGTTTCCTCTGTCTAATAGTCGCCCTCATCAATATCTGTTTCCTCCGTCTAATAGTCCCCCTCAACAATATCTGTTTCCTCCGTCTAATAGTCCCCCTCAACAACATCTGTTTCCTCCGTCTAATAGTCCCTATTACCAAGATCTGTTTACTCCGTCCAATAGTCCCCCTCACCAAGATCTGTTTCCTCCTACTAATACTCTCCATCACCAAGATCTGTTTCCTCCGTCTAATAGTCCCCCTCACCAAGATCTGTTTGCTCCTTCTAATAGTCCCACTCACCAAGATCTGTTTCCTCCGTCTAATAGTCCCCCTCACCAAGATCTGTTTCCTCCTCATAATAGTCCCCCTCACCAAGATCTGTTTCCCACGTCTAATAGTCCCCCTCACCAAGATCTGTTTCCTCTGTCTAATAGTCCCCCTCATCAAGATCTGTTTCCTCCGTCTAATAGTCCCCCTCAACAATATCTGTTTCCTCCGTCTAATAGTCCCCCTCACCATCTAATAGTCCCCCTCACCAAGATCTGTGTCCTCCGTCTAATAGTCCCTTTCACAAAGATCTGTTTGCTCCTTCTAATAGTCCCACTCACCAAGATCTGTTTCCTCCGTCTAATAGTCCCCCTCACCAAGATCTGTTTCCTCCTCCTAATAGTCCCCCTCACCAAGATCTGTTTCCTCTGTCTAATAGTCCCCCTCATCAAGATCTGTTTCCTCCGTCTAATAGTCCCCCTCAACAATATCTGTTTCCTCCGTCTAATAGTCCCCCTCAACAAGATCTGTTTCCTCCGTCTAATAGTCCCTATTACCAAGATATGTTTACTCCGTCCAATAGTCCCCCTCACCAAGATCTGTTTCCTCCGTCTAATACTCTCCATCACCAAGATCTGTTTCCTCCGTCTAATAGTCCCCCTCACCAAGATCTGTTTCCTCCGTCTAATAGTCCCACTCACCAAGATCTGTTTCCTCCGTCTAACAGTCCCCCTCACCAAGATCTGTTTCCTCCTTCTAATAGACCCACTCACCAAAATCTGTTACCTCCGCCTAATAGTCCCCCTCACCAAGATCTGTTACCTCCGTCTAATAGTCCCCCTCACCAAGATCTGTTTCCTCCGTCCAATAGTCCCCCTCATCAAGATCTGTTTCCTCCGTCTAATAGTCCCCCTCACCAAGATCTGTTTCCTCCGTCTAATAGTCCCCCTCATCAAGATCGGTTTCCTCCCTCTAACTGTCCCCCTCAACAATATATTTTTCCTCCGTCTAATAGTCCCACTCACTAAGATCTGTTTCCTCTGTCTAATTGTCCCCCTCATCAAGATATGTTTCCCCTTTCTAATAGTCCCCCTCACTAAGATATGTTTCCTCCGTCTAATAGTCCCCCTCATCAATATCTGTTTCCTCCGTCTAATAGACCCCCTCAACAATATCTGTTTCCTCCGTCTAATAGTCCCCCTCAACAAGATCTGTTTCCTCCGTCTAATAGTCCCTATTACCAAGATCTGTTTACTCCGTCCAATAGTCCCCCTCACCAAGATCTGTTTCCTCCTACTAATACTCTCCATCACCAAGATCTGTTTCCTCCGTCTAATAGTCCCCCTCACCAAGATCTGTTTGCTCCTTCTAATAGTCCCACTCACCAAGATCTGTTTCCTCCGTCTAATAGTCCCCCTCACCAAGATCTGTTTCCTCCTCATAATAGTCCCCCTCACCAAGATCTGTTTCCCACGTCTAATAGTCCCCCTCACCAAGATCTGTTTCCTCTGTCTAATAGTCCCCCTCATCAAGATCTGTTTCCTCCGTCTAATAGTCCCCCTCAACAATATCTGTTTCCTCCGTCTAATAGTCCCCCTCACCATCTAATAGTCCCCCTCACCAAGATCTGTGTCCTCCGTCTAATAGTCCCTTTCACAAAGATCTGTTTGCTCCTTCTAATAGTCCCACTCACCAAGATCTGTTTCCTCCGTCTAATAGTCCCCCTCACCAAGATCTGTTTCCTCCTCCTAATAGTCCCCCTCACCAAGATCTGTTTCCTCTGTCTAATAGTCCCCCTCATCAAGATCTGTTTCCTCCGTCTAATAGTCCCCCTCAACAATATCTGTTTCCTCCGTCTAATAGTCCCCCTCAACAAGATCTGTTTCCTCCGTCTAATAGTCCCTATTACCAAGATATGTTTACTCCGTCCAATAGTCCCCCTCACCAAGATCTGTTTCCTCCGTCTAATACTCTCCATCACCAAGATCTGTTTCCTCCGTCTAATAGTCCCCCTCACCAAGATCTGTTTCCTCCGTCTAATAGTCCCACTCACCAAGATCTGTTTCCTCCGTCTAACAGTCCCTCACCAAGATCTGTTTCCTCCTTCTAATAGACCCACTCACCAAAATCTGTTATCTCCGCCTAATAGTCCCCCTCACCAAGATCTGTTACCTCCGTCTAATAGTCCCCCTCACCAAGATCTGTTTCCTCCGTCCAATAGTCCCCCTCATCAAGATCTGTTTCCTCCGTCTAATAGTCCCCCTCACCAAGATCTGTTTCCTCCATCTAATAGTCCCCCTCATCAAGATCGGTTTCCTCCCTCTAACTGTCCCCCTCAACAATATCTTTTTCCTCCGTCTAATAGTCCCACTCACTAAGATCTGTTTCCTCTGTCTAATTGTCCCCCTCATCAAGATATGTTTCCCCTTTCTAATAGTTCCCCTCACTAAGATATGTTTCCTCCGTCTAATAGTCCCCCTCATCAAGATCTGTTTCCTCCGTCTAATAGTCCCCCTCAACCATATCTGTTTCCTCCGTCTAATAGTCCCCCTCAGGAAGATCTGTTTCCTCTGTCTAATAGACCCCGTTACCAAGATCTGTTTCCTCCGTCTAATAGTCCCCCTCACGGTCTAATAGTCCCCCTCACCAAGATCTGTTTCCTCCGTCTAATAGTCCCCCTCACCAAGATCTGTTTCCTCCTCCTAATAGTCCCCCTCACCAAGATCTGTTTCCTCCGTCTAATAGTCCCCCTCAACATTATCTGTTTCCTTCGTCTAATAGTCCCCCTCATCAAGATCTGTTTCCTCCGTCTAATAGTCCCCCTCACCAAGATCTATTTCCTCCATCTAATAGTCCCCCTCACCAAGATCTGTTTCCTTCGTCTAATAGTCCCCCTCATCAAGATCGGTTTCCTCCGTCTAACTGTCCCCCTCAACAATATCTTTTTCCTCCGTCTAATAGTCCCACTCACTAAGATCTGTTTCCTCCGTCTAATTGTCCCCCTCATCAAGATATGTTTCCCCTTTCTAATAGTCCCCCTCACTAAGATATGTTTCCTCCGTCTAATAGTCCCCCTCATCAAGATCTGTTTCCTCCGTCTAATAGTCCCCCTCAACAATATCTGTTTCCTCCGTCTAATAGTCCCCCTCAGGAAGATCTGTTTCCTCCGTCTAATAGACCCCGTTACCAAGATCTGTTTCCTCCGTCTAATAGTCCCCCTCACCGTCTAATAGTCCCCCTCACCAAGATCTGTGTCCTCCGTCTAATAGTCCCTTTCACAAAGATCTGTTTGCTCCTTCTAATAGTCCCACTCACCAACATCTGTTTCCTCCGTCTAATAGTCCCCCTCACCAAGATCTGTTTCCTCCGTCTAATAGTCCCCCTCAACAATATCTGTTTCCTCCGTCTAATAGTCCCCCTCAACAAGATCTGTTTCCTCCGTCTAATAGTCCCTATTACCAAGATCTGTTTACTCCGTCCAATAGTCCCCCTCACCAAGATCTGTTTCCTCCTACTAATACTCTCCATCACCAAGATCTGTTTCCTTCGTCTAATAGTCCCCCTCATCAAGATCTGTTTCCTCCGTCTAATAGTCCCCCTCACCAAGATCTGTTTCCTCCTCCTAATAGTCCCCCTCACCAAGATCTGTTTCCTACGTCTAATAGTCCCCCTCAGCAAGATCTGTTTCCTCCGTCTAATAGTCCCCCTCAACAATATCTGTTTCCTTCGTCTAATAGTCCCCCTCATCAAGATCTGTTTCCTCCGTCTAATAGTCCCCCTCAACAATATCTGTCTCCTCCGTCTAATAGTCCCCCTCACCGTCTAATAGTCCCCCTCACCAAGATCTGTGTCCTCCGTCTAATAGTCCCTTTCACAAAGATCTGTTTGCTCCTTCTAATAGTCCCACTCACCAAGATCTGTTTCCTCAGTCTAATAGTCCCCCTCACCAAGATCTGTTTCCTCCTCCTAATAGTCCCCCTCACCAAGATCTGTTTCCTCTGTCTAATAGTCCCCCTCATCAAGATCTGTTTCCTCCGTCTAATAGTCCCCCTCAACCATATCTGTTTCCTCCGTCTAATAGTCCCACTCAACAAGATCGGTTTCCTCCCTCTAACTGTCCCCCTCAACAATATCTTTTTCCTCCGTCTAATAGTCCCACTCACTAAGATCTGTTTCCTCCGTCTAATTGTCCCCCTCATCAAGATATGTTTCCCCTTTCTAATAGTCCCCCTCACTAAGATATGTTTCCTCCGTCTAATAGTCCCCCTCATCAAGATCTGTTTCCTCCGTCTGAAAGTCCCCCTTAACAATATCTGTTTCCTCCGCCTAATAGTCCCCCTCAGGAAGATCTGTTTCCTCTGTCTAATAGACCCCGTTACCAAGATCTGTTTCCTCCGTCTAATAGTCCCCCTCACGGTCTAATAGTCCCCCTCACCAAGATCTGTGTCCTCCGTCTAATAGTCCCTTTCACAAAGATCTGTTTGCTCCTTCTAATAGTCCCACTCACCAAGATCTGTTTCCTCCTCCTAATAGTCCCCCTCACCAAGATCTGTTTCCTCCGTCTAATAGTCCCCCTCAACAATATCTGTTTCCTTCGTCTAATAGTCCCCCTCATCAAGATCTGTTTCCTCCGTCTAATAGTCCCCCTCACCAAGATCTATTTCCTCCATCTAATAGTCCCCCTCACCAAGATCTGTTTCCTCCGTCTAATAGTCCCCCTCATCAAGATCGGTTTCCTCCCTCTAACTGTCCCCCTCAACAATATCTTTTTCCTCCGTCTAATAGTCCCACTCACTAAGATCTGTTTCCTCCGTCTAATTGTCCCCCTCATCAAGATATGTTTCCCCTTTCTAATAGTCCCCCTCACTAAGATATGTTTCCTCCGTCTAATAGTCCCCCTCATCAAGATCTGTTTCCTCCGTCTAATAGTCCCCCTCAACAATATCTGTTTCCTCCGTCTAATAGTCCCCCTCAGGAAGATCTGTTTCCTCCGTCTAATAGACCCCGTTACCAAGATCTGTTTCCTCCGTCTAATAGTCCCCCTCACCGTCTAATAGTCCCCCTCACCAAGATCTGTGTCCTCCGTCTAATAGTCCCTTTCACAAAGATCTGTTTGCTCCTTCTAATAGTCCCACTCACCAAGATCTGTTTCCTCCGTCTAATAGTCCCCCTCACCAAGATCTGTTTCCTCCTCCTAATAGTCCCATTCACCAAGATCTGTTTCCTACGTCTAATAGTCCCCCTCAGCAAGATCTGTTTCCTCCGTCTAATAGTCCCCCTCAACAATATCTGTTTCCTTCGTCTAATAGTCCCCCTCATCAAGATCTGTTTCCTCCGTCTAATAGTCCCCCTCACCAAGATCTGTTTCCTCCTCCTAATAGTCCCCCTCACCAAGATCTGTTTCCTCCGTCTAATAGTCCCCCTCATCACGATCTGTTTCCTCCGTCTAATAGTCCCCCTCAACAATATCTGTTTCCTTCGTCTAATAGTCCCCCTCATCAAGATCTGTTTCCCCCGTCTAATAGTCCCCCTCACCAAGATCTATTTCCTCCATCTAATAGTCCCCCTCACCAAGATCTGTTTCCTCCGTCTAATAGTCCCCCTCATCAAGATCGGTTTCCTCCGTCTAACTGTCCCCCTCAACAACGTCTTTTTCCTCCGTCTAATAGTCCCACTCACTAAGATCTGTTTCCTCCGTCTAATAGTCCTCCTCATCAAGATATGTTTCCCCCTTCTAATAGTCCCCCTCACTAAGATCTGTTTCCTCCGTCTAATAGTCCCCCTCATCAAGATCTGTTTCCTCCTCCTAATAGTCCCCCTCACCAAGATCTGTTTCCTACGTCTAATAGTCCCCCTCAGCAAGATCTGTTTCCTCCGTCTAATAGTCCCCCTCAACAATATCTGTTTCCTTCGTCTAATAGTCCCCCTCATCAAGATCTGTTTC
This sequence comes from Salmo salar, assembly GCF_965601325.2. Classification (NCBI taxonomy): domain Eukaryota; kingdom Metazoa; phylum Chordata; class Actinopteri; order Salmoniformes; family Salmonidae; genus Salmo; species Salmo salar. The sequence goes on from NC_138301.1 coordinate 67,122,613, forward strand.
CTCCGTCTAATAGTCCCCCTCACCAAGATCTGTTTCCTCCTCCTAATAGTCCCCCTCACCAAGATCTGTTTCCTCCGTCTAATAGTCCCCCTCATCAAGATCTGTTTCCTCCGTCTAATAGTCCCCCTAAACAATATATGTTTCCTTCGTCTAATAGTCCCCCTCATCAAGATATGTTTCCCCCGTCTAATAGTCCCCCTCACCAAGATCTATTTCCTCCATCTAATAGTCCCCCTCACCAAGATCTGTTTCCTCCGTCTAATAGTCCCCCTCATCAAGATCGGTTTCCTCCGTCTAACTGTCCCCCTCAACAACGTCTTTTTCCTCCGTCTAATAGTCCCACTCACTAAGATCTGTTTCCTCCGTCTAATAGTCCTCCTCATCAAGATATGTTTCCCCCTTCTAATAGTCCCCCTCACTAAGATCTGTTTCCTCCGTCTAATAGTCCCCCTCATCAAGATCTGTTTCCTCCGTCTAATAGTCCCCCTCAACGATTTCTGTTTCCTCCGTCTAATAGTCCCCCTCAGGAAGATCTGTTTCCTCCGTCTAATAGACCCCGTTACCAAGATCTGTTTCCTCCGTCTAATAGTCCCCCTCACCAAGATCTGTTTCCTCCTCCTAATAGTCCCCCTCACCAAGATCTGTTTCGTTTCCCACATCTAATAGTCCCCCTCAGGAATATCTGTTTCCTCTGTCTAATAGTCGCCCTCATCAATATCTGTTTCCTCCGTCTAATAGTCCCCCTCAACAATATCTGTTTCCTCCGTCTAATAGTCCCCCTCAACAACATCTGTTTCCTCCGTCTAATAGTCCCTATTACCAAGATCTGTTTACTCCGTCCAATAGTCCCCCTCACCAAGATCTGTTTCCTCCTACTAATACTCTCCATCACCAAGATCTGTTTCCTCCGTCTAATAGTCCCCCTCACCAAGATCTGTTTGCTCCTTCTAATAGTCCCACTCACCAAGATCTGTTTCCTCCGTCTAATAGTCCCCCTCACCAAGATCTGTTTCCTCCTCATAATAGTCCCCCTCACCAAGATCTGTTTCCCACGTCTAATAGTCCCCCTCACCAAGATCTGTTTCCTCTGTCTAATAGTCCCCCTCATCAAGATCTGTTTCCTCCGTCTAATAGTCCCCCTCAACAATATCTGTTTCCTCCGTCTAATAGTCCCCCTCACCATCTAATAGTCCCCCTCACCAAGATCTGTGTCCTCCGTCTAATAGTCCCTTTCACAAAGATCTGTTTGCTCCTTCTAATAGTCCCACTCACCAAGATCTGTTTCCTCCGTCTAATAGTCCCCCTCACCAAGATCTGTTTCCTCCTCCTAATAGTCCCCCTCACCAAGATCTGTTTCCTCTGTCTAATAGTCCCCCTCATCAAGATCTGTTTCCTCCGTCTAATAGTCCCCCTCAACAATATCTGTTTCCTCCGTCTAATAGTCCCCCTCAACAAGATCTGTTTCCTCCGTCTAATAGTCCCTATTACCAAGATATGTTTACTCCGTCCAATAGTCCCCCTCACCAAGATCTGTTTCCTCCGTCTAATACTCTCCATCACCAAGATCTGTTTCCTCCGTCTAATAGTCCCCCTCACCAAGATCTGTTTCCTCCGTCTAATAGTCCCACTCACCAAGATCTGTTTCCTCCGTCTAACAGTCCCCCTCACCAAGATCTGTTTCCTCCTTCTAATAGACCCACTCACCAAAATCTGTTACCTCCGCCTAATAGTCCCCCTCACCAAGATCTGTTACCTCCGTCTAATAGTCCCCCTCACCAAGATCTGTTTCCTCCGTCCAATAGTCCCCCTCATCAAGATCTGTTTCCTCCGTCTAATAGTCCCCCTCACCAAGATCTGTTTCCTCCGTCTAATAGTCCCCCTCATCAAGATCGGTTTCCTCCCTCTAACTGTCCCCCTCAACAATATATTTTTCCTCCGTCTAATAGTCCCACTCACTAAGATCTGTTTCCTCTGTCTAATTGTCCCCCTCATCAAGATATGTTTCCCCTTTCTAATAGTCCCCCTCACTAAGATATGTTTCCTCCGTCTAATAGTCCCCCTCATCAATATCTGTTTCCTCCGTCTAATAGTCCCCCTCAACAATATCTGTTTCCTCCGTCTAATAGTCCCCCTCAACAAGATCTGTTTCCTCCGTCTAATAGTCCCTATTACCAAGATCTGTTTACTCCGTCCAATAGTCCCCCTCACCAAGATCTGTTTCCTCCTACTAATACTCTCCATCACCAAGATCTGTTTCCTCCGTCTAATAGTCCCCCTCACCAAGATCTGTTTGCTCCTTCTAATAGTCCCACTCACCAAGATCTGTTTCCTCCGTCTAATAGTCCCCCTCACCAAGATCTGTTTCCTCCTCATAATAGTCCCCCTCACCAAGATCTGTTTCCCACGTCTAATAGTCCCCCTCACCAAGATCTGTTTCCTCTGTCTAATAGTCCCCCTCATCAAGATCTGTTTCCTCCGTCTAATAGTCCCCCTCAACAATATCTGTTTCCTCCGTCTAATAGTCCCCCTCACCATCTAATAGTCCCCCTCACCAAGATCTGTGTCCTCCGTCTAATAGTCCCTTTCACAAAGATCTGTTTGCTCCTTCTAATAGTCCCACTCACCAAGATCTGTTTCCTCCGTCTAATAGTCCCCCTCACCAAGATCTGTTTCCTCCTCCTAATAGTCCCCCTCACCAAGATCTGTTTCCTCTGTCTAATAGTCCCCCTCATCAAGATCTGTTTCCTCCGTCTAATAGTCCCCCTCAACAATATCTGTTTCCTCCGTCTAATAGTCCCCCTCAACAAGATCTGTTTCCTCCGTCTAATAGTCCCTATTACCAAGATATGTTTACTCCGTCCAATAGTCCCCCTCACCAAGATCTGTTTCCTCCGTCTAATACTCTCCATCACCAAGATCTGTTTCCTCCGTCTAATAGTCCCCCTCACCAAGATCTGTTTCCTCCGTCTAATAGTCCCACTCACCAAGATCTGTTTCCTCCGTCTAACAGTCCCTCACCAAGATCTGTTTCCTCCTTCTAATAGACCCACTCACCAAAATCTGTTACCTCCGCCTAATAGTCCCCCTCACCAAGATCTGTTACCTCCGTCTAATAGTCCCCCTCACCAAGATCTGTTTCCTCCGTCCAATAGTCCCCCTCATCAAGATCTGTTTCCTCCGTCTAATAGTCCCCCTCACCAAGATCTGTTTCCTCCATCTAATAGTCCCCCTCATCAAGATCGGTTTCCTCCCTCTAACTGTCCCCCTAAACAATATCTTTTTCCTCCGTCTAATAGTCCCACTCACTAAGATCTGTTTCCTCTGTCTAATTGTCCCCCTCATCAAGATATGTTTCCCCTTTCTAATAGTTCCCCTCACTAAGATATGTTTCCTCCGTCTAATAGTCCCCCTCATCAAGATCTGTTTCCTCCGTCTAATAGTCCCCCTCAACCATATCTGTTTCCTCCGTCTAATAGTCCCCCTCAGGAAGATCTGTTTCCTCTGTCTAATAGACCCCGTTACCAAGATCTGTTTCCTCCGTCTAATAGTCCCCCTCACGGTCTAATAGTCCCCCTCACCAAGATCTGTTTCCTCCGTCTAATAGTCCCCCTCACCAAGATCTGTTTCCTCCTCCTAATAGTCCCCCTCACCAAGATCTGTTTCCTCCGTCTAATAGTCCCCCTCAACATTATCTGTTTCCTTCGTCTAATAGTCCCCCTCATCAAGAGCTGTTTCCTCCGTCTAATAGTCCCCCTCACCAAGATCTATTTCCTCCATCTAATAGTCCCCCTCACCAAGATCTGTTTCCTCCGTCTAATAGTCCCCCTCATCAAGATCGGTTTCCTCCGTCTAACTGTCCCCCTCAACAATATCTTTTTCCTCCGTCTAATAGTCCCACTCACTAAGATCTGTTTCCTCCGTCTAATTGTCCCCCTCATCAAGATATGTTTCCCCTTTCTAATAGTCCCCCTCACTAAGATATGTTTCCTCCGTCTAATAGTCCCCCTCATCAAGATCTGTTTCCTCCGTCTAATAGTCCCCCTCAACAATATCTGTTTCCTCCGTCTAATAGTCCCCCTCAGGAAGATCTGTTTCCTCCGTCTAATAGACCCCGTTACCAAGATCTGTTTCCTCCGTCTAATAGTCCCCCTCACCGTCTAATAGTCCCCCTCACCAAGATCTGTGTCCTCCGTCTAATAGTCCCTTTCACAAAGATCTGTTTGCTCCTTCTAATAGTCCCACTCACCAACATCTGTTTCCTCCGTCTAATAGTCCCCCTCACCAAGATCTGTTTCCTCCGTCTAATAGTCCCCCTCAACAATATCTGTTTCCTCCGTCTAATAGTCCCCCTCAACAAGATCTGTTTCCTCCGTCTAATAGTCCCTATTACCAAGATCTGTTTACTCCGTCCAATAGTCCCCCTCACCAATATCTGTTTCCTCCTACTAATACTCTCCATCACCAAGATCTGTTTCCTTCGTCTAATAGTCCCCCTCATCAAGATCTGTTTCCTCCGTCTAATAGTCCCCCTCACCAAGATCTGTTTCCTCCTCCTAATAGTCCCCCTCACCAAGATCTGTTTCCTACGTCTAATAGTCCCCCTCAGCAAGATCTGTTTCCTCCGTCTAATAGTCCCCCTCAACAATATCTGTTTCCTTCGTCTAATAGTCCCCCTCATCAAGATCTGTTTCCTCCGTCTAATAGTCCCCCTCAACAATATCTGTCTCCTCCGTCTAATAGTCCCCCTCACCGTCTAATAGTCCCCCTCACCAAGATCTGTGTCCTCCGTCTAATAGTCCCTTTCACAAAGATCTGTTTGCTCCTTCTAATAGTCCCACTCACCAAGATCTGTTTCCTCCGTCTAATAGTCCCCCTCACCAAGATCTGTTTCCTCCTCCTAATAGTCCCCCTCACCAAGATCTGTTTCCTCTGTCTAATAGTCCCCCTCATCAAGATCTGTTTCCTCCGTCTAATAGTCCCCCTCAACCATATCTGTTTCCTCCGTCTAATAGTCCCACTCAACAAGATCTGTTTCCTCCGTCTAATAGTCCCTATTACCAAGATATGTTTACTCCGTCCAATAGTCCCCCTCACCAAGATCTGTTTCCTCCGTCTAATACTCTCCATCACCAAGATCTGTTTCCTCCGTCTAATAGTCCCCCTCACCTAGATCTGTTTCCTCCGTCTAATAGTCCCACTCACCAAGATCTGTTTCCTCCGTCTAACAGTCCCCCTCACCAAGATCTGTTTCCTCCTTCTAATAGACCCACTCACCAAAATCTGTTACCTCCGCCTAATAGTCCCCCTCACCAAGATCTGTTACCTCCGTCTAATAGTCCCCCTCACCAAGATCTGTGTCCTCCGTCCAATAGTCCCCCTCATCAAGATCTGTTTCCTCCGTCTAATAGTCCCCCTCACCAAGATCTGTTTCCTCCGTCTAATAGTCCCCCTCATCAAGATCGGTTTCCTCCCTCTAACTGTCCCCCTCAACAATATCTTTTTCCTCCGTCTAATAGTCCCACTCACTAAGATCTGTTTCCTCTGTCTAATTGTCCCCCTCATCAAGATATGTTTCCCCTTTCTAATAGTCTCCCTCACTAAGATATGTTTCCTCCGTCTAATAGTCCCCCTCATCAAGATCTGTTTCCTCCGTCTAATAGTCCCCCTCAACAATATCTGTTTCCTCCGTCTAATAGTCCCCCTCAGGAAGATCTGTTTTCTCTGTCTAATAGACCCCGTTACCAAGATCTGTTTCCTCCGTCTAATAGTCCCCCTCACGGTCTAATAGTCCCCCTCACCAAGATCTGTTTCCTCCGTCTAATAGTCCCCCTCACCAAGATCTGTTTCCTCCTCCTAATAGTCCCCCTCACCAAGATCTGTTTCCTCCGTCTAATAGTCCCCCTCAACATTATCTGTTTCCTTCGTCTAATAGTCCCCCTCATCAAGATCTGTTTCCTCCGTCTAATAGTCCCCCTCACCAAGATCTATTTCCTCCATCTAATAGTCCCCCTCACCAAGATCTGTTTCCTCCGTCTAATAGTCCCCCTCATCAAGATCGGTTTCCTCCGTCTAACTGTCCCCCTCAACAATATATTTTTCCTCCGTCTAATAGTCCCACTCACTAAGATCTGTTTCCTCCGTCTAATTGTCCCCCTCATCAAGATATGTTTCCCCTTTCTAATAGTCCCCCTCACTAAGATATGTTTCCTCCGTCTAATAGTCCCCCTCATCAAGATCTGTTTCCTCCGTCTAATAGTCCCCCTCAACAATATCTGTTTCCTCCGTCTAATAGTCCCCCTCAGGAAGATCTGTTTCCTCCGTCTAATAGACCCCGTTACCAAGATCTGTTTCCTCCGTCTAATAGTCCCCCTCACCGTCTAATAGTCCCCCTCACCAAGATCTGTGTCCTCCGTCTAATAGTCCCTTTCACAAAGATCTGTTTGCTCCTTCTAATAGTCCCACTCACCAAGATCTGTTTCCTCCGTCTAATAGTCCCCCTCACCAAGATCTGTTTCCTCCGTCTAATAGTCCCCCTCAACAATATCTGTTTCCTCCGTCTAATAGTCCCCCTCAACAAGATCTGTTTCCTCCGTCTAATAGTCCCTATTACCAAGATCTGTTTACTCCGTCCAATAGTCCCCCTCACCAAGATCTGTTTCCTCCTACTAATACTCTCCATCACCAAGATCTGTTTCCTTCGTCTAATAGTCCCCCTCATCAAGATCTGTTTCCTCCGTCTAATAGTCCCCCTCACCAAGATCTGTTTCCTCCTCCTAATAGTCCCCCTCACCAAGATCTGTTTCCTACGTCTAATAGTCCCCCTCAGCAAGATCTGTTTCCTCCGTCTAATAGTCCCCCTCAACAATATCTGTTTCCTTCGTCTAATAGTCCCCCTCATCAAGATCTGTTTCCTCCGTCTAATAGTCCCCCTCACCAAGATCTATTTCCTCCATCTAATAGTCCCCCTCACCAAGATCTGTTTCCTCCGTCTAATAGTCCCCCTCATCAAGATCGGTTTCCTCCGTCTAACTGTCCCCCTCAACAATATATTTTTCCTCCGTCTAATAGTCCCACTCACTAAGATCTGTTTCCTCCGTCTAATTGTCCCCCTCATCAAGATATGTTTCCCCTTTCTAATAGTCCCCCTTACTAAGATATGTTTCCTCCGTCTAATAGTCCCCCTCAACAATATCTGTTTCCTCCGTCTAATAGTCCCCCTCAGGAAGATCTGTTTCCTCCGTCTAATAGACCCCGTTACCAAGATCTGTTTCCTCCGTCTAATAGTCCCCCTCACCGTCTAATAGTCCCCCTCACCAAGATCTGTGTCCTCCGTCTAATAGTCCCTTTCACAAAGATCTGTTTGCTCCTTCTAATAGTCACACTCACCAAGATCTGTTTCCTCCGTCTAATAGTCCCCTCACCAAGATCTGTTTCCTCCTCCTAATAGTCCCCCTCACCAAGATCTGTTTCCTACGTCTAATAGTCCCCCTCACCAAGATCTGTTTCCTCCGTCTAATAGTCCCACTCACCAAGATCTGTTTCCTCCGTCTAACAGTCCCCCTCACCAAGATCTGTTTCCTCCTTCTAATAGACCCACTCACCAAAATCTGTTACCTCCGCCTAATAGTCCCCCTCACCAAGATCTGTTACCTCCGTCTAATAGTCCCCCTCACCAAGATCTGTTTCCTCCGTCCAATAGTCCCCCTCATCAAGATCTGTTTCCTCCGTCTAATAGTCCCCCTCACCAAGATCTGTTTCCTCCGTCTAATAGTCCCCCTCATCAAGATCTGTTTCCTTCGTCTAATAGTCCCCCTCATCAAGATCTGTTTCCTCCGTCTAACAGTCCCCCTCAACAAGATCTGTTTCCTCCTTCTAATAGACCCACTCACCAAAATCTGTTACCTCCGCCTAATAGTCCCCCTCACCAAGATCTGTTACCTCCGTCTAATAGTCCCCCTCACCAAGATCTGTTTCCTCCGTCCAATAGTCCCCCTCATCAAGATCTGTTTCCTCCGTCTAAAAGTCCCCCTCACCAAGATCTGTTTCCTCCGTCTAATAGTCCCCCTCATCAAGATCTGTTTCCTCCGTCTAATAGTCCCCCTCAACAATATCTGTTTCCTTCGTCTAATAGTCCCCCTCATCAAGATCTGTTTCCTCCGTCTAATAGTCCCCCTCATCAAGATCTGTTTCCTACGTCTAATAGTCCCCCTCAACAATATCTGTTTCCTTCGTCTAATAGTCCCCCTCATCAAGATCTGTTTCCTCCGTCTAATAGTCCCCCTCACCAAGATCTATTTCCTCCATCTAATAGTCCCTCTAACCAAGATCTGTTTCCTCCGTCTAATAGTCCCCCTCATCAAGATCGGTTTCCTCCCTCTAACTGTCCCCCTCAACAATATCTTTTTCCTCCGTCTAATAGTCCCACTCACTAAGATCTGTTTCCTCTGTCTAATTGTCCCCCTCATCAAGATATGTTTCCCCTTTCTAATAGTCCCCCTCACTAAGATATGTTTCCTCCGTCTAATAGTCCCCCTCATCAAGATCTGTTTCCTCCGTCTAATAGTCCCCCTCACCAAGATCTGTGTCCTCCGTCTAATAGTCCCTTTCACAAAGATCTGTTTGCTCCTTCTAATAGTCCCACTCACCAAGATCTGTTTCCTCCGTCTAATAGTCCCCCTCACCAAGATCTGTTTCCTCCTCCTAATAGTCCCCCTCACCAAGATCTGTTTCCTCCGTCTAATAGTCCCCCTCAACATTATCTGTTTCCTTCGTCTAATAGTCCCCCTCATCAAGATCTGTTTCCTCCGTCTAATAGTCCCCCTCACCAAGATCTATTTCCTCCATCTAATAGTCCCCCTCACCAAGATCTGTTTCCTCCGTCTAATAGTCCCCCTCATCAAGATCGGTTTCCTCCGTCTAACTGTCCCCCTCAACAATATCTTTTTCCTCCGTCTAATAGTCCCACTCACTAAGATCTGTTTCCTCCGTCTAATTGTCCCCCTCATCAAGATATGTTTCCCCTTTCTAATAGTACCCCTCACTAAGATATGTTTCCTCCGTCTAATAGTCCCCCTCATCAAGATCTGTTTCCTCCGTCTAATAGTCCCCCTCAACAATATCTGTTTCCTCCGTCTAATAGTCCCCCTCAGGAAGATCTGTTTCCTCCGTCTAATAGACCCCGTTACCAAGATCTGTTTCCTCCGTCTAATAGTCCCCCTCACCGTCTAATAGTCCCCCTCACCAAGATCTGTGTCCTCCGTCTAATAGTCACTTTCACAAAGATCTGTTTGCTCCTTCTAATAGTCCCACTCACCAACATCTGTTTCCTCCGTCTAATAGTCCCCCTCACCAAGATCTGTTTCCTCCGTCTAATAGTCCCCCTCAACAATATCTGTTTCCTCCGTCTAATAGTCCCCCTCAACAAGATCTGTTTCCTCCGTCTAATAGTCCCTATTACCAAGATCTGTTTACTCCGTCCAATAGTCCCCCTCACCAAGATCTGTTTCCTCCTACTAATACTCTCCATCACCAAGATCTGTTTCCTTCGTCTAATAGTCCCCCTCATCAAGATCTGTTTCCTCCGTCTAATAGTCCCCCTCACCAAGATCTGTTTCCTCCTCCTAATAGTCCCCCTCACCAAGATCTGTTTCCTACGTCTAATAGTCCCCCTCAGCAAGATCTGTTTCCTCCGTCTAATAGTCCCCCTCAACAATATCTGTTTCCTTCGTCTAATAGTCCCCCTCATCAAGATCTGTTTCCTCCGTCTAATAGTCCCCCTCAACAATATCTGTCTCCTCCGTCTAATAGTCCCCCTCACCGTCTAATAGTCCCCCTCACCAAGATCTGTGTCCTCCGTCTAATAGTCCCTTTCACAAAGATCTGTTTGCTCCTTCTAATAGTCCCACTCACCAAGATCTGTTTCCTCCGTCTAATAGTCCCCCTCACCAAGATCTGTTTCCTCCTCCTAATAGTCCCCCTCACCAAGATCTGTTTCCTCTGTCTAATAGTCCCCCTCATCAAGATCTGTTTCCTCCGTCTAATAGTCCCCCTCAACCATATCTGTTTCCTCCGTCTAATAGTCCCACTCAACAAGATCTGTTTCCTCCGTCTAATAGTCCCTATTACCAAGATATGTTTACTCCGTCCAATAGTCCCCCTCACCAAGATCTGTTTCCTCCGTCTAATACTCTCCATCACCAAGATCTGTTTCCTCCTTCTAATAGTCCCCCTCACCTAGATCTGTTTCCTCCGTCTAATAGTCCCACTCACCAAGATCTGTTTCCTCCGTCTAACAGTCCCCCTCACCAAGATCTGTTTCCTCCTTCTAATAGACCCACTCACCAAAATCTGTTACCTCCGCCTAATAGTCCCCCTCACCAAGATCTGTTACCTCCGTCTAATAGTCCCCCTCACCAAGATCTGTTTCCTCCGTCCAATAGTCCCCCTCATCAAGATCTGTTTCCTCCGTCTAATAGTCCCCCTCACCAAGATCTGTTTCCTCCGTCTAATAGTCCCCCTCATCAAGATCGGTTTCCTCCCTCTAACTGTCCCCCTCAACAATATCTTTTTCCTCCGTCTAATAGTCCCACTCACTAAGATCTGTTTCCTCTGTCTAATTGTCCCCCTCATCAAGATATGTTTCCCCTTTCTAATAGTCCCCCTCACTAAGATATGTTTCCTCCGTCTAATAGTCCCCCTCATCAAGATCTGTTTCCTCCGTCTAATAGTCCCCCTCAACAATATCTGTTTCCTCCGTCTAATAGTCCCCCTCAGGAAGATCTGTTTCCTCTGTCTAATAGACCCCGTTACCAAGATCTGTTTCCTCCGTCTAATAGTCCCCCTCACGGTCTAATAGTCCCCCTCACCAAGATCTGTTTCCTCCGTCTAATAGTCCCCCTCACCAAGATCTGTTTCCTCCTCCTAATAGTCCCCCTCACCAAGATCTGTTTCCTCCGTCTAATAGTCCCCCTCAACATTATCTGTTTCCTTCGTCTAATAGTCCCCCTCATCAAGATCTGTTTCCTCCGTCTAATAGTCCCCCTCACCAAGATCTATTTCCTCCATCTAATAGTCCCCCTCACCAAGATCTGTTTCCTCCGTCTAATAGTCCCCCTCATCAAGATCGGTTTCCTCCGTCTAACTATCCCCCTCAACAATATCTTTTTCCTCCGTCTAATAGTCCCACTCACTAAGATCTGTTTCCTCCGTCTAATTGTCCCCCTCATCAAGATATGTTTCCCCTTTCTAATAGTCCCCCTCACTAATATATGTTTCCTCCGTCTAATAGTCCCCCTCATCAAGATCTGTTTCCTCCGTCTAATAGTCCCCCTCAACAATATCTGTTTCCTCCGTCTAATAGTCCCCCTCAGGAAGATCTGTTTCCTCCGTCTAATAGACCCCGTTACCAAGATCTGTTTCCTCCGTCTAATAGTCCCCCTCACCGTCTAATAGTCCCCCTCACCAAGATCTGTGTCCTCCGTCTAATAGTCCCTTTCACAAAGATCTGTTTGCTCCTTCTAATAGTCCCACTCACCAAGATCTGTTTCCTCCGTCTAATAGTCCCCCTCACCAAGATCTGTTTCCTCCGTCTAATAGTCCCCCTCAACAATATCTGTTTCCTCCGTCTAATAGTCCCCCTCAACAAGATCTGTTTCCTCCGTCTAATAGTCCCTATTACCAAGATCTGTTTACTCCGTCCAATAGTCCCCCTCACCAAGATCTGTTTCCTCCTACTAATACTCTCCATCACCAAGATCTGTTTCCTTCGTCTAATAGTCCCCCTCATCAAGATCTGTTTCCTCCGTCTAATAGTCCCCCTCACCAAGATCTGTTTCCTCCTCCTAATAGTCCCCCTCACCAAGATCTGTTTCCTACGTCTAATAGTCCCCCTCAGCAAGATCTGTTTCCTCCGTCTAATAGTCCCCCTCAACAATATCTGTTTCCTTCGTCTAATAGTCCCCCTCATCAAGATCTGTTTCCTCCGTCTAATAGTCCCCCTCACCAAGATCTATTTCCTCCATCTAATAGTCCCCCTCACCAAGATCTGTTTCCTCCGTCTAATAGTCCCCCTCATCAAGATCGGTTTCCTCCGTCTAACTGTCCCCCTCAACAATATATTTTTCCTCCGTCTAATAGTCCCACTCACTAAGATCTGTTTCCTCCGTCTAATTGTCCCCCTCATCAAGATATGTTTCCCCTTTCTAATAGTCCCCCTTACTAAGATATGTTTCCTCCGTCTAATAGTCCCCCTCAACAATATCTGTTTCCTCCGTCTAATAGTCCCCCTCAGGAAGATCTGTTTCCTCCGTCTAATAGACCCCGTTACCAAGATCTGTTTCCTCCGTCTAATAGTCCCCCTCACCGTCTAATAGTCCCCCTCACCAAGATCTGTGTCCTCCGTCTAATAGTCCCTTTCACAAAGATCTGTTTGCTCCTTCTAATAGTCACACTCACCAAGATCTGTTTCCTCCGTCTAATAGTCCCCTCACCAAGATCTGTTTCCTCCTCCTAATAGTCCCCCTCACCAAGATCTGTTTCCTACGTCTAATAGTCCCCCTCACCAAGATCTGTTTCCTCCGTCTAATAGTCCCACTCACCAAGATCTGTTTCCTCCGTCTAACAGTCCCCCTCACCAAGATCTGTTTCCTCCTTCTAATAGACCCACTCACCAAAATCTGTTACCTCCGCCTAATAGTCCCCCTCACCAAGATCTGTTACCTCCGTCTAATAGTCCCCCTCACCAAGATCTGTTTCCTCCGTCCAATAGTCCCCCTCATCAAGATCTGTTTCCTCCGTCTAATAGTCCCCCTCACCAAGATCTGTTTCCTCCGTCTAATAGTCCCCCTCATCAAGATCTGTTTCCTTCGTCTAATAGTCCCCCTCATCAAGATCTGTTTCCTCCGTCTAACAGTCCCCCTCAACAAGATCTGTTTCCTCCTTCTAATAGACCCACTCACCAAAATCTGTTACCTCCGCCTAATAGTCCCCCTCACCAAGATCTGTTACCTCCGTCTAATAGTCCCCCTCACCAAGATCTGTTTCCTCCGTCCAATAGTCCCCCTCATCAAGATCTGTTTCCTCCGTCTAAAAGTCCCCCTCACCAAGATCTGTTTCCTCCGTCTAATAGTCCCCCTCATCAAGATCTGTTTCCTCCGTCTAATAGTCCCCCTCAACAATATCTGTTTCCTTCGTCTAATAGTCCCCCTCATCAAGATCTGTTTCCTCCGTCTAATAGTCCCCCTCATCAAGATCTGTTTCCTACGTCTAATAGTCCCCCTCAACAATATCTGTTTCCTTCGTCTAATAGTCCCCCTCATCAAGATCTGTTTCCTCCGTCTAATAGTCCCCCTCACCAAGATCTATTTCCTCCATCTAATAGTCCCTCTAACCAAGATCTGTTTCCTCCGTCTAATAGTCCCCCTCATCAAGATCGGTTTCCTCCCTGTAACTGTCCCCCTCAACAATATCTTTTTCCTCCGTCTAATAGTCCCACTCACTAAGATCTGTTTCCTCTGTCTAATTGTCCCCCTCATCAAGATATGTTTCCCCTTTCTAATAGTCCCCCTCACTAAGATATGTTTCCTCCGTCTAATAGTCCCCCTCATCAAGATCTGTTTCCTCCGTCTAATAGTCCCCCTCACCAAGATCTGTGTCCTCCGTCTAATAGTCCCTTTCACAAAGATCTGTTTGCTCCTTCTAATAGTCCCACTCACCAAGATCTGTTTCCTCCGTCTAATAGTCCCCCTCACCAAGATCTGTTTCCTCCTCCTAATAGTCCCCCTCACCAAGATCTGTTTCCTCCGTCTAATAGTCCCCCTCAACAATATCTGTTTCCTTCGTCTAATAGTCCCCCTCATCAAGATCTGTTTCCTCCGTCTAATAGTCCCCCTCACCAAGATCTATTTCCTCCATCTAATAGTCCCCCTCACCAAGATCTGTTTCCTCCGTCTAATAGTCCCCCTCATCAAGATCGGTTTCCTCCGTCTAACTTTCCCCCTCAACAATATCTTTTTCCTCCGTCTAATAGTCCCACTCACTAAGATCTGTTTCCTCCGTCTAATTGTCCCCCTCATCAAGATATGTTTCCCCTTTCTAATAGTCCCCCTCACTAAGATATGTTTCCTCCGTCTAATAGTCCCCCTCATCAAGATCTGGTTCCTCCATCTAATAGTCCCCCTCAACAATATCTGTTTCCTCCGTCTAATAGTCCCCCTCAGGAAGATCTGTTTCCTCCGTCTAATAGACCCCGTTACCAAGATCTGTTTCCTCCGTCTAATAGTCCCCCTCACCGTCTAATAGTCCCCCTCACCAAGATCTGTGTCCTCCGTCTAATAGTCCCTTTCACAAAGATCTGTTTGCTCCTTCTAATAGTCCCACTCACCAAGATCTGTTTCCTCCGTCTAATAGTCCCCCTCACCAAGATCTGTTTCCTGCTCCTAATAGTCCCCCTCACCAAGATCTGTTTCCTACGTCTAATAGTCCCCCTCAGCAAGATCTGTTTCCTCCGTCTAATAGTCCCCCTCAACAATATCTGTTTCCTTCGTCTAATAGTCCCCCTCATCAAGATCTGTTTCCTCTGTCTAATAGTCCCCCTCACCAAGATCTGTTTCCTCCTCCTAATAGTCCCCCTCACCAAGATCTGTTTCCTACGTCTAATTGTCCCCCTCAGCAAGATCTGTTTCCTCCGTCTAATAGTCCCCCTCAACAATATCTGTTTCCTTCGTCTAATAGTCCCCCTCATCAAGATCTGTTTCCTCCGTCTAATAGTCCCCATCACCAAGATCTATTTCCTCCATCTAATAGTCCCCCTCACCAAGATCTGTTTCCTCCGTCTAATAGTCCCCCTCATCAAGATCGGTTTCCTCCGTCTAACTGTCCCCCTCAACAATATATTTTTCCTCCGTCTAATAGTCCCACTCACTAAGATCTGTTTCCTCCGTCTAATTGTCCCCCTCATCAAGATATGTTTCCCCTTTCTAATAGTCCCCCTTACTAAGATATGTTTCCTCCGTCTAATAGTCCCCCTCAACAATATCTGTTTCCTCCGTCTAATAGTCCCCCTCAGGAAGATCTGTTTCCTCCGTCTAATAGACCCCGTTACCAAGATCTGTTTCCTCCGTCTAATAGTCCCCCTCACCGTCTAATAGTCCCCCTCACCAAGATCTGTGTCCTCCGTCTAATAGTCCCTTTCACAAAGATCTGTTTGCTCCTTCTAATAGTCACACTCACCAAGATCTGTTTCCTCCGTCTAATAGTCCCCTCACCAAGATCTGTTTCCTCCTCCTAATATTCCCCCTCACCAAGATCTGTTTCCTACGTCTAATAGTCCCCCTCACCAAGATCTGTTTCCTCCGCCTAATAGTCCCCATCATCAAGATCTGTTTCCTCCGTCTAATAGTCCTCCTCAACAATATCTGTTTCCTCCGTCTAATAGTCCCCCTCAACAAGATCTGTTTCCTCCGTCTAATAGTCGCTATTACCAAGATCTGTTTACTCCGTCCAATAGTCCCCCTCACCAATATCTGTTTCCTCCGTCTAATACTCTCCATCACCAAGATCTGTTTCCTCCGTCTAATAGTCCCCCTCACCAAGATCTGTTTCCTCCGTCTAATAGTCCCACTCACCAAGATCTGTTTCCTCCGTCTAACAGTCCCCCTCACCAAGATCTGTTTCCTCCTTCTAATAGACCCACTCACCAAAATCTGTTACCTCCGCCTAATAGTCCCCCTCACCAAGATCTGTTACCTCCGTCTAATAGTCCCCCTCACCAAGATCTGTTTCCTCCGTCCAATAGTCCCCCACATCAAGATCTGTTTCCTCCGTCTAATAGTCCCCCTCACCAAGATCTGTTTCCTCCGTCTAATAGTCCCCCTCATCAATATCTGTTTCCTTCGTCTAATAGTCCCCCTCATCAAGATCTGTTTCCTCCGTCTAATAGACCCACTCACCAAAATCTGTTACCTCCGCCTAATAGTCCCCCTCACCAAGATCTGTTACCTCCGTCTAATAGTCCCCCTCACCAAGATCTGTTTCCTCCGTCCAATAGTCCCCCTCATCAAGATCTGTTTCCTCCGTCTAAAAGTCCCCCTCACCAAGATCTGTTTCCTCCGTCTAATAGTCCCCCTCATCAAGATCTGTTTCCTCCGTCTAATAGTCCCCCTCAACAATATCTGTTTCCTTCGTCTAATAGTCCCCCTCATCAAGATCTGTTTCCCCCGTCTAATAGTCCCCCTCACCAAGATCTATTTCCTCCATCTAATAGTCCCCCTCACCAAGATCTGTTTCCTCCGTCTAATAGTCCCCCTCATCAAGATCGGTTTCCTCCGTCTAACTGTCCCCCTCAACAACGTCTTTTTCCTCCGTCTAATAGTCCCACTCACTAAGATCTGTTTCCTCCGTCTAATAGTCCTCCTCATCAAGATATGTTTCCCCCTTCTAATAGTCCCCCTCACTAAGATCTGTTTCCTCCGTCTAATAGTCCCCCTCATCAAGATCTGTTTCCTCCGTCTAATAGTCCCCCTCAACAATATCTGTTTCCTCCGTCTAATAGTCCCCCTCATCAAGATCTGTTTCCTCCGTCTAATAGTCCCCCTCAACAATATCTTTTTCCTCCGTCTAATAGTCCCACTCACTAAGATCTGTTTCCTCCGTCTAATTGTCCCCCTCATCAAGATATGTTTCCCCTTTCTAATAGTCCCCCTCACTAAGATATGTTTCCTCCGTCTAATAGTCCCCCTCATCAAGATCTGTTTCCTCCGTCTAATAGTCCCCCTCAACAATATCTGTTTCCTCCGTCTAATAGTCCCCCTCAGGAAGATCTGTTTCCTCCGTCTAATAGACCCCGTTACCAAGATCTGTTTCCTCCGTCTAATAGTCCCCCTCACCGTCTAATAGTCCCCCTCACCAAGATCTGTGTCCTCCGTCTAATAGTCCCTTTCACAAAGATCTGTTTGCTCCTTCTAATAGTCCCACTCACCAAGATCTGTTTCCTCCGTCTAATAGTCCCCCTCACCAAGATCTGTTTCCTCCTCCTAATAGTCCCCCTCACCAAGATCTGTTTCCTACGTCTAATAGTCCCCCTCAGCAAGATCTGTTTCCTCCGTCTAATAGTCCCCCTCAACAATATCTGTTTCCTTCGTCTAATAGTCCCCCTCATCAAGATCTGTTTCCTCCGTCTAATAGTCCCCCTCACCAAGATCTGTTTCCTCCTCCTAATAGTCCCCCTCACCAAGATCTGTTTCCTCCGTCTAATAGTCCCCCTCATCAAGATCTGTTTCCTCCGTCTAATAGTCCCCCTCAACAATATCTGTTTCCTTCGTCTAATAGTCCCCCTCATCAAGATCTGTTTCCCCCGTCTAATAGTCCCCCTCACCAAGATCTATTTCCTCCATCTAATAGTCCCCCTCACCAAGATCTGTTTCCTCCGTCTAATAGTCCCCCTCAACAAGATCGGTTTCCTCCGTCTAACTGTCCCCCTCAACAACGTCTTTTTCCTCCGTCTAATAGTCCCACTCACTAAGATCTGTTTCCTCCGTCTAATAGTCCTCCTCATCAAGATATGTTTCCCCCTTCTAATAGTCCCCCTCACTAAGATCTGTTTCCTCCGTCTAATAGTCCCCCTCATCAAGATCTGTTTCCTCCTCCTAATAGTCCCCCTCACCAAGATCTGTTTCCTACGTCTAATAGTCCCCCTCAGCAAGATCTGTTTCCTCCGTCTAATAGTCCCCCTCAACAATATCTGTTTCCTTCGTCTAATAGTCCCCCTCATCAAGATCTGTTTCCTCCGTCTAATAGTCCCCCTCACCAAGATCTGTTTCCTCCTCCTAATAGTCCCCCTCACCAAGATCTGTTTCCTCCGTCTAATAGTCCCCCTCATCAAGATCTGTTTCCTCCGTCTAATAGTCCCCCTAAACAATATATGTTTCCTTCGTCTAATAGTCCCCCTCATCAAGATCTGTTTCCCCCGTCTAATAGTCCCCCTCACCAAGATCTATTTCCTCCATCTAATAGTCCCCCTCACCAAGATCTGTTTCCTCCGTCTAATAGTCCCCCTCATCAAGATCGGTTTCCTCCGTCTAACTGTCCCCCTCAACAACGTCTTTTTCCTCCGTCTAATAGTCCCACTCACTAAGATCTGTTTCCTCCGTCTAATAGTCCTCCTCATCAAGATATGTTTCCCCCTTCTAATAGTCCCCCTCACTAAGATCTGTTTCCTCCGTCTAATAGACCCCGTTACCAAGATCTGTTTCCTCCGTCTAATAGTCCCCCTCACCAAGATCTGTTTCCTCCTCCTAATAGTCCCCCTCACCAAGATCTGTTTCCCACATCTAATATTCCCCCTCAGGAATATCTGTTTCCTCTGTCTAATAGTCGCCCTCATCAATATCTGTTTCCTCCGTCTAATAGTCCCCCTCAACAATATCTGTTTCCTCCGTCTAATAGTCCCCCTCAACAAGATCTGTTTCCTCCGTCTAATAGTCCCTATTACCAAGATCTGTTTACTCCGTCCAATAGTCCCCCTCACCAAGATCTGTTTCCTCCTACTAATACTCTCCATCACCAAGATCTGTTTCCTCCATCTAATAGTCCCCCTCACCAAGATCTGTTTGCTCCTTCTAATAGTCCCACTCACCAAGATCTGTTTCCTCCGTCTAATAGTCCCCCTCACCAAGATCTGTTTCCTCCTCATAATAGTCCCCCTCACCAAGATCTGTTTCCCACGTCTAATAGTCCCCCTCACCAAGATCTGTTTCCTCTGTCTAATAGTCCCCCTCAACAAGATCTGTTTCCTCCGTCTAATAGTCCCCCTCAACAATATCTGTTTCCTCCGTCTAATAGTCCCCCTCACCGTCTAATAGTCCCCCTCACCAAGATCTGTGTCCTCCGTCTAATAGTCCCTTTCACAAAGATCTGTTTGCTCCTTCTAATAGTCCCACTCACCAAGATCTGTTTCCTCCGTCTAATAGTCCCCCTCACCAAGATCTGTTTCCTCCTCCTAATAGTCCCCCTCACCAAGATCTGTTTCCTCTGTCTAATAGTCCCCCTCATCAAGATCTGTTTCCTGCGTCTAATAGTCCCCCTCAACAATATCTGTTTCCTCCGTCTAATAGTCCCCCTCAACAAGATCTGTTTCCTCCGTCTAATAGTCCCTATTACCAAGATATGTTTACTCCGTCCAATAGTCCCCCTCACCAAGATCTGTTTCCTCCGTCTAATACTCTCCATCACCAAGATCTGTTTCCTCCGTCTAATAGTCCCCCTCACCAAGATCTGTTTCCTCCGTCTAATAGTCTCACTCACCAAGATCTGTTTCCTCCGTCTAACAGTCCCCCTCACCAAGATCTGTTTCCTCCTTCTAATAGACCCACTCACCAATATCTGTTACCTCCGCCTAATAGTCCCCCTCACCAAGATCTGTTACCTCCGTCTAATAGTCCCCCTCACCAAGATCTGTTTCCTCCGTCCAATAGTCCCCCTCATCAAGATCTGTTTCCTCCGTCTAATAGTCCCCCTCACCAAGATCTGTTTCCTCCGTCTAATAGTCCCCCTCATCAAGATCGGTTTCCTCCCTCTAACTGTCCCCCTCAACAATATCTTTTTCCTCCGTCTAATAGTCCCACTCACTAAGATCTGTTTCCTCTGTCTAATTGTCCCCCTCATCAAGATATGTTTCCCCTTTCTAATAGTCCCCCTCACTAAGATATGTTTCCTCCGTCTAATAGTCCCCCTCATCAAGATCTGTTTCCTCCGTCTAATAGTCCCCCTCAACAATATCTGTTTCCTCCGTCTAATAGTCCCCCTCAGGAAGATCTGTTTCCTCTGTCTAATAGACCCCGTTACCAAGATCTGTTTCCTCCGTCTAATAGTCCCCCTCACGGTCTAATAGTCCCCTCACCAAGATCTGTTTCCTCCGTCTAATAGTCCCCCTCACCAAGATCTGTTTCCTCCTCCTAATAGTCCCCCTCACCAAGATCTGTTTCCTCCGTCTAATAGTCCCCCTCAACATTATCTGTTTCCTTCGTCTAATAGTCCCCCTCATCAAGATCTGTTTCCTCCGTCTAATAGTCCCCCTCACCAAGATCTATTTCCTCCATCTAATAGTCCCCCTCACCAAGATCTGTTTCCTCCGTCTAATAGTCCCCCTCATCAAGATCGGTTTCCTCCGTCTAACTGTCCCCCTCAACAATATCTTTTTCCTCCGTCTAATAGTCCCACTCACTAAGATCTGTTTCCTCCGTCTAATTGTCCCCCTCATCAAGATATGTTTCCCCTTTCTAATAGTCCCCCTCACTAAGATATGTTTCCTCCGTCTAATAGTCCCCCTCAACAAGATCTGTTTCCTCCGTCTAATAGTCCCCCTCAACAATATCTGTTTCCTCCGTCTAATAGTCCCCCTCAGGAAGATCTGTTTCCTCCGTCTAATAGACCCCGTTACCAAGATCTGTTTCCTCCGTCTAATAGTCCCCCTCACCGTCTAATAGTCCCCCTCACCAAGATCTGTGTCCTCCGTCTAATAGTCCCTTTCACAAAAATCTGTTTGCTCCTTCTAATAGTCCCACTCACCAAGATCTGTTTCCTCCGTCTAATAGTCCCCCTCACCAAGATCTGTTTCCTCCGTCTAATAGTCCCCCTCAACAATATCTGTTTCCTCCGTCTAATAGTCCCCCTCAACAAGATCTGTTTCCTCCGTCTAATAGTCCCTATTACCAAGATCTGTTTACTCCGTCCAATATTCCCCCTCACCAAGATCTGTTTCCTCCTACTAATACTCTCCATCACCAAGATCTGTTTCCTTCGTCTAATAGTCCCCCTCATCAAGATCTGTTTCCTCCGTCTAATAGTCCCCCTCACCAAGATCTGTTTCCTCCTCCTAATAGTCCCCCTCACCAAGATCTGTTTCCTACGTCTAATAGTCCCCCTCAGCAAGATCTGTTTCCTCCGTCTAATAGTCCCCCTCAACAATATATGTTTCCTTCGTCTAATAGTCCCCCTCATCAAGATCTGTTTCCTCCGTCTAATAGTCCCCCTCACCAAGATCTATTTCCTCCATCTAATAGTCCCCCTCACCAAGATCTGTTTCCTCCGTCTAATAGTCCCCCTCATCAAGATCGGTTTCCTCCGTCTAACTGTCCCCCTCAACAATATCTTTTTCCTCCGTCTAATAGTCCCACTCACTAAGATCTGTTTCCTCCGTCTAATTGTCCCCCTCATCAAGATATGTTTCCCCTTTCTAATAGTCCCCCTCACTAAGATATGTTTCCTCCGTCTAATAGTCCCCCTCAACAAGATCTGTTTCCTCCGTCTAATAGTCCCCCTCAACAATATCTGTTTCCTCCGTCTAATAGTCCCCCTCAGGAAGATCTGTTTCCTCCGTCTAATAGACCCCGTTACCAAGATCTGTTTCCTCCGTCTAATAGTCCCCCTCACCGTCTAATAGTCCCCCTCACCAAGATCTGTGTCCTCCGTCTAATAGTCCCTTTCACAAAAATCTGTTTGCTCCTTCTAATAGTCCCACTCACCAAGATCTGTTTCCTCCGTCTAATAGTCCCCCTCACCAAGATCTGTTTCCTCCGTCTAATAGTCCCCCTCAACAATATCTGTTTCCTCCGTCTAATAGTCCCCCTCAACAAGATCTGTTTCCTCCGTCTAATAGTCCCTATTACCAAGATCTGTTTACTCCGTCCAATATTCCCCCTCACCAAGATCTGTTTCCTCCTACTAATACTCTCCATCACCAAGATCTGTTTCCTTCGTCTAATAGTCCCCCTCATCAAGATCTGTTTCCTCCGTCTAATAGTCCCCCTCACCAAGATCTGTTTCCTCCTCCTAATAGTCCCCCTCACCAAGATCTGTTTCCTACGTCTAATAGTCCCCCTCAGCAAGATCTGTTTCCTCCGTCTAATAGTCCCCCTCAACAATATATGTTTCCTTCGTCTAATAGTCCCCCTCATCAAGATCTGTTTCCTCCGTCTAATAGTCCCCCTCACTAAGATCTATTTCCTCCATCTAATAGTCCCCCTCACCAAGATCTGTTTCCTCCGTCTAATAGTCCCCCTCATCAAGATCGGTTTCCTCCGTCTAACTGTCCCCCTCAACAATATATTTTTCCTCCGTCTAATAGTCCCACTCACTAAGATCTGTTTCCTCCGTCTAATTGTCCCCCTCATCAAGATATGTTTCCCCTTTCTAATAGTCCCCCTTACTAAGATATGTTTCCTCCGTCTAATAGTCCCCCTCAACAATATCTGTTTCCTCCGTCTAATAGTCCCCCTCAGGAAGATCTGTTTCCTCCGTCTAATAGACCCCGTTACCAAGATCTGTTTCCTCCGTCTAATAGTCCCCCTCACCGTCTAATAGTCCCCCTCACCAAGATCTGTGTCCTCCGTCTAATAGTCCCTTTCACAAAGATCTGTTTGCTCCTTCTAATAGTCACACTCACCAAGATCTGTTTCCTCCGTCTAATAGTCCCCTCACCAAGATCTGTTTCCTCCTCCTAATAGTCCCCCTCACCAAGATCTGTTTCCTACGTCTAATAGTCCCCCTCACCAAGATCTGTTTCCTCCGCCTAATAGTCCCCATCATCAAGATCTGTTTCCTCCGTCTAATAGTCCTCCTCAACAATATCTGTTTCCTCCGTCTAATAGTCCCCCTCAACAAGATCTGTTTCCTCCGTCTAATAGTCGCTATTACCAAGATCTGTTTACTCCGTCCAATAGTCCCCCTCACCAAGATCTGTTTCCTCCGTCTAATACTCTCCATCACCAAGATCTGTTTCCTCCGTCTAATAGTCCCCCTCACCAAGATCTGTTTCCTCCGTCTAATAGTCCCACTCACCAAGATCTGTTTCCTCCGTCTAACAGTCCCCCTCACCAAGATCTGTTTCCTCCTTCTAATAGACCCACTCACCAAAATCTGTTACCTCCGCCTAATAGTCCCCCTCACCAAGATCTGTTACCTCCGTCTAATAGTCCCCCTCACCAAGATCTGTTTCCTCCGTCCAATAGTCCCCCTCATCAAGATCTGTTTCCTCCGTCTAATAGTCCCCCTCACCAAGATCTGTTTCCTCCGTCTAATAGTCCCCCTCATCAAGATCTGTTTCCTTCGTCTAATAGTCCCCCTCATCAAGATCTGTTTCCTCCGTCTAACAGTCCCCCTCACCAAGATCTGTTTCCTCCTTCTAATAGACCCACTCACCAAAATCTGTTACCTCCGCCTAATAGTCCCCCTCACCAAGATCTGTTACCTCCGTCTAATAGTCCCCCTCACCAAGATCTGTTTCCTCCGTCCAATAGTCCCCCTCATCAAGATCTGTTTCCTCCGTCTAAAAGTCCCCCTCACCAAGATCTGTTTCCTCCGTCTAATAGTCCCCCTCATCAAGATCTGTTTCCTCCGTCTAATAGTCCCCCTCAACAATATCTGTTTCCTTCGTCTAATAGTCCCCCTCATCAAGATCTGTTTCCTCCGTCTAATAGTCCCCCTCATCAAGATCTGTTTCCTACGTCTAATAGTCCCCCTCAACAATATCTGTTTCCTTCGTCTAATAGTCCCCCTCATCAAGATCTGTTTCCTCCGTCTAATAGTCCCCCTCACCAAGATCTATTTCCTCCATCTAATAGTCCCTCTCACCAAGATCTGTTTCCTCCGTCTAATAGTCCCCCTCATCAAGATCGGTTTCCTCCCTCTAACTGTCCCCCTCAACAATATCTTTTTCCTCCGTCTAATAGTCCCACTCACTAAGATCTGTTTCCTCTGTCTAATTGTCCCCCTCATCAAGATATGTTTCCCCTTTCTAATAGTCCCCCTCACTAAGATATGTTTCCTCCGTCTAATAGTCCCCCTCATCAAGATCTGTTTCCTCCGTCTAATAGTCCCCCTCACCAAGATCTGTGTCCTCCGTCTAATAGTCCCTTTCACAAAGATCTGTTTGCTCCTTCTAATAGTCCCACTCACCAAGATCTGTTTCCTCCGTCTAATAGTCCCCCTCACCAAGATCTGTTTACTCCTCCTAATAGTCCCCCTCACCAAGATCTGTTTCCTCCGTCTAATAGTCCCCCTCAACAATATCTGTTTCCTTCGTCTAATAGTCCCCCTCATCAATATCTGTTTCCTCCGTCTAATAGTCCCCCTCACCAAGATCTATTTCCTCCATCTAATAGTCCCCCTCACCAAGATCTGTTTCCTCCGTCTAATAGTCCCCCTCATCAAGATCGGTTTCCTCCGTCTAACTGTCCCCCTCAACAATATCTTTTTCCTCCGTCTAATAGTCCCACTCACTAAGATCTGTTTCCTCCGTCTAATTGTCCCCCTCATCAAGATATGTTTCCCCTTTCTAATAGTCCCCCTCACTAAGATATGTTTCCTCCGTCTAATAGTCCCCCTCATCAAGATCTGTTTCCTCCGTCTAATAGTCCCCCTCAACAATATCTGTTTCCTCCGTCTAATAGTCCCCCTCAGGAAGATCTGTTTCCTCCGTCTAATAGACCCCGTTACCAAGATCTGTTTCCTCCGTCTAATAGTCCCCCTCACCGTCTAATAGTCCCCCTCACCAAGATCTGTGTCCTCCGTCTAATAGTCCCTTTCACAAAGATCTGTTTGCTCCTTCTAATAGTCCCACTCACCAAGATCTGTTTCCTCCGTCTAATAGTCCCCCTCACCAAGATCTGTTTCCTCCTCCTAATAGTCCCCCTCACCAAGATCTGTTTCCTACGTCTAATAGTCCCCCTCAGCAAGATCTGTTTCCTCCGTCTAATAGTCCCCCTCAACAATATCTGTTTCCTTCGTCTAATAGTCCCCCTCATCAATATCTGTTTCCTCTGTCTAATAGTCCCCCTCACCAAGATCTGTTTCCTCCTCCTAATAGTCCCCCTCACCAAGATCTGTTTCCTACGTCTAATAGTCCCCCTCAGCAAGATCTGTTTCCTCCGTCTAATAGTCCCCCTCAACAATATCTGTTTCCTTCGTCTAATAGTCCCCCTCATCAAGATCTGTTTCCTCCGTCTAATAGTCCCCATCACCAAGATCTATTTCCTCCGTCTAATAGTCCCCCTCACCAAGATCTGTTTCCTCCGTCTAATAGTCCCCCTCATCAAGATCGGTTTCCTCCGTCTAACTGTCCCCCTCAACAATATATTTTTCCTCCGTCTAATAGTCCCACTCACTAAGATCTGTTTCCTCCGTCTAATTGTCCCCCTCATCAAGATATGTTTCCCCTTTCTAATAGTCCCCCTTACTAAGATATGTTTCCTCCGTCTAATAGTCCCCCTCAACAATATCTGTTTCCTCCGTCTAATAGTCCCCCTCAGGAAGATCTGTTTCCTCCATCTAATAGACCCCGTTACCAAGATCTGTTTCCTCCGTCTAATAGTCCCCCTCACCGTCTAATAGTCCCCCTCACCAAGATCTGTGTCCTCCGTCTAATAGTCCCTTTCACAAAGATCTGTTTGCTCCTTCTAATAGTCACACTCACCAAGATCTGTTTCCTCCGTCTAATAGTCCCCTCACCAAGATCTGTTTCCTCCTCCTAATATTCCCCCTCACCAAGATCTGTTTCCTACGTCTAATAGTCCCCCTCACCAAGATCTGTTTCCTCCGCCTAATAGTCCCCATCATCAAGATCTGTTTCCTCCGTCTAATACTCTCCATCACCAATATCTGTTTCCTCCGTCTAATAGTCCCCCTCACCAAGATCTGTTTCCTCCGTCTAATAGTCCCACTCACCAAGATCTGTTTCCTCCGTCTAACAGTCCCCCTCACCAAGATCTGTTTCCTCCTTCTAATAGACCCACTCACCAAAATCTGTTACCTCCGCCTAATAGTCCCCCTCACCAAGATCTGTTACCTCCGTCTAATAGTCCCCCTCACCAAGATCTGTTTCCTCCGTCCAATAGTCCCCCTCATCAAGATCTGTTTCCTCCGTCTAATAGTCCCCCTCACCAAGATCTGTTTCCTCCGTCTAATAGTCCCCCTCATCAAGATCTGTTTCCTTCGTCTAATAGTCCCCCTCATCAAGATCTGTTTCCTCCGTCTAACAGTCCCCCTCACCAAGATCTGTTTCCTCCTTCTAATAGACCCACTCACCAAAATCTGTTACCTCCGCCTAATAGTCCCCCTCACCAAGATCTGTTACCTCCGTCTAATAGTCCCCCTCACCAAGATCTGTTTCCTCCGTCCAATAGTCCCCCTCATCAAGATCTGTTTCCTCCGTCTAAAAGTCCCCCTCACCAAGATCTGTTTCCTACGTCTAATAGTCCCACTCATCAAGATCTGTTTCCTCCTTCTAATAGTCCCCCTCACCAAGATCTGTTTCCTCCGTCTAATAGTCCCCCTCACCAAGAGCTGTTTCCTCCGTCTAATAGTCCCCCTCATCAAGATCTGTTTCCTCCATCTAATAGTCCTCCTCAACCATATCTGTTTCCTCCGTCTAATAGTCCCCCTCAACAAGATCTGTTTCCTCCGTCTAATAGTCCCCATTACCAAGATCTGTTACCTCCGTCTAATAGTCCCCCTCACCAAGATCTGTTTCCTCCGTCCAATAGTCCCCCTCACCAAGATCTGTTTCCTCCGTCTAATAGTCCCCCTCACCAAGATCTGTTTCCTCCGTCTAATAGTCCCCCTCATCAAGATCTGTTTCCTCCGTCTAATAGTCCCCCTCAACAATATCTGTTTCCTTCGTCTAATAGTCCCCCTCATCAAGATCTGTTTCCTCAGTCTAATAGTCCCCCTCACCAAGATCTATTTCCTCCATCTAATAGTCCCTCTCACCAAGATCTGTTTCCTCCGTCTTATAGTCCCCCTCATCAAGATCGGTTTCCTCCGTCTAACTGTCCCCCTCAACAATATCTTTTTCCTCCGTCTAATAGTCCCACTCACTAAGATCTGTTTCCTCCGTCTAATTGTCCCCCTCATCAAGATATGTTTCCCCTTTCTAATAGTCCCCCTCACTAAGATATGTTTCCTCCGTCTAATAGTCCCCCTCATCAAGATCGGTTTCCTCCGTCTAACTGTCCCCCTCAACAATATATTTTTCCTCCGTCTAATAGTCCCACTCACTAAGATCTGTTTCCTCCGTCTAATTGTCCCCTCATCAAGATATGTTTCCCCTTTCTAATAGTCCCCCTTACTAAGATATGTTTCCTCCGTCTAATAGTCCCCCTCAACAATATCTGTTTCCTCCGTCTAATAGTCCCCCTCAAGAAGATCTGTTTCCTCCGTCTAATAGACCCCGTTACCAAGATCTGTTTCCTCCGTCTAATAGTCCCCCTCACCGTCTAATAGTCCCCCTCACCAAGATCTGTGTCCTCCGTCTAATAGTCCCTTTCACAAAGATCTGTTTGCTCCTTCTAATAGTCACACTCACCAAGATCTGTTTCCTCCGTCTAATAGTCCCCTCACCAAGATCTGTTTCCTCCTCCTAATAGTCCCCCTCACCAAGATCTGTTTCCTACGTCTAATAGTCCCCCTCAGCAAGATCTGTTTCCTCCGCCTAATAGTCCCCATCATCAAGATCTGTTTCCTCTGTCTAATAGTCCCCCTTACCAAGATCTGTTTCCTCCATCGAATAGTCCCCCTCACCAAGATCTGTTTCCTACGTCTAATAGTCCCCCTCACCAAGATCTGTTTCCTCCGCCTAATAGTTCCCATCATCAATATCTGTTTCCTCCGCCTAATAGTTCCAGTCATCAAGATCTGTTTCCTACGTCTAATAGTCCGACTCATCAAGATCTGTTTCCTCCTTCTAATAGTCCCCCTCACCAAGATCTGTTTCCTCCGTCTAATAGTCCCCCTCACCAAGATCTGTTTCCTCCGTCTAATAGTCCCCCTCACCAAAATCTGTTTCCTCCGTCTAATAGTCCCTCCCTCACAAAGATATGTTTCCTCCGTCTAATAGTGCCCCTCACCAAGATCTGTTTCCTCCGTCTAATAGTCCCCCTCACCAAGATCTGTTTCCTCCGTCTATCAGTCCCCATCACCATGATCTGTTTCCTCCATCTAATAGTCCCCCTTATCAAGATCTGTTTCCTACGTCTAATAGTCCCACTCATCAAGATCTGTTTCCTCCTTCTAATAGTCCCCCTCACCAAGATCTGTTTCCTCCGTCTAATAGTCCCCCTCACCAAGAGCTGTTTCCTCCGTCTAATAGTCCCCCTCATCAAGATCTGTTTCCTCCGTCTAATAGTCCTCCTCAACCATATCTGTTTCCTCCGTCTAATAGTCCCCCTCAACAAGATCTGTTTCCTCCGTCTAATAGTCCCCATTACCAAGATCTGTTACCTCCGTCTAATAGTCCCCCTCACCAAGATCTGTTTCCTCCATCCAATAGTCCCCCTCACCAAGATCTGTTTCCTCCGTCTAATAGTCCCCCTCACCAAGATCTGTTTCCTCCGTCTAATAGTCCCCCTCATCAAGATCTGTTTCCTCCGTCTAATAGTCCCCCTCAACCATATCTGTTTCCTTCGTCTAATAGTCCCCCTCATCAAGATCTGTTTCCTCAGTCTAATAGTCCCCTCACCAAGATCTATTTCCTCCATCTAATAGTCCCTCTCACCAAGATCTGTTTCCTCCGTCTAATAGTCCCCCTCACCAAGATCTGTTTCCTCCGTCCAATAGTCCCCCTCGCTAAGATATGTTTCCTCCGTCTAATAGTCCCCCTCATCAAGATCTGTTTCCTCCGTCTAATAGTCCCCCTCACCAAGATCTATTTCCTCCATCTAATAGTCCCCCTCACCAAGATCGGTTTCCTCCGTCTAACTGTCCCCCTCAACAATATCTTTTTCCTCCGTCTAATAGTCCCACTCACTAAGATCTGTTTCCTCCGTCTAATTGTCCCCCTCATCAAGATATGTTTCCCCTTTCTAATAGTCCCCCTCACTAAGATATGTTTCCTCCGTCTAATAGTCCCCCTCATCAAGATCTGTTTCCTCCGTCTAATAGTCCCCCTCAACAATATCTGTTTCCTCCGTCTAATAGTCCCCCTCAGGAAGATCTGTTTCCTCCGTCTAATAGACCCCGTTACCAAGATCTGTTTCCTCCGTCTAATAGTCCCCCTCACCGTCTAATAGTCCCCCTCACCAAGATCTGTGTCCTCCGTCTAATAGTCCCTTTCACAAAGATCTGTTTGCTCCTTCTAATAGTCCCACTCACCAAGATCTGTTTCCTCCGTCTAATAGTCCCCCTCACCAAGATCTGTTTCCTCCTCCTAATAGTCCCCCTCACCAAGATCTGTTTCCTACGTCTAATAGTCCCCCTCAGCAAGATCTGTTTCCTCCGTCTAATAGTCCCCCTCAACAATATCTGTTTCCTTCGTCTAATAGTCCCCCTCATCAAGATCTGTTTCCTCCGTCTAATAGTCCCCCTCACCAAGATCTATTTCCTCCATCTAATAGTCCCCCTCACCAAGATCTGTTTCCTCCGTCTAATAGTCCCCCTCATCAAGATCGGTTTCCTCCGTCTAACTGTCCCCCTCAACAATATATTTTTCCTCCGTCTAATAGTCCCACTCACTAAGATCTGTTTCCTCCGTCTAATTGTCCCCCTCATCAAGATATGTTTCCCCTTTCTAATAGTCCCCCTCACTAAGATATGTTTCCTCCGTCTAATAGTCCCCCTCATCAAGATCTGTTTCCTCCGTCTAATAGTCCCCCTCAACAATATCTGTTTCCTCCGTCTAATAGACCCCGTTACCAAGATCTGTTTCCTCCGTCTAATAGTCCCCCTCACCGTCTAATAGTCCCCCTCACCAAGATCTGTGTCCTCCGTCTAATAGTCCCTTTCACAAAGATCTGTTTGCTCCTTCTAATAGTCCCACTCACCAAGATCTGTTTCCTCCGTCTAATAGTCCCCCTCACCAAGATCTGTTTCCTCCTCCTAATAGTCCCCCTCACCAAGATCTGTTTCCTACGTCTAATAGTCCCCCTCAGCAAGATCTGTTTCCTCCGTCTAATAGTCCCCCTCAACAATATCTGTTTCCTTCGTCTAATAGTCCCCCTCATCAAGATCTGTTTCCTCCGTCTAATAGTCCCCCTCACCAAGATCTATTTCCTCCATCTAATAGTCCCCCTCACCAAGATCTGTTTCCTCCGTCTAATAGTCCCCCTCATCAAGATCGGTTTCCTCCGTCTAACTGTCCCCCTCAACAATATATTTTTCCTCCGTCTAATAGTCCCACTCACTAAGATCTGTTTCCTCCGTCTAATTGTCCCCCTCATCAAGATATGTTTCCCCTTTCTAATAGTCCCCCTTACTAATATATGTTTCCTCCGTCTAATAGTCCCCCTCATCAAGATCTGTTTCCTCCGTCTAATAGTCCCCCTCAACAATATCTGTTTCCTTCGTCTAATAGTCCCCCTCATCAATACCTGTTTCCTCCGTCTAATAGTCCCCCTCACCAAGATCTATTTCCTCCATCTAATAGTCCCCCTCACCAAGATCTGTTTCCTCCGCCTAATAGTTCCCATCATCAATATCTGTTTCCTCCGCCTAATAGTTCCAGTCATCAAGATCTGTTTCCTCCATCTAATAGTCCCCCTCATCAAGATCTGTTTCCTACGTCTAATAGTCCGACTCATCAAGATCTGTTTCCTCCTTCTAATAGTCCCCCTCACCAAGATCTGTTTCCTCCGTCTAATAGTCCCCCTCACCAAGATCTGTTTCCTCCGTCTAATACTCTCCATCACCAATATCTGTTTCCTCCGTCTAATAGTCCCCCTCACCAAGATCTGTTTCCTCCGCCTAATAGTTCCCATCATCAATATCTGTTTCCTCCGCCTAATAGTTCCAGTCATCAAGATCTGTTTCCTCCATCTAATAGTCCCCCTCACCAAGATCTGTTTCCTCCGTCTAATAGTCCCCCTCATCAAGATCTGTTTCCTTCGTCTAATAGTCCCCCTCATCAAGATCTGTTTCCTCCGTCTAACAGTCCCCCTCACCAAGATCTGTTTCCTCCTTCTAATAGACCCACTCACCAAAATCTGTTACCTCCGCCTAATAGTCCCCCTCACCAAGATCTGTTACCTCCGTCTAATAGTCCCCCTCACCAAGATCTGTTTCCTCCGTCCAATAGTCCCCCTCATCAAGATCTGTTTCCTCCGTCTAAAAGTCCCCCTCACCAAGATCTGTTTCCTACGTCTAATAGTCCCACTCATCAAGATCTGTTTCCTCCTTCTAATAGTCCCCCTCACCAAGATCTGTTTCCTCCGTCTAATAGTCCCCCTCACCAAGAGCTGTTTCCTCCGTCTAATAGTCCCCCTCATCAAGATCTGTTTCCTCCGTCTAATAGTCCTCCTCAACCATATCTGTTTCCTCCGTCTAATAGTCCCCCTCAACAAGATCTGTTTCCTCCGTCTAATAGTCCCCATTACCAAGATCTGTTACCTCCGTCTAATAGTCCCCCTCACCAAGATCTGTTTCCTCCGTCCAATAGTCCCCCTCACCAAGATCTGTTTCCTCCGTCTAATAGTCCCCCTCACCAAGATCTGTTTCCTCCGTCTAATAGTCCCCCTCATCAAGATCTGTTTCCTCCGTCTAATAGTCCCCCTCAACAATATCTGTTTCCTTCGTCTAATAGTCCCCCTCATCAAGATCTGTTTCCTCAGTCTAATAGTCCCCCTCACCAAGATCTATTTCCTCCATCTAATAGTCCCTCTCACCAAGATCTGTTTCCTCCGTCTTATAGTCCCCCTCATCAAGATCGGTTTCCTCCGTCTAACTGTCCCCCTCAACAATATCTTTTTCGTCCGTCTAATAGTCCCACTCACTAAGATCTGTTTCCTCCGTCTAATTGTCCCCCTCATCAAGATATGTTTCCCCTTTCTAATAGTCCCCCTCACTAAGATATGTTTCCTCCGTCTAATAGTCCCCCTCATCAAGATCGGTTTCCTCCGTCTAACTGTCCCCCTCAACAATATATTTTTCCTCCGTCTAATAGTCCCACTCACTAAGATCTGTTTCCTCCGTCTAATTGTCCCCCTCATCAAGATATGTTTCCCCTTTCTAATAGTCCCCCTTACTAATATATGTTTCCTCCGTCTAATAGTCCCCCTCATCAAGATCTGTTTCCTCCGTCTAATAGTCCCCCTCAACAATATCTGTTTCCTTCGTCTAATAGTCCCCCTCATCAAGATCTGTTTCCTCCGTCTAATAGTCCCCCTCACCAAGATCTATTTCCTCCATCTAATAGTCCCCCTCACCAAGATCTGTTTCCTCCGCCTAATAGTTCCCATCATCAATATCTGTTTCCTCCGCCTAATAGTTCCAGTCATCAAGATCTGTTTCCTCCATCTAATAGTCCCCCTCATCAAGATCTGTTTCCTACGTCTAATAGTCCGACTCATCAAGATCTGTTTCCTCCTTCTAATAGTCCCCCTCACAAAGATCTGTTTCCTCCGTCTAATAGTCCCCCTCACCAAGATCTGTTTCCTCCGTCTAATACTCTCCATCACCAATATCTGTTTCCTCCGTCTAATAGTCCCCCTCACCAAGATCTGTTTCCTCCGCCTAATAGTTCCCATCATCAATATCTGTTTCCTCCGCCTAATAGTTCCAGTCATCAAGATCTGTTTCCTCCATCTAATAGTCCCCCTCATCAAGATCTGTTTCCTACGTCTAATAGTCCGACTCATCAAGATCTGTTTCCTCCTTCTAATAGTCCCCCTCACCAAGATCTGTTTCCTCCGTCTAATAGTCCCCCTCACCAAGATCTGTTTCCTCCGTCTAATAGTCCCCCTCACCAAGATCTGTTTCCTCCGTCTAATAGTCCCCCTCACCAAAATCTGTTTCCTCCGTCTAATAGTCCCTCCCTCACAAAGATATGTTTCCTCCGTCTAATAGTCCCCCTCACCAAGATCTGTTTCCTCCGTCTAATAGTCCCCCTCACCAAGATCTGTTTCCTCCGTCTATCAGTCCCCATCACCATGATCTGTTTCCTCCATCTAATAGTCCCCCTTATCAAGATCTGTTTCCTACGTCTAATAGTCCCACTCATCAAGATCTGTTTCCTCCTTCTAATAGTCCCCCTCACCAAGATCTGTTTCCTCCGTCTAATAGTCCCCCTCACCAAGAGCTGTTTCCTCCGTCTAATAGTCCCCCTCATCAAGATCTGTTTCCTCCGTCTAATAGTCCTCCTCAACCATATCTGTTTCCTCCGTCTAATAGTCCCCCTCAACAAGATCTGTTTCCTCTGTCTAATAGTCCCCATTACCAAGATCTGTTACCTCCGTCTAATAGTCCCCCTCACCAAGATCTGTTTCCTCCGTCCAATAGTCCCCCTCACCAAGATCTGTTTCCTCCGTCTAATAGTCCCCCTCACCAAGATCTGTTTCCTCCGTCTAATAGTCCCCCTCATCAAGATCTGTTTCCTCCGTCTAATAGTCCCCCTCAACCATATCTGTTTCCTTCGTCTAATAGTCCCCCTCATCAAGATCTGTTTCCTCAGTCTAATAGTCCCCTCACCAAGATCTATTTCCTCCATCTAATAGTCCCTCTCACCAAGATCTGTTTCCTCCGTCTAATAGTCCCCCTCACCAAGATCTGTTTCCTCCGTCCAATAGTCCCCCTCGCTAAGATATGTTTCCTCCGTCTAATAGTCCCCCTCATCAAGATCTGTTTCCTCCGTCTAATAGTCCCCCTCACCAAGATCTATTTCCTCCATCTAATAGTCCCCCTCACCAAGATCTGTTTCCTCCGTCTAATAGTCCCCCTCATCAAGATCGGTTTCCTCCGTCTAACTGTCCCCCTCAACAATATCTTTTTCCTCCGTCTAATAGTCCCACTCACTAAGATCTGTTTCCTCCGTCTAATTGTCCCCCTCATCAAGATATGTTTCCCCTTTCTAATAGTCCCCCTCACTAAGATATGTTTCCTCCGTCTAATAGTCCCCCTCATCAAGATCTGTTTCCTCCGTCTAATAGTCCCCCTCAACAATATCTGTTTCCTCCGTCTAATAGTCCCCCTCAGGAAGATCTGTTTCCTCCGTCTAATAGACCCCGTTACCAAGATCTGTTTCCTCCATCTAATAGTCCCCCTCACCGTCTAATAGTCCCCCTCACCAAGATCTGTGTCCTCCGTCTAATAGTCCCTTTCACAAAGATCTGTTTGCTCCTTCTAATAGTCCCACTCACCAAGATCTGTTTCCTCCGTCTAATAGTCCCCCTCACCAAGATCTGTTTCCTCCTCCTAATAGTCCCCCTCACCAAGATCTGTTTCCTACGTCTAATAGTCCCCCTCAGCAAGATCTGTTTCCTCCGTCTAATAGTCCCCCTCAACAATATCTGTTTCCTTCGTCTAATAGTCCCCCTCATCAAGATCTGTTTCCTCCGTCTAATAGTCCCCCTCACCAAGATCTATTTCCTCCATCTAATAGTCCCCCTCACCAAGATCTGTTTCCTCCGTCTAATAGTCCCCCTCATCAAGATCGGTTTCCTCCGTCTAACTGTCCCCCTCAACAATATATTTTTCCTCCGTCTAATAGGCCCACTCACTAAGATCTGTTTCCTCCGTCTAATTGTCCCCCTCATCAAGATATGTTTCCCCTTTCTAATAGTCCCCCTTACTAAGATATG
Organism: Salmo salar; assembly: GCF_965601325.2. Taxonomy (NCBI): domain Eukaryota; kingdom Metazoa; phylum Chordata; class Actinopteri; order Salmoniformes; family Salmonidae; genus Salmo; species Salmo salar. The sequence continues at coordinate 67,157,166 of NC_138301.1, forward strand.
TTTCCTCCGTCTAATAGTCCCCCTCATCAAGATCTGTTTCCTCCGTCTAATAGTCCCCCTCAACAATATCTATTTCCTTCGTCTAATAGTCCCCCTCATCAAGATCTGTTTCCTCCGTCTAATAGTCCCCCTCACCAAGATCTATTTCCTCCATCTAATAGTCCCCCTCACCAAGATCTGTTTCCTCCGCCTAATAGTTCCCATCATCAATATCTGTTTCCTCCGCCTAATAGTTCCAGTCATCAAGATCTGTTTCCTCCGTCTAATAGTCCCCCTCACCAAGATCTGTTTCCTCCGTCTAATAGTCCCCCTCACCAAAATCTGTTTCCTCCGTCTAATAGTCCCTCCCTCACAAAGATATGTTTCCTCCGTCTAATAGTCCCCCTCACCAAGATCTGTTTCCTCCGTCTAATAGTCCCCCTCACCAAGATCTGTTTCCTCCGTCTAACAGTCCCCATCACCATGATCTGTTTCCTCCATCTAATAGTCCCCCTTATCAAGATCTGTTTCCTACGTCTAATAGTCCCACTCATCAAGATCTGTTTCCTCCTTCTAATAGTCCCCCTCACCAAGATCTGTTTCCTCCGTCTAATAGTCCCCCTCACCAAGAGCTGTTTCCTCCGTCTAATAGTCCCCCTCATCAAGATCTGTTTCCTCCGTCTAATAGTCCTCCTCAACCATATCTGTTTCCTCCGTCTAATAGTCCCCCTCAACAAGATCTGTTTCCTCCGTCTAATAGTCCCCATTACCAAGATCTGTTACCTCCGTCTAATAGTCCCCCTCACCAAGATCTGTTTCCTCCGTCCAATAGTCCCCCTCACCAAGATCTGTTTCCTCCGTCTAATAGTCCCCCTCACCAAGATCTGTTTCCTCCGTCTAATAGTCCCCCTCATCAAGATCTGTTTCCTCCGTCTAATAGTCCCCCTCAACCATATCTGTTTCCTTCGTCTAATAGTCCCCCTCATCAAGATCTGTTTCCTCAGTCTAATAGTCCCCCTCACCAAGATCTATTTCCTCCATCTAATAGTCCCTCTCACCAAGATCTGTTTCCTCCGTCTTATAGTCCCCCTCATCAAGATCGGTTTCCTCCGTCTAACTGTCCCCCTCAACAATATCTTTTTCCTCCGTCTAATAGTCCCACTCACTAAGATCTGTTTCCTCCGTCTAACTGTCCCCCTCAACAATATATTTTTCCTCCGTCTAATAGTCCCACTCACTAAGATCTGTTTCCTCCGTCTAATTGTCCCCCTCATCAAGATATGTTTCCCCTTTCTAATAGTCCCCCTTACTAAGATATGTTTCCTCCGTCTAATAGTCCCCCTCATCAAGATATGTTTCCCCTTTCTAATAGTCCCCCTCGCTAAGATATGTTTCCTCCGTCTAATAGTCCCCTTCATCAAGATCTGTTTCCTCCGTCTAATAGTCCCCCTCACCAAGATCTATTTCCTCCATCTAATAGTCCCCCTCACCAAGATCTGTTTCCTCCGTCTAATAGTCCCCCTCATCAAGATCGGTTTCCTCCGTCTAACTGTCCCCCTCAACAATATCTTTTTCCTCCGTCTAATAGTCCCACTCACTAAGATCTGTTTCCTCCGTCTAATTGTCCCCCTCATCAAGATATGTTTCCCCTTTCTAATAGTCCCCCTCACTAAGATATGTTTCCTCCGTCTAATAGTCCCCCTCATCAAGATCTGTTTCCTCCGTCTAATAGTCCCCCTCAACAATATCTGTTTCCTCCGTCTAATAGTCCCCCTCAGGAAGATCTGTTTCCTCCGTCTAATAGACCCCGTTACCAAGATCTGTTTCCTCCGTCTAATAGTCCCCCTCACCGTCTAATAGTCCCCCTCATCAAGATCGGTTTCCTCCGTCTAACTGTCCCGCTCAACAATATATTTTTCCTCCGTCTAATAGTCCCACTCACTAAGATCTGTTTCCTCCGTCTAATTGTCCCCCTCATCAAGATATGTTTCCCCTTTCTAATAGTCCCCCTTACTAATATATGTTTCCTCCGTCTAATAGTCCCCCTCATCAAGATCTGTTTCCTCCGTCTAATAGTCCCCCTCAACAATATCTGTTTCCTTCGTCTAATAGTCCCCCTCATCAAGATCTGTTTCCTCCGTCTAATAGTCCCCCTCACCAAGATCTATTTCCTCCATCTAATAGTCCCCCTCACCAAGATCTGTTTCCTCCGCCTAATAGTTCCCATCATCAATATCTGTTTCCTCCGCCTAATAGTTCCAGTCATCAAGATCTGTTTCCTCCATCTAATAGTCCCCCTCATCAAGATCTGTTTCCTACGTCTAATAGTCCGACTCATCAAGATCTGTTTCCTCCTTCTAATAGTCCCCCTCACCAAGATCTGTTTCCTCCGTCTAATAGTCCCCCTCACCAAGATCTGTTTCCTCCGTCTAATACTCTCCATCACCAATATCTGTTTCCTCCGTCTAATAGTCCCCCTCACCAAGATCTGTTTCCTCCGCCTAATAGTTCCCATCATCAATATCTGTTTCCTCCGCCTAATAGTTCCAGTCATCAAGATCTGTTTCCTCCATCTAATAGTCCCCCTCATCAAGATCTGTTTCCTACGTCTAATAGTCCGACTCATCAAGATCTGTTTCCTCCTTCTAATAGTCCCCCTCACCAAGATCTGTTTCCTCCGTCTAATAGTCCCCCTCACCAAGATCTGTTTCCTCCGTCTAATAGTCCCCCTCACCAAGATCTGTTTCCTCCGTCTAATAGTCCCCCTCACCAAAATCTGTTTCCTCCGTCTAATAGTCCCTCCCTCACAAAGATATGTTTCCTCCGTCTAATAGTCCCCCTCACCAAGATCTGTTTCCTCCGTCTAATAGTCCCCCTCACCAAGATCTGTTTCCTCCGTCTATCAGTCCCCATCACCATGATCTGTTTCCTCCATCTAATAGTCCCCCTTATCAAGATCTGTTTCCTACGTCTAATAGTCCCACTCATCAAGATCTGTTTCCTCCTTCTAATAGTCCCCCTCACCAAGATCTGTTTCCTCCGTCTAATAGTCCCCCTCACCAAGAGCTGTTTCCTCCGTCTAATAGTCCCCCTCATCAAGATCTGTTTCCTCCGTCTAATAGTCCTCCTCAACCATATCTGTTTCCTCCGTCTAATAGTCCCCCTCAACAAGATCTGTTTCCTCCGTCTAATAGTCCCCATTACCAAGATCTGTTACCTCCGTCTAATAGTCCCCCTCACCAAGATCTGTTTCCTCCGTCCAATAGTCCCCCTCACCAAGATCTGTTTCCTCCGTCTAATAGTCCCCCTCACCAAGATCTGTTTCCTCCGTCTAATAGTCCCCCTCATCAAGATCTGTTTCCTCCGTCTAATAGTCCCCCTCAACCATATCTGTTTCCTTCGTCTAATAGTCCCCCTCATCAAGATCTGTTTCCTCAGTCTAATAGTCCCCTCACCAAGATCTATTTCCTCCATCTAATAGTCCCTCTCACCAAGATCTGTTTCCTCCGTCTAATAGTCCCCCTCACCAAGATCTGTTTCCTCCGTCCAATAGTCCCCCTCGCTAAGATATGTTTCCTCCGTCTAATAGTCCCCCTCATCAAGATCTGTTTCCTCCGTCTAATAGTCCCCCTCACCAAGATCTATTTCCTCCATCTAATAGTCCCCCTCACCAAGATCTGTTTCCTCCGTCTAATAGTCCCCCTCATCAAGATCGGTTTCCTCCGTCTAACTGTCCCCCTCAACAATATCTTTTTCCTCCGTCTAATAGTCCCACTCACTAAGATCTGTTTCCTCCGTCTAATTGTCCCCCTCATCAAGATATGTTTCCCCTTTCTAATAGTCCCCCTCACTAAGATATGTTTCCTCCGTCTAATAGTCCCCCTCATCAAGATCTGTTTCCTCCGTCTAATAGTCCCCCTCAACAATATCTGTTTCCTCCGTCTAATAGTCCCCCTCAGGAAGATCTGTTTCCTCCGTCTAATAGACCCCGTTACCAAGATCTGTTTCCTCCATCTAATAGTCCCCCTCACCGTCTAATAGTCCCCCTCACCAAGATCTGTGTCCTCCGTCTAATAGTCCCTTTCACAAAGATCTGTTTGCTCCTTCTAATAGTCCCACTCACCAAGATCTGTTTCCTCCGTCTAATAGTCCCCCTCACCAAGATCTGTTTCCTCCTCCTAATAGTCCCCCTCACCAAGATCTGTTTCCTACGTCTAATAGTCCCCCTCAGCAAGATCTGTTTCCTCCGTCTAATAGTCCCCCTCAACAATATCTGTTTCCTTCGTCTAATAGTCCCCCTCATCAAGATCTGTTTCCTCCGTCTAATAGTCCCCCTCACCAAGATCTATTTCCTCCATCTAATAGTCCCCCTCACCAAGATCTGTTTCCTCCGTCTAATAGTCCCCCTCATCAAGATCGGTTTCCTCCGTCTAACTGTCCCCCTCAACAATATATTTTTCCTCCGTCTAATAGTCCCACTCACTAAGATCTGTTTCCTCCGTCTAATTGTCCCCCTCATCAAGATATGTTTCCCCTTTCTAATAGTCCCCCTTACTAAGATATGTTTCCTCCGTCTAATAGTCCCCCTCATCAAGATCTGTTTCCTCCGTCTAATAGTCCCCCTCAACAATATCTATTTCCTTCGTCTAATAGTCCCCCTCATCAAGATCTGTTTCCTCCGTCTAATAGTCCCCCTCACCAAGATCTATTTCCTCCATCTAATAGTCCCCCTCACCAAGATCTGTTTCCTCCGCCTAATAGTTCCCATCATCAATATCTGTTTCCTCCGCCTAATAGTTCCAGTCATCAAGATCTGTTTCCTCCATCTAATAGTCCCCCTCATCAAGATCTGTTTCCTACGTCTAATAGTCCGACTCATCAAGATGTGTTTCCTCCTTCTAATAGTCCCCCTCACCAAGATCTGTTTCCTCCGTCTAATAGTCCCTCTCACCAAGATCTGTTTCCTCCGTCTAATAGTCCCCCTCACCAAGATCTGTTTCCTCCGTCTAATAGTCCCCCTCACCAAAATCTGTTTCCTCCGTCTAATAGTCCCTCCCTCACAAAGATATGTTTCCTCCGTCTAATAGTCCCCCTCACCAAGATCTGTTTCCTCCGTCTAATAGTCCCCCTCACCAAGATCTGTTTCCTCCGTCTAACAGTCCCCATCACCATGATCTGTTTCCTCCATCTAATAGTCCCCCTTATCAAGATCTGTTTCCTACGTCTAATAGTCCCACTCATCAAGATCTGTTTCCTCCTTCTAATAGTCCCCCTCACCAAGATCTGTTTCCTCCGTCTAATAGTCCCCCTCACCAAGAGCTGTTTCCTCCGTCTAATAGTCCCCCTCATCAAGATCTGTTTCCTCCGTCTAATAGTCCTCCTCAACCATATCTGTTTCCTCCGTCTAATAGTCCCCCTCAACAAGATCTGTTTCCTCCGTCTAATAGTCCCCATTACCAAGATCTGTTACCTCCGTCTAATAGTCCCCCTCACCAAGATCTGTTTCCTCCGTCCAATAGTCCCCCTCACCAAGATCTGTTTCCTCCGTCTAATAGTCCCCCTCACCAAGATCTGTTTCCTCCGTCTAATAGTCCCCCTCATCAAGATCTGTTTCCTCCGTCTAATAGTCCCCCTCAACCATATCTGTTTCCTTCGTCTAATAGTCCCCCTCATCAAGATCTGTTTCCTCAGTCTAATAGTCCCCCTCACCAAGATCTATTTCCTCCATCTAATAGTCCCTCTCACCAAGATCTGTTTCCTCCGTCTTATAGTCCCCCTCATCAAGATCGGTTTCCTCCGTCTAACTGTCCCCCTCAACAATATCTTTTTCCTCCGTCTAATAGTCCCACTCACTAAGATCTGTTTCCTCCGTCTAACTGTCCCCCTCAACAATATATTTTTCCTCCGTCTAATAGTCCCACTCACTAAGATCTGTTTCCTCCGTCTAATTGTCCCCCTCATCAAGATATGTTTCCCCTTTCTAATAGTCCCCCTTACTAAGATATGTTTCCTCCGTCTAATAGTCCCCCTCATCAAGATATGTTTCCCCTTTCTAATAGTCCCCCTCGCTAAGATATGTTTCCTCCGTCTAATAGTCCCCTTCATCAAGATCTGTTTCCTCCGTCTAATAGTCCCCCTCACCAAGATCTATTTCCTCCATCTAATAGTCCCCCTCACCAAGATCTGTTTCCTCCGTCTAATAGTCCCCCTCATCAAGATCGGTTTCCTCCGTCTAACTGTCCCCCTCAACAATATCTTTTTCCTCCGTCTAATAGTCCCACTCACTAAGATCTGTTTCCTCCGTCTAATTGTCCCCCTCATCAAGATATGTTTCCCCTTTCTAATAGTCCCCCTCACTAAGATATGTTTCCTCCGTCTAATAGTCCCCCTCATCAAGATCTGTTTCCTCCGTCTAATAGTCCCCCTCAACAATATCTGTTTCCTCCGTCTAATAGTCCCCCTCAGGAAGATCTGTTTCCTCCGTCTAATAGACCCCGTTACCAAGATCTGTTTCCTCCGTCTAATAGTCCCCCTCACCGTCTAATAGTCCCCCTCACCAAGATCTGTGTCCTCCGTCTAATAGTCCCTTTCACAAAGATCTGTTTGCTCCTTCTAATAGTCCCACTCACCAAGATCTGTTTCCTCCGTCTAATAGTCCCCCTCACCAAGATCTGTTTCCTCCTCCTAATAGTCCCCCTCACCAAGATCTGTTTCCTACGTCTAATAGTCCCCCTCAGCAAGATCTGTTTCCTCCGTCTAATAGTCCCCCTCAACAATATCTGTTTCCTTCGTCTAATAGTCCCCCTCATCAAGATCTGTTTCCTCCGTCTAATAGTCCCCCTCACCAAGATCTATTTCCTCCATCTAATAGTCCCCCTCACCAAGATCTGTTTCCTCCGTCTAATAGTCCCCCTCATCAAGATCGGTTTCCTCCGTCTAACTGTCCCCCTCAACAATATATTTTTCCTCCGTCTAATAGTCCCACTCACTAAGATCTGTTTCCTCCGTCTAATTGTCCCCCTCATCAAGATATGTTTCCCCTTTCTAATAGTCCCCCTTACTAAGATATGATTCCTCCGTCTAATAGTCCCCCTCATCAAGATCTGTTTCCTCCGTCTAATAGTCCCCCTCAACAATATCTGTTTCCTTCGTCTAATAGTCCCCCTCATCAAGATCTGTTTCCTCCGTTTAATAGTCCCCCTCAGGAAGATCTGTTTCCTCCGTCTAATAGACCCCGTTACCAAGATCTGTTTCCTCCGTCTAATAGTCCCCCTCACCGTCTAATAGTCCCCCTCACCAAGATCTGTGTCCTCCATCTAATAGTCCCTTTCACAAAGATCTGTTTGCTCCTTCTAATAGTCCCACTCACCAAGATCTGTTTCCTCCGTCTAATAGTCCCCCTCACCAAGATCTGTTTCCTCCTCCTAATAGTCCCCCTCACCAAGATCTGTTTCCTACGTCTAATAGTCCCCCTCAGCAAGATCTGTTTCCTCCGTCTAATAGTCCCCCTCAACAATATCTGTTTCCTTCGTCTAATAGTCCCCCTCATCAAGATCTGTTTCCTCCGTCTAATAGTCCCCCTCACCAAGATCTATTTCCTCCATCTAATAGTCCCCCTCACCAAGATCTGTTTCCTCCGTCGAATAGTCCCCCTCATCAAGATCGGTTTCCTCCGTCGAACTGTCCCTCTCAACAATATCTTTTTCCTCCGTCTAATAGTCCCACTCACTAAGATCTGTTTCCTCCGTCTAATTGTCCCCCTCATCAAGATATGTTTCCCCTTTCTAATAGTCCCCCTTACTAAGATATGTTTCCTCCGTCTAATAGTCCCCCTCATCAAGATCTGTTTCCTCCGTCTAATAGTCCCCCTCAACAATATCTGTTTCCTCCGTCTAATAGTCCCCCTCAGGAAGATCTGTTTCCTCCGTCTAATAGACCCCGTTACCAAGATCTGTTTCCTCCGTCTAATAGTCCCCCTCACCGTCTAATAGTCCCCCTCACCAAGATCTGTGTCCTCCGTCTAATAGTCCCTTTCACAAAGATCTGTTTGCTCCTTCTAATAGTCACACTCACCAAGATCTGTTTCCTCCGTCTAATAGTCCCCTCACCAAGATCTGTTTCCTCCTCCTAATAGTCCCCCTCACCAAGATCTGTTTCCTACGTCTAATAGTCCCCCTCACCAAGATCTGTTTCCTACGTCTAATAGTCCCCCTCACCAAGATCTGTTTCCTCCGCCTAATAGTTCCCATCATCAATATCTGTTTCCTCCGCCTAATAGTTCCCATCATCAAGATCTGTTTCCTCCATCTAATAGTCCCCCTCATCAAGATCTGTTTCCTACGTCTAATAGTCCGACTCATCAAGATCTGTTTCCTCCTTCTAATAGTCCCCCTCACCAAGATCTGTTTCCTCCGTCTAATAGTCCCCCTCACCAAGATCTGTTTCCTCCATCTAATAGTCCCCCTCACCAAGATCTGTTTCCTCCGTCTAATAGTCCCCCTCACCAAAATCTGTTTCCTCCGTCTAATAGTCCCTCCCTCACAAAGATATGTTTCCTCCGTCTAATAGTCCCCCTCACCAAGATCTGTTTCCTCCGTCTAATAGTCCCCCTCACCAAGATCTGTTTCCTCCGTCTAACAGTCCCCATCACCATTATCTGTTTCCTCCATCTAATAGTCCCCCTTATCAAGATCTGTTTCCTACGTCTAATAGTCCCACTCATCAAGATCTGTTTCCTCCTTCTAATAGTCCCCCTCACCAAGATCTGTTTCCTCCGTCTAATAGTCCCCTTCACCAAGATCTGTTTCCTCCGTCTAATAGTCCTCCTCAACCATATCTGTTTCCTCCGTCTAATAGTCCCCCTCAACAAGATCTGTTTCCTCCGTCTAATAGTCCCCATTACCAAGATCTGTTTACTCTGTCTAATAGTCCCCCAACAGGGTTGGAGTGAAACCCTACTGGACGGTAGTACTCCAGGAATAGGGTTGTAATGAAACCCTACAGGACGGTAGTACTCCAGGAACAGGGTGGGGGTGAAACCCTACAGGACGGTAGTACTCCAGGAACAGGGTTGGAGTGAAACCCTACGGGACGGTAGTACTCCAGGATCAGGGTTGGAGTGAAACCCTTCAGGACGGTAGTACTCCAGGAACAGGGTTGGAGTGAAACCCTACGGGACGGTAGTACTCCAGGAACAGGATATGAGTGAAACCCTACGGGACGGTAGTACTCCAGGAACAGGGTTGGAGTGAAACCCTACAGGACGGTAGCTCTCCAGGAACAGGGTTGGAGTGAAACCCTACGAGACGGTAGTACTCCTGGAACAGGATTGGATTGAAACCCTACGGCACGGTAGTAGTCCAGGAACAGGGTTGGAGTGAAACCCTACAGGACAGTAGTACTCCAGGAACAGGGTTGGAGTGAAACCCTACGGGACGGTAGTACTCCAGGAACAGGGTTGGAGTGAAACCCTACAGGACGGTAGTACTCCAGGAACAGGGTTGGAGTGAAACCCTACAGGACGGTAGTACTCCAGGAACAGGTGTGGTGGCTAATTTCCGCATTACCAAATGAGGATTTACAAACACACCAGTCCGAGTTAAAACTACATCTTTAATACTTAAGATACTTTTGCAAAAGTTCTTGACCCCACCAATGCATTCTCTCGAATGAATCATTTAATGAGGTGCTTACAGAATGGCTCAGGGATCTTTTATAGCAACGATACAGCCCCTTCAATGTACATTGACAAACCACAGATACTTAGTAACAGTTCACAAAGGTTAAGTTTTGTATGACAGATATCCATAAAACACATCAGACAGTAACTGCTATGTCAACAGGATTAATGGTATAGCCCAGTATCTGGTCTCCTTAGAACTGTCCCTCCCTGGTACGGTATTGAACAGAACTATTTCATCCAATGGCATATATCAATTGTCAACTCTAGATACTCCAATCTCAAGCAAACCCCCTCTTGACCCCACTCCTGGACAGGCTCACTGGAGGGAGTGAGCCTCTAGGCCATATATTATCACAGGATAAGTGTGAGATCTAAGAGACCATGGTCCCAGACACTGCCATAAACCTCCCCACAATAAGGAAAAGGAGGGTGTGACTTGCTCACAGACATTGTGGAGACAAGTCATTGGTTCCCCAGTAATCACGCCATCCCTTCACATGGTTTAAGCATAGGTAAAGACACATTCCCATGACGACAAGTCTGACCTCTCCTCTCTCTGGGCCCCAAGTGTCTGAGCCCCAGCTAATGTAGACATGCAACTGAAAAGACACCAGAGTCCAATGGACACTTTCTAATGACAAGTACCTCAAATAAGCATATTATACTAATAAAACATCTTAATTATCTATGTTACCCAACTAATTCTGATTCGTCCACGACACAGGGTTGGAGTGAAACCCTACAGGACGGTAGTACTCCAGGAACAGGGTTGGAGTGAAACCCTACGGGACGGTAGTACTCCAGGAACAGGGTTGGAGAGCCCTGATAGGCTACAGTACATCTGTCAGTACAAACTTTGATTGGTGAAATTATGACTCGTTTACATATTTGTTGCTCTCCCTCATCGAAATAAATAGGACTACACCACTGCAAGTCAGATCTGTTGTAGGCCTGTAGCCGTGGTTACACCACTGCAAGTCAGATCTGTGGTAGGTCTGCAGCCGTGGTTACACCACTGCAAGTCAGATCTGTGGTAGGTCTGTAGCGCTTTAGAAGCCCCAGCCCTTCCCGTGTTCAACATTTAGAGTCCATCATTAACTCTTTAGAAGCCCCAGCCCTTCCTGTTTTCAACATTTAGAGTCCATCATTAGCTCTTTAGAAGCCCCAGCCCTTCCTGTTTTCAACATTTAGAGTCCATCATTAGCGCTTTAGAAGCCCCAGCCCTTCCTGTGTTCAACATTTAGAGTCCATCATTAGCTCTTTAGAAGCCCCAGCCCTTACTGTTTTCAACATTTAGAGTCCATCATTAGTGCTTTAGAAGCCCCAGCCCTTCCTGTGTTCAACATTTAGAGTCCATCATTAGCTCTTTAGAAGCCCCAGCTCTTCCTGTTTTCAACATTTAGAGTCCATCATTAGCGCTTTAGAGGCTCCAGCCCTTCCTTTTTCACATCATGCATTACTTCCTCCCAAAATGCCCTTCTTCCTGTATGAGCACATAGTTAACAACAAACAGATGCTCATTACCATGTGGGACCTGCTGGTAGTAAACAGGGGATGCATTCCAAATGGCACCCTATTCCCTAGATAGCCCTATAGGTTCTGGTCCAAAGTAGTGCACTATATAGGGAATAGTGTCCCATAGGGCTCTGGTCTAAAGTAGTGCACTATGTATAGGGAATAGGGTGCCCTATAGGTTCTGGTCAAAAGTAGTGCACTATATAGGGAATAGTGTCCCATAGGGCTCTGGTCTAAAGTAGTGCACTATATATAGGGAATAGGGTGCCCAATAGGCTCTGGTCAAAAGTAGTGCACTATATAGGGTATAGGGTGCCATTTGGAACTCAAATAGGGTTACTTCAACATGAGTGTCCCAGGAGAAGGAGAGCATCAGAGGCGGTCAAGGTAGGTGGGCCTGGCCCAGCCGGCATGGGCACGCGTTATGAGGATTTAACAAATGCAAGTTGACAGGCACAACATTCAGTGGACGGGGGGGGGGGGTCATGCTGGTACAGACGGTAACTGCCTCACTATGCTGGTTAGTGTGGGTGGTCCCGGTCTCTCTGATCGTCAGCTGTAGAAATGTGCAGTTCAAAACAACAACAAACCAGCTTACAGGAATGGGAGGATTTAACAGTCAGCTCATCTAAACATAGACAGGACAACTTCTACATGTTATTGTAACGGTTGTCATGTGTGGAGGACCAAGACTCAACAGGGAAGTGTATGCTCATCTTCTCTTTCTAATATATAAGAAGGAGAAACAAAATAAACACGTATACAATTAACAGAAACGACACTAACAGTTCTGTCATGTGATAAGCACAAAACAGAATACAACTACCCACAATCCACCATACAAACACACCCCTAATTATAGGACCTTCAATCAGAGGCAACGATAGACAGCTGCCTCCAATTGAAGGCCCCAACACCAATTAACTAAACATAGAAATACAAATGACTAGACAGAACATAGAAATAAACTAACATAGGACAATAACGAAAACCCTGGACTAAATAAATCAAATAGCCCTCTCTACATGGACACATACACACAACCACCCTGAACCACATAAAACAAATACCCCCTGCCACGTCCTGACCAAACTAAACACTAACAAATCACACCTTTACAGGTCAGAACGTGACAGTTATGCAGCGTAAACAGCCAAACATATTCAGGTAAACGAGCTTCTATTTTAGGTTCTGATGGTGAACAACAGTTAAATTAAACTCACGCGGCATCAGTAAGTTCTATTCTTCTTGAATCAATGGCTATATATATATATATATCATTCATTTAAAAGTTCCCAAACATGTATGTACCAATGTTATTGTGCCTCATGCGGGTACAGACTGTCCTCTGTTGAACTGTTGTTGGTGACACACTGTATTGGGTAGTCTTGGGTGGTCACTGTCTCACTGATAGTCAGTATTTTAGGGTGTGTGTTCCAATGGAACCTTGTACCCTTTATAGTGCACTCCTTTTGACAGGAGCCCTGTGGGCCCCTTTGGAGGTGCTGTTTGGGATACACCCTTTAATGTTTGTTTGTTTCTGTGGTGATTGTAGGAATGCGAGGAGAGCAGTGCTTGCCAGAGTTGAGGTAATGTTCAGGTCTTTGTGTTCCTCTCTCTCTTTCTATCTGGGCTGATGAAAGAGAGTTACATTGATGGGGGTCATTCCAACCGTCAGGGACTCTTCTACAGTCCACTGGCACTGTGGCCCTAATGGAGCCCCGTTCTCTATGTGCTGCACTACGTTGGACCACTGCCCCATGGTAGTGCACTATGTAGGGAATAGGGTGGCATTTGGGACGCAGTCTGGGTTTTGTCTGACTGGCTTCCTCATTCACAGTGTTTTAGTACAGACCACCAACAGACCATCAACAGACCCTGACCCTGTCCTCCTCTCCTCTCTTCCTATTTCACAGTGTTCTAGTACAGACCATCAACAAACCCTGACCCTGTCCCTCTCCTCTCCTCTCCTCTCCTCTCCCTCCCTCCTCTCCTCTCCTCTCCTCTCCTCTCCTCTCCTCTCCTCTCCTCTCCTCTCCTCTCCTCTCCTCTCTTCAAATTTCACAGTGTTCTAGTACAGACCACCAACAAACCCTGACCCGGTCCCTCTCCTCTCCTCTCCCTCTCCCTCTCCCTCTCCCTCTCCCTCTTCCTCTCCTCTCCTCCACTAACTGTATCTCAGGGTAATTAAACAAGATAAATCCCAATGTAATGAGATGGGTTGGGTTTGGATAAGGTTCTGTATCTCAGGGTAATTAAACAAGATAAATCCCAATGTAATGAGTTGGGTTGGGTTTGGATAAGGTTCTGTATCTCAGGGTAATTAAACAAGATAAATCCCAATATAATGAGGTAGGTTGGGTTTGGATAAGGTTCTGTATCTCAGGGTAATTAAACAAGATAAATCCCAATAAGTAAGCCTACTTAACCATCAAGTAGAAAGGAAGCATGTGACTAATCACAACACTTTGTCACCACTGAGAATACAACTTGTTCCTGGTCCGAGGGCTGTGTGTATCGAGCATCTCAGAGAACACATACGACGCCTCTTCTCCACTGCACGTTTCTTCAAACAATCAAATTCAGATTCTAAAGAATTTGACTTGTTTGGAGAAAATATATCTATTAAAAAAACACTAAAACATGCAATATATATATATATACATATATATTCAATCTATATGTTTCCCGTCATTAGTTACAGTGTGTCTACTCTGTGTTTTATAAGTGCATTATACACAGTGGGTGTGTGACTCTGAGCAGCCAGCCCCACGCACCAGGCCTTCAGTGTGGAGTCCCCGTCTAGAGGCATGGTGATATACCCAGTGGCTGCGTGACTCTGAGCAGCCAGCCCCACGCACCAGGCCTTCAGTGAGGAGTCCCCGTCTAGAGGCATGGTGATATACCCAGTGGCTGCGTGACTCTGAGCAGCCAGCCCCACGCACCAGGCCTTCAGTGAGGAGTCCCCGTCTAGAGGCATGGTGATATACCCAGTGGCTGCGTGACTCTGAGCAGCCAGCCCCACGCACCAGGCCTTCAGTGAGGAGTCCCCGTCTAGAAGCATGGTGATATACCCAGTGGCTGCGTGACTCTGAGCAGCCAGGCTCACGCACCAGGCCTTCAGTGAGGAGTCCCCGTCTAGAGGCATGGTGATATACCCAGTGGCTGCGTGACTCTGAGCAGCCAGCCCCACGCACCAGGCCTTCAGTGAGGAGTCCCCGTCTAGAGGCATGGTGATATACCCAGTGGCTGCGTGACTCTGAGCAGCCAGCCCCATGCACCAGGCCTTCAGTGTGGAGTCCCCGTCTAGAGGCATGGTGTTATACAGCCGAATGACACTAGGTGGCGACATTTATGTTAGTTACACTGGAAGAAACACCACCACTAAATCAAATCAAATCAAAATGTATAGAGTCACATGCGCCGAATACAACAGGTGAAATGTTACAGTGAAATGTTACAACCTTACAGTGAAATGCTGAATACAACAGGTGTAGACCTTACAGTGAAATGCTGAATACAACAGGTGTAGACCTCACAGTGAAATGCTGAATACAGCAGGTGTAGACCTCACAGTGAAATGCTGAATACAACAGGTGTAGTAGACCTTACAGTGAAATGTTGAATACAACAGGTGTAGACCTCACAGTGAAATGCTGAATACAACAGGTGTAGACCTCACAGTGAAATGCTGAATACAACAGGTGTAGTAGACCTCACAGTGAAATGCTGAATACAACAGGTGTAGTAGACCGTACAGTGAAATGCTGAATACAACAGGTGTAGTAGACCTCACAGTGAAATGCTGAATACAACAGGTGTAGTAGACCTCACAGTGAAATGCTGAATACAACAGGTGTAGTAGACCTCACAGTGAAATGCTGAATACAACAGGTGTAGTAGACCTTACAGTGAAATGCTGAATACAACAGGTATAGATCTCACAGTGAAATGCTGAATACAACAGGTATAGATCTCACAGTGAAATGCTGAATACAACAGGTGCAGTAGACCTCACAGTGAAATGCTGAATACAACAGGTGTAGTAGACCTTACAGTGAAATGCTGAATACAACATGTGTAGTAGACCTCACAGTGAAATGCTGAATACAAGAGGTGTAGTAGACCTTACAGTGAAATGCTGAATACAACAGGTGTAGATCTTACAGTGAAATGCTGAATACAACAGGTGTAGTAGACCTTACAGTGAAATGCTGAATACAACAGGTGTAGTAGACCTCACAGTGAAATGCTGAATACAACAGGTGTAGATCTTACAGTGAAATGCTGAATACAACAGGTGTAGATCTTACAGTGAAATGCTGAATACAACAGGTGTAGTAGACCTTACAGTGAAATGCTGAATACAACAGGTGTAGTAGACCTTACAGTGAAATGCTGAATACAACAGGTGTAGTAGACCTTACAGTGAAATGCTGAATACAACAGGTGTAGTAGACCTTACAGTGAAATGCTGAATACAACAGGTGTAGTAGACCTCACAGTGAAATGCTGAATACAACAGGTGTAGTAGACCTCACAGTGAAATGCTGAATACAACAGGTGTAGTAGACCTTACAGTGAAATGTTGAATATAAGAGGTGTAGTAGACCTTACAGTGAAACGTTTACTTATGAGCCCCTAACCAACAATACAGTTTTAAAAAATACTGATAAGAATAAGAAATTAAAGTTACAAGTAGTTAAAGAGCAGCAGTAAACTAATAATATATACAGGGTGTTATGGTACAGAGTCAATGTGGAGGCTATATACAGGGGGTACCGGTACAGGGGTCAATGCAAATAGTCTGGTTAGCCATTTGACTAAAACCTTCGTATCATTGCAGCAACATTGTTCTGGTATAAAGAACTACCAAACAACTACAAGCCAATATCCAACGCGATGCTGATGTGTAAATCTGACAGAATGAAGCTAGAACACAGCTAGTGAAGAATCCTGGACCCATCCTTAAACCCAGTCTCTATCAGAACCCACGGAAAGGATCAGGCTATATACAGGGGGGTACCGGACCCATCCTTAAACCCAGTCTCTATCAGAACCCACGGAAAGGATCAGGCTATATACAGGGGGTACCGGACCCATCCTTAAACCCAGCCTCGATCAGAACCCACGGAAAGGATCAGGCTATATACAGGGGGGTACCGGACCCATCCTTAAACCCAGTCTCTATCAGAACCCACGGAAAGGATCAGGCTATATACAGGGGGGTACCGGACCCATCCTTAAACCCAGTCTCGATCAGAACCCACGGAAAGGATCAGGCTATATACAGGGGGTACCGGACCCATCCTTAAACCCAGCCTCGATCAGAACCCGCGGAAAGGATCAGGCTATATACAGGGGGGTACCGGACCCATCCTTAAACCCAGTCTCTATCAGAACCCACGGAAAGAATCAGGCTGTACGCTCTGATAAGACTGGAAATAAAGGACTTGGATTCAGAAATACACATAAATATAGATTTAGATATAAACAGAGGTTGTTCTAATTTATTAGTCTGGTTTGGGGTCAATTTACCTCTCCGTTTCTGGTTGGATTCTGGTTGGATTCTGGATGGATTCTGGTTGGTTTCTGGTTGGTTCCTGGTTGCAGTTTCTGGTTGGTTTCTGGTTGGAATCTGGTTGCAGTTTCTGGTTGGATTCTGGTTGGTTTCTGGTTGGATTCTGGTTGGTTTCTGGTTGGTTCCTGGTTGCAGTTTCTGGTTGGTTTCTGGTTGGAATCTGGTTGCAGTTTCTGGTTGCAGTTTCTGGTTGGATTCTGGTTGGTTTCTGGTTGGATTCTGGTTGGATTCTGATTGCAGTTTCTGGTTGCAGTTTCTGGTTGGATTCTGGTTGCAGTTTCTGGTTGGATTCTGGTTGGATTCTGGATGGTTTCTGGTTGCAGTTTCTGATTGCAGTTTCTGGTTGGATTCTGGTTGGATTCTGGATGGTTTCTGGTTGCAGTTTCTGATTGCAGTTTCTGGTTGGATTCTGGTTGGTTTCTGGTTGGTTTCTGGTTGGATTCTGGTTGGATTCTGGTTGGTTTCTGGTTGGTTTCTTGTTGCAGTTTCTAACGTCCATCATTGATTTCTGTTAGAAGTCTCTGTGGATGTCCATGCTAAGGATGGGCAATTTAAATGTTTTGACTGTTCAAGTACTCAGATGGGAAAACTAAAACACAAATACAAAAAGACCTGCAATGGAAACAAATATTGGTGCATTTATCTATTCATGGCAACAGCGCACAACAATGCCTAATGTACCATAACCATCACAGACAACAATGCCAAATTTACCATCACCATCACAGACAACAATACCTAATTTACCATAACCATCACAGACAACAATACTTAATTTACCATAACCATCACAGACAACAATACCTAATTTACCATCACAGACAACAATACCTAATTTACCATAACCATCACAGACAACAATACCTAATTTACCATCACAGACAACAATACCTAATTTACCATAACCATCACAGACAACAATACCTAATTTACCACAACCATCACAGACAACAATACCTAATTTACCATCACAGACAACAATACCTAATTTATCATCACAGACAACAATACCTAATTTACCATAACCATCACAGACAACAATACCTAATTTACCACAACCATCACAGACAACAATACCTAATTTACCATCACAGACAACAATGCCTAATTTACCATAACCATCACAGGCAACAATACCTAATTTACCATAACCATCACAGACAACAATACCTAATTTACCATAACCATCACAGATAACAATGCCTAATTTACCATCACAGATAACAATCATCCCATAAACAGGACCAGTCAAAAGTTTGGACACACCTACTCATTCCAGGGTTTTTCCTTTATTTTTACTATTTTCTACATTGTAGAATAATAGTGAAGACATCAAAACTATGAAATAACACATATGGAATCATGAAGTAACCAAAAAAGTGTTAAACAAATTCAAATATATTTTATTTTTGAGATTCTTCAAAGTAGCCACCCTTTGCCTTGATGACAGCTTTGCACACTCTTGGCATTCTCGCAACCAGCTTCACCTGGAATACTTTTCCAACGGTCTTGAAGGAGTTCCCACATATGCTGAGCACTTGTTGGCTGCTTTTCCTTCACTCTGCGGTCCATCTCATCCCAAACCATCTCAATTGGGTTGAGGTCGGGTGATTGTGGAGGCCAGATCATCTGATGCAGCACTCCATCACTCTCCTTCTTGGCCATATAGCCCTTAACTTCTCTAGGGTCGGTGGGATGAAATCGTCCCACCTACTCAACAGCCAGTTGAATCCCGTGGCGCGTTATTCAAATACCTTAGAAATGCTATTACTTCAATTTCTCAAACATATAACTATTTTACACCATTTTAAAGACAAGACTCTCGTTAATCTAACCACACTGTCCGATTTCAAAAAGGCTTTACAACGAAAGCAAAACATTAGATTATATCAGCAGAGTACCCAGCCAGAAATAATCAGACACCCATTTTTCAAGCTAGCATATAATGTCACATAAACCCAAACCACAGCTAAATGCAGCACTAACCTTTGATGATCTTCATCAGATGACAACCCTAGGACATTATGTTATACAATACATGCATGTTTTGTTCAATCAAGTTCATATTTATATCAAAAAACAGCTTTTTACATTAGCATGTGACGTTCAGAACTAGCATACCCCCCGCAAACTTCCGGTGAATTTACTAAATTACTCACGATAAACGTTCACAAAAAACATAACAATTATTTTAAGAATTATAGATACAGAACTCCTCTATGCACTTGGCTATGTCCGATTTTAAAATAGCTTTTCGGTGAAAGCACATTTTGCAATATTCTAAGTAGATAGCACGGCATCACAGGGCTAGCTATTTAGACACCCACCAAGTTTAGTCCTCACCAAAGTCAGATTTACTATAAGAAAAATGTTATTACCTTTGCTGTTCTTCATCAGAATGCACTCCCAGGACTTCTACTTCAATAACAAATGTTGGTTTGGTTCAAAATAGTCCATAGTTATGTTCAAATATCCTCTGTTTTGTTCGTGCGTTCAAGACACTATCCGAATGGTAAAGAAGGGTGATGCGCACGACGCATTTCGTGACAAAACATTTCTAAATATTCCATTACCGTACTTTGAAGCATGTCAACCGCTGTTTAAAATCAATTTTTATGCCATTTTTCTCGTAAAAAAGCGATAATATTCCGACCGGGAAAGCGTGTTTAGGTTCAAAGAGAGAGAAAATAAAAACATGGGGTCGACTCGTGCACGCGCCTCCGTCCCATTGTCCTCTGATAGAGCACTTACCAAAAGTGCTAATGTTTTTCAGCCAGTGGCTGGAATTACATCATTCAGCTTTTTCCCGCCTTCTGAGAGCCTATGGGAGCCGTAGGAAGTGTCACGTTACAGCAAAGATCCTCAGTTTTCATTAAAGAGAGCCAAGAATAACAAGAACTTGTCAGACAGGTCATTTCCTGTAAGGAATCTTCTCAGGTTTTTGCCTGCCATATGAGTTCTGTTATACTCACAGACACCATTCAAACAGTTTTAGAAACTTTAGGGTGTTTTCTATCCAAAGCCAATAATTATATGCATATTCTAGTTTCTGGGCAGTAGTAATAACCAGATTAAATCGGGTACGTTTTTTATCCGGCTGTGCAAATACTGCCCCCTACCCCCAACAGGTTAAACATCCTGGAGGTGTGTTGTGTCATTGTCCTGTTGAAAAACAAATTATGGTCCCACTAAGCGCAAACTAAGCTGCAGAATGCTGTGGTAGCCATGCTGGTTAAGTGTCCCTTGAATTCTAAATCAATCACAGACAGTGTCACCAGCAAAGCATCCCCATACCATCACACCTCTTCCTCCATGCTTCACGGTGGGAACCACACATGCGGAGATCATCCGTTCACCTACTCTGCGTCTCACAAAGACAAAAATCTCCAATTTGGACTCCAGACCAGAGGACAGATTTCCACTGGTCTAATGTCCATTGGTCATGTTTCTTGGCCCAAGCAAGTCTCTTCTTCCTATTGGTGTCCTTTAGTAGTGGTTTCTTTGCAGCAATTCGTCCATGAAGGCCTGATTCACACAGTCTCCTCTGAACAGTTGATGTTGAGATGTGTCTGTTACTTGAACTCTGTGAAGCATTTATTTGGGCAGTGCAGTGCAGTTAACTCTACCGAACTTAACCTCTGCAGCAGAGGTAACTCTGGGTCTTCCATTCCTGTGGTGGTCCTCATGAGAGCCAGTTTCATCATAACGCTTGATGGTTTTTGCAATTGCACTTGAAGAAATGTTTAACATTCTTGAAATGTTCCCGGATTGACTGACCTTCATGTCTTAATGTAATGATGGACTGTCATTTCTCTTTTCTCTATGTCTCTATGTCTGTCATTTCTCTAATATGGACTTGGTCTTTTACCAAATAGGGCTATCTTCTGTATACCAACCTTACCTTGTCACAACACAACTGTTTGGCTCAAACACATTAAGAAGAAAAATGTAAATGCATTCCAGGTGACAACCTCATGAAGCTGGTTGAGAGAATGCCAAGAGAGTGCAAAGCTGTCATCAAGGCAAAGGGTGGCTACTTTGAAGAATCTCAAGCTAACCAAAATCTGTCTTCTTTTCGAGATGTTCAATTTAGTTTATTCTGCATGTTTTTCTAAATTGTCTAAATGTATGAACAATTCCACATTGAACACTGCATGGTGATGAATTATGGCCAGGACATCTGTCTGGTGAGTAGGCCTCGGCTTAATGATTCTGATGAAAATATGCTCTGTCTAATGTTTTGTCATATTTTCAGTGTGGAACCTGTCTATGTTTAGAGGGGGGTTATAGCCTAGCCTAGCCTGTTCTAAATGTTACTAGTGTGGAAGCTGTCTATGTTTAGAGGGGGGTTATAGCCTAGCCTAGCCTGTTATAAATGTTACTAGCATTTCTAATAGTAGCCTAGCCTAGTCTGTTCTAAATGTTACTAGCAGTTTGCATAGTAGCCTAGCCTAGCCTAGCCTGTTCTAAATGTTACTAGAAGTTTGCATAGTAGCCTAGCCTAGCCTGTTATAAATGTTACTAGCAGTTCGCATAGTAGCCTAGCCTAGCCTGTTCTAAATGTTACTAGCAGTTCGCATAGTAGCCTAGCCTAGCCTGTTCTAAATGTTACTAGCAGTTCGCATAGTAGCCTAGCCTAACCTGTTCTAAATGTTACTAGCAGTTCGCATAGTAGCCTAGCCTAGCCTGTTCTAAATGTTACTAGCAGTTCGCATAGTAGCCTAGCCTAGCCTGTTCTAAATGTTACTAGCAGTTCGCATAGTAGCCTAGCCTAGCCTGTTCTAAATGTTACTAGCAGTTCGCATAGTAGCCTACTGTTAGGGTCGCATCAATTCGAATCTGGTATCAGAACAAAAATAGTCAGCACAGAGTAACTTCTGATTTCTTTGTACTTTAATTAATGCAAACACTTGAATGGTAAATATGATGTTCGTATATACGGCCTCACTGTAACACCATGCAGGGCAAAACAGAGAACTGAACGACACATCCTTTGTTCTTCCTTAAATACTCTGACAGAGATAGTTCCCGCTCACTGCTGGCCTGTCAGAGGGAGGATGAGCATGGTTTAAACTTACTCATCCTATTGTTGGCGTGCAGGCTGGTCCCAGCCTCGTGATGCACTTCCTGTTGCCAGGCGAAGTTGTTGTCTTTGGCAGTTGACTTATCTTGTGACTGCACAATGCACAGTTCTCTAAAACCCCTACACCCCCCTGTATGTACATTTCACCTATATCCTGTTATTGCTGTTATTCTGCAAAAAGCTCTTGCAAAACCCTGTTTTAAAGCATCAGCATTCTTTCCACCTGACCCACCATCACATGAGCCACTTCCTCAAACACACAGCAGTATGCAATTATCTGTAGTTTATACATACTTAATATTGTAGCATAGCTTCTCCGTTATTTTATATATGTTATGCAAACAAATAGTTAGTTCAGATCTCACACTAGCCTAGCCTGTTCTAAATGTTACTAGTGTGGAACCTGTCTATGTTTAGAGGGGGGTTATAGCCTAGCCTAGCCTGTTCTAAATGTTACTAGCAGTTCGCATAATAGCCTAGCATAGCCTGTTCTAAATGTTACTAGCAGTTCGCATAGTAGCCTAGCCTAGCCTGTTCTAAATGTTACTAGCAGTTCGCATAGTAGCCTAGCCTAGCCTAGCTTAGCCTGTTCTAAATGTTACTAGCAGTTAGCATAGTTAGCATTTTTTATATGTGCTAAAACTGTCGTAATTTGGCAAGGAATGTAGCTTGTTTATCCTGTCAGTTAGATACATTTTTATAGACGTGTTTTTATAGGCATTTATTTCTGTCGGCCTAGCAGGAGCTTGTGTGGGCATTAAGAACACGTGTAGAGGGAGTGGTTTGAACGCAATTGAGTGAGTGAGACAAGGAGGAGAAAATGAATTTAGGGAGAAGAACGAATACTTGGCCTGGTTTATTTTCCCTTGTTCCCTGCAAATGCACACGTACTAATGGAACACTAGAGTCAAAGCAAATTAAACAATTCCGGACAGAAATGTAACTTGCCTGGAACAGGCAGCCACAAACCACATTCCACAAAATAGTTTACCAGTCTAAAAACCCCAACTGATCTCTGGTCTAGAGTGAGTTCTGGTGTCCGTTTGAGCACTCCATTTCTCATGCTCATCCCTAGGCCGTGACACTGTCAATACTAACAATCCAATTCAGTCCTTGGATGGGCAAGGCAAGACCCCTAAGGACTGAATGTGTGACTGAGTGGATACTAACTACCGTGTTGGAAAATGATGGACCAATCATACCGATCACTTATCCCTAGGCATTTAGCTGATATGGTTCATTATGATAAGTAGCCTCTAGGCTACTAGAGAAATGTCACATTTAAAATTAAATAAGTGAACAACAATGGAAGTGGAACAACGATGGAAGTGGAACAACAATGGAACAACTGATTGTTACAGCCATCACATTAGTAGTACTAGTTTAAAGATAACTGGTGGAAAATCTGTGGTGCAGATGGCTGTTCTGTAGGTATTGTTCTATTTATCCTTATCGCACCAAATCAGCCAATTTATGGCAAGATGGATTTTAGTCCATATCGCCCAGTTCTAAATCAATATGTAGCTTGTTAGAATGTTAATATTTCTACTCATTACATCATTGTTGTTTTTAATCATAACAGTACGGTGCTGAGCCCAGAGGGAAACAGTAATGGTATCTTTTTAATCATAACAGTACGGTGCTGAGCCCAGAGGGAAACAGTAACGCCATCTTTTTAATCATAACAGTACAGTGCTGAGCCCAGAGGGAAACAGTAATGGTATCTTTTTAATCATAACAGTACAGTGCTGAGCCCAGAGGGAAACAGTAATGGCATCTTTTTAATCATAACAGTACGGTGCTGAGCCCAGAGGGAAACAGTAATGGCATCTTTTTAATCATAACAGTACGGTGCTGAGCCCAGAGGGAAACAGTAATGGCATCTTTTTAATCATAACAGTACGGTGCTGAGCCCAGAGGGAAACAGTAATGGCATCTTTTTAATCATAACAGTACGGTGCTGAGCCCAGAGGGAAACAGTAATGGTATCTTTTTAATCATAACAGTACGGTGCTGAGCCCAGAGGGAAACAGTAATGGTATCTTTTTAATCATAACAGTACGGTGCTGAGCCCAGAGAGAAACAGTAATGGTATCTTTTTAATCATAACAGTACGGTGCTGAGCCCAGAGAGAAACAGTAATGGTATCTTTTTAATCATAACAGTACGGTGCTGAGCCCAGAGGGAAACAGTAATGGCATCTTTGTTTGTAGGCCCTAACTCCGCCATGGGTTAGTTTTTGTTGGGATGTTGGATAAAAGATGAACATAAGATCTGTGGTAAGCTAAGCACAGGCTTAGGAGATCTTAAATGTTTTGTTCAATGAGAATTCACTTTTTGTTCATTTTTAAGCATTTATGTAATTAAAAAAAAGCACATAAAGTCTTCTTAATTCATAAAGGTCGTGCAAATCAAATCAAATCAAATTTTATTGGTCACATACACATGGTTAGCAGGTGTTAATGCAAGTGTAGTGAAATGCTTGTGCTTCTAGTTCCAACCATGCAGTAATATCTAACAAGTAATCTAACAATTCCACAACAACTACCTAATACACACAAGTGTAAAGGAATGAATAAGAATATGTACATAAAAATATATGGATGAGCGTTGGCCGAACGGCATAGGCAAGATGCAGTAGATGGTATAGAGTACAGTATATACATATGAGATGAGTATTGTAGGGTATGAAAACATGATATAAAGTGACATGATATTATCTCATAGAAAAAACGTATAATATCTCATAAGCCTGTGTTAACCTCAGACCTTCTTTTTGGCGTTTATCCCAAAACCCTATTTCCCAATTAACTTTCTCCATAGCAATGGCTAAACAACCAGAGGTAAGTCATTTCCGTGTTTTTTAGGACTACAAGCTGGTGAGCATCTGTGAGAGGATAAATCAAAGCCACTCCTGGATTTTCTCCAGGTTTTCCTTCCAGCCTAGTAGACCGTAGCAGCCTCCGGTGTGTCTGAACGAAACATAAAGCCTTGTTTACAGCGCTGAATCCATCCCACCGAGCGGACTAAAACCGTGATGTGATCTCGCCAACCGGGAGCCGCTGACTGACGTTGTAAGAGATAAGAAAACGGTTTATAATCGATAACTAAAAGCAGATATACTACAAGGGTCTGAATCTAAACGAACATTGAAGATATTGAAATCATCCCGTTTCTCCGTGCTGGAAAATGGATTTAAATGGTTAGTCTGCCTGTATGAGGGTGAAGACGGAGGAGGGAGACACGGGGGCTGCAGTTTGTTGAATCCATTTTCGTCCTGGTGGATATTTTGGATCAAACATCATGTGTCTCACTCGAGGAGGTGTCTTTTTTTCATTCATGTGTTATCTAAAGCATACCGCCATCAAAGCCGAACCGAGCCTGCTCTCCCGTCCACGTTGGAGGACTTTCTCCCTCGCCTAGCGAACAGCGCATTCAAGCGAGCAAAGTGGCTTTTTTTTTAAGAAATGGAGTCGAAAAGATGCGGATTGTCAAGTGATAACATGCGTCAGCAATGTCTTTCTTTTTCTCTAACATTTCATTCATCACATGAGTGGTTTTGTCTGTGTTAAACCAAACGTTGAGTGATTTTTGTGATAATTATAGGATAGCGACCGAAGACCTTCACGTATCGTTGTTTTCCTGCTGGATTGAAACCACCCCGCAGTGGACTCAAGACATTCCGCAACACATTGAGCATCGGAGTTAGCATCGGAGTTAGCATCGGAGTTAGCAACGGTGTTAGCAACGGCTAGCTAGTCTCTGGCTTCCGACGTTACTAACAAGTCAACATTTAGGAATAAAAGTCAGGGAACAACGCATTTATTATTATTATTATTAATTTTTTCACTTTAGTCCACGTTCTTGGTGTTTTTTTTGTGGGCTTGAGAAGAGACCATTAATTAATTGGCTCATGCCCCGTTTTTTGTTTCTGAAGCTGGGACGGAGTTTATTTTACCGGAATGAAGTCTTTGACAGAAAAGGATCATTTGACCTTGTTCTGTGGTCTGCTGCTGTGTGTCTCCGCGATCTGCCTTCAGCCCGCAAATGGAGAAAGTAAGTGGTTTTAAAATTGTTTTCTAGGTAACTACTAGCTAACTTAATTGATAACATGTGTGTGTGTGTATATATCTTAATGCACAACTCCTCTTTGCTCCCACTTGTTCATCTTGTTGTAGAGTTAGACAACCATTGTTAGTTGAATGAAATGTAGTGAAAATGGACCTACAGGGACAACCTGGTCTCATCACGTCATGTTATTCTGTACGTAAAACCACTTTCTGTTTAGTATAATGTGTTACGTTTTTGTATTCATTTGTGGAAGTAACGAATTACATTTCGTATGAGGTTAGAAATTTGAAGAAAGTACAATGTTAGACATTTTTTGAAAATTAAGTTCCGAATTCTAATTAGTTGTGGCTAGCGTTAGCTAGGTGACAAGCGTTGGTTGTGAGTCAGGTTAGGGGAAGGGTTAGCTTACATACTAAGTAGTTGCTAAGTAGCAAAAACGTAGTAAGTAGTTGAAAAGTTAACTAAAGTTGTCTGTGATGAGATTTGAACACACAACCTCTGGTTTGCATTAAACGTCCACCCCGACCAACCACCCTCCGTTCATTTTTTGCCTTAAGTAGCCTTCTCTTATGTAAATAAAAAACCCATGTATTTCCAATATCCGATAAATGTATCATATTATTAGAATATTGAAATGATTTCAAACTCATCTCTACCATGAAAGCGATCATTATGTTAGGCTAAGTCTGTTTCTCTAGCTCTCTACAATGCTTTATTGGGCTTTAGAAGAAATTGAAAAGTACATTAAGTCTCTTCCGTTGTTTTTCCTCTCTCCAGTTTGTGGTCCCAGCATCGACATCGGTAATGACATCAGTGAGTTCCGTCGCCTGGAGAACTGTACGATTGTCGAGGGTTACCTCCAGATCCTCCTAATAGGAGACAAGAACTACAACCTCAACCAGGAAGTGTTCCGATCGCTCTCCTTCCCCAAACTCACCATGATCACTGACTACCTGCTGCTGTTCAGGTTAGCGGGCCAGATACACACCTTCTACACGGCCTTCCCTGTAGCTCAGTTGGTAGAGCATGGTGTTTGCAACGCCAGGGTTGTGGGTTCGATTCCCACGGGGGGCCAGCACAGAAAAAAAAATAAAAAATGTATGAAATGTATGCATTCACTACTGTAAGTCGCTCTGGATAAGAGCGTCTGCTTAATGACTAAAATGTAAAAAAATGTACAATATTCTACCTCTCAATGATTTCACTATTATTTTATACCTATCTTTTTGATTATTCCAACTTGTTTTTCTTTTATCTCTTTTATGTTGTTGTTTTGATGTAAACTGTGTTGCTTTTTTTATTTTTTAAATGCACTTTAAACAAAGTTTTGATTTGGATTTTTATTCAGAGTCTCGGGCCTGGACTCCCTGTCCACCCTGTTCCCTAACCTCACGGTGATCCGAGGGCGTAATCTCTTTTATAATTACGCCCTGGTGATCTTTGAGATGACTTCTCTGAAGGACATCGGCCTCTACAGCCTCCAGAACATCACTAGAGGAGCCATCCGGATCGAGAAGAACCCCGAGCTCTGCTACCTGGACTCGATTGACTGGTCTCTTATCATGGACGCTGAGTTTAATAACTTCATAGCGGGGAATAAACAGAGTAAGGAGTGCGGCGACGTGTGTCCAGGCATCATGGAAGATAGTCGTCAATGCATCAAGACGATCTTCAATGACAACTTCAACTGTCGCTGCTGGACCTCCAACCACTGCCAGAAAGGTAGGAAAAGGCTCAGGTTTTCTATCCGTCCTCGTCCACTGTTTGAATGAGTGTGGCTAGCTGATTTGGTTTGGTTCACAATGCACTCGATATTTTCTCAAGTGAAAAGGCTTGTTGCTTGTTTATTTCAACATGCTAAGTGGGAAGTTTTTGAGAGGAACTTGCCATGTGTATGTTTATAAAGCTGATATTATCGGCCGACTACGAGGACCAATTTTTATAAGATTTCTGAGAAAATGCTCAAAAATGTATATTTGTCCTGAAGAGGGCGCTCTTTACATGGCTGTAAACCTATCTTGCCTTGGCGTGGTAGAGCGATACTGAACACTATCGCCCAATGAAAGTAGACCAGTCAGAGAGGAGAGTGAACTAACTGCTACTGCTTCTAGGGTGAGGGCTGAGTAGACTGAAGCTTGTCAGCTCAATAAAGTGGCAGAAATGGGCACTGACCATTAGACATTGGGATCTTCAATTTGTAAGTCGCTCTGGATAAGAGTGTCTGTTAAATGACGTAAATGTTTAAAATTACGGGGAAAAAATCCATAAATGAAAAACGAGGTGTGTGTGTGTGTAACCGATGTGAAATGGCTAGTTAGTTAGCGGTGGTGCGCGCTAATAGCGTTTCAATCAGTGACGTCACTCGCTCTGAGACTTGAAGTAGGGTTTCCCCTTGCGTTGCAAGGGCCGCGGCTTTTGTGGCGCGATCGGTAACGATGCTTCGTGGGTGTCAGTTGTTGATGTGTGCAAGGGTCCCTGGTTCGAGCCCAGGTTGGGGCGAAGAGAGGGATGGAACCTACACTGTTACATGTGTGTGTGTGTATATAGACAAAATGTAATTCACAGTACTGTTATCACAAAACTAACAAGCCCCGATTGTCATAAAGTAGAAAATAAAAATCCTAATGCGGGTCGTATGTCATCGTTGTAAATGACAGTTTGTTCTTAACTGACTTGCCTGGTTAAATAAAGGTTACATTTAAAAAATGTAAATGCAACAATGCCGAACGCCATCGTCATGGAAACATGAGTGAGACTGGGAAGTGACAGCAGCCCGTTGTGACAATACTCTGAGACGTTAAATGAGAAGGTGATGAGATGCAGACTCTCTGAGACGTTAAATGAGAAGGTGATGAGATGCGGACTCAGAGGTGGAACTGAGCTACAGTGACTGTACAGGGGCAATGATGAGAGAGGCAACGTGAGACCCAACCTGTTGTTGACAGCAGTGCGATAATGGACGTAGTGAGAAAATCACAGCGCTGATTACAGAAATGATTGCACTTGATATTCAGCCATTGTCAATGGTAGAGGATGTCTGCTTCAGTACCCTAATGGCATATCTAAAACCAGACAACAGGATGTCATGCAGCGCAACACATCTCCTTCAAGTAGGGTTGATCAGGCTGTTTATTGTGGCCTGTGTTGTCCCACTCCTCTTCAATGACTGCGAATTTTCTGGATATTGGTGGGAACTGGAACACGCTTTTGTACACGTCGATCCAGAGAATCCTGAACATGCTCAATGGGTGACATGTCTGGAAGAAGAACTGGGATGTTTTCAGCTTCCAGGAATTGTGTACAGATCCCTGTGACATGGGTCCATGCATTATAATACTGAAACATGAGGGGATTGTTGCAGATGTGTGGCACGTAAATGGGCCTCAGGATCTCATCACGGTATCCCTGTGCATTAAAATTACCATCGATAAAATGCAATTGTGTTCGTTGTCCGTAGTTTATGCCTGCCCATACCAGAACCCCACCGCCACCATGGGACTTGCCCACACGACGCCAACTGCCTGGTACAGTTAAAACCAGGATTCATCCGTGAGGAGCTTCTCCAGTGGCCATCGAAGGTTCATTTGCCCATTGAAGTTGGTTATGACTAGGGATGCACGATATACCGGTGTACATATGGGAATCGGACGATTATTAGCTAAAAATGCCAATATCGGTATCGGCCGATTGTTTAGTTTAACGCCGATGTTAAAAACCGATGTCAAAGCTACCGTGCATACCTATATGACAATGACGCCATGTAAAATGTTGCGCTACACGTGCATCACAACATTCCTAACCTTGCCCACAATATCTGCTGTGTGGATCAAGCAGTCAACAAGTCGAGCAGTCATTTGAAAGAGTAAAAACATTTCAGCGAAACAACTCAAAGGCGAAATCCATTAAAGCCAAGATAATGGAATTCATTGCCCTTGACAATCAACCGTTCTCTGTCGTTGGTGATGTTGGCTTTCGCCGACTGGTCGAGCACCGGTACACACAACCAAGTGCGCTATTTTTCAGATGTTTCCCTACTGGAGTTACACAGTAATAGAGTCACTGCTATTAGCTTCACGACATACATACATACTATGGAACGCCGTTTGGGTCTTTACGTGTCAGAAAATATACAGTAGCGCTGTCAAAGCTGTATTAAAAAAAAAATACGCTTACTTTGTTCGACCGCAACTTCTGGGGTAGCTAGCTTTAGCTTGGTACCTAGCTAGCACCAATACAACCAGCCTGAAACAACCGACCAGTTGAAACTGCTGTCATTTTCATTATTCTTAGCAATGATTTAGGAATCCTTGTAAGTATTCTTGATCGCCCATTGAAATTGAACTTCAGTTCATGAAAATAAATGGCCAGCTACTTAACCCTGTTGCCCATAGCTAACATTTATAAGCAGCCAGCTAGCTTCATCTGGCTAGTGAGGCTCGACTGGGTTATGTGTTGTGTAGCTAACCACAATAAGGATTAGGCTCAATAGTAGAATTTGCGGTTTGCCTTCAAAATAAAAGTATGACATTGAGAGTGATGCAAATAGTATAATTATGCCATACTTTTATTTTGAAGGCTAACCGCAAAGTCCACTGTTGTGGCTAATCCTTATTGTGTCTAGCTTCACATAGATGGGTCTGACCACCGTTAATCAAATAAGAACTGTCTTATAAATTAGGGTTATTTTAGATGATGACACCTAGCTATATAGCTAGCTAACTATAGCTACTGAAACGGATGGCGAGTTATTTGACGCGTCAAATTGTGTTATTTGACGCATCTTTTGACACACAAAGACCCAAACAGCGTTCCATAGAAATCCTAGTTGAGAATGAAATGACGACTGAACAAATGAACACCGAAACAGCACAGCAAGTAAGTGAAAGAAATAGGTTTTGATTGCATTTACGTATGTTGCCATTACCAGAAAAACAAACAAAATAACCTTTTGGAGTGTGTGTCTGTGTGACCTTTTATTTAACTAGGGTAGTCAGTTAAGAACTAATTCGTATTTACAATGACGGCCCGGACGACGCTGGGCCAATTGTGTGCTGCCCTATGGGACTCCCAATCACGGCCGGATGTGATACAGCCTGGATTCGAACCAGGGACTGTAGTGACATCTCTTGCACTGAGATGCAGTGCCTTAGACTGCTGTGTGTGTGTGTGTGTGTGTGTGTGTGTGTGTGTGTGTGTGTGTGTGTGTGTGTGTGTGTGTGTGTGTGTGTGTGTGTGTGTGTGTGTGTGTGTGTGTGTGTGTGTGTGTTAACTATTTAACTGTACTAGAATGCTTAAAAGGCCACAATTTAAAAAAAATTATATCGGGTATCGGTATGTTTAAAAAAAAAAATATATATATATATATATATATATATTTTTTTTTTTTTTTTTTTCGAAAGGAAAATATCGGGTATTGGCCAAAAATGTCATATGTGTGCATCACTAGTTACGACGCCAAACTGCAGTCAGGTTAAGATCCTGGTGAGGACGACGAGCACGCAGATGAGCTTCCCTGAGACAGATTGTGCAGAAGTTTTGTTTGGTTGTGCAAACCCAGAGTTTCATCAGCTGTCTGGGTGGCTGGTCTCAGACTAATCCCGCAGTTGAATTAGTCTAATGTGGTGGTCCTGGGCTGACGTGGTCACACGTGGTCTGCGGTTGTGAGGCCAGTTGGACGTACTGCCTTTATGGTAGAGAAATGACCATTCAATTCTTTGACAACAGCTCTGGTGGACATTCCTGCAGTCAGCATGTCAATTGCACGTTCCCTCAACTTGAGACATTTGTGGCATTGTGTTGTGTGACAAAACTGCAGATTTTAGAATGGCCTTTTATTTTTCCCAGCACAAGGTGCACCTGTGTAATGATCATGCTGTTTAGTCAGCTTCTTGATATGCCACACCTGTCAGGTGGATGAATTATCTTGGCAAAGGAGAAATGCTCACTAACAGGGATGTAAACAAATTTGTGCACAACATTTTCAGAGAAGTAATCTTTTTGTGTGTATGGAACATTTCTGGGATCTTTTTATTTCACCTCATGAAACATGGGACTAACACTTTACATGTTGCGTTTTTTATATTTTTGTTTAGTTACAGTAGTAACATGGGAGCTGTCTCAATATGGCCGTATAAATCAAAAGGTGCCAATGATTTAATCTCTGAAGAGGTAAGGCCAGGCCATTCCCATGTAGAAGGTGATGTGTGAGAGCTTTGGAGTTAGTAACCAATCTCAGGCCCCATGGGACAGTGTCCAGCGCACCTAATGACACCACAGGTATAAAGTACAATATATCACCTTAATCAGTTACAGGCACCAAAGTAGTAGTGGAGACGAGCCTATTTCTCCCCTTCTGTCTGTCTCTCTCACAGCACTACTGGTAGGCTATATTACTCTACGTCTTCCAGTCACGGACGACTGCGACGGGACAGTATGACCCAGTCATTCAAACCTCTATATTTATGTGCCAAAGGGTGGAGCTTTGCTACGTCTACATTTACACTAGAATAACATTTTATAGTCTCGCAAATTTTCCATCTAACTAAGTTGCGGGAGGAGATGGGATTGTGCGGGGGGCTGAGAGGCGGGATTATGCGGGAGGAGACGGGATTTTGCGGGGGGGGGCTGAGAGACGGGATTCTGCAATGGGGCTGAGAGGCGGGATTGTAGGGGGGGGCTGAGAGACGGGATTGTGCAATGGGGCTGAGAGACGGGATTGTGCAATGGGGCTGAGAGGCGGGATTGTGCGGGGGGGCTGAGAGGCGGGATTGTGCGGGGGGGGGGCTGAGAGGCGGGATTGTGCGGGGTGGCTGAGAGGCGGGATTGTGCGGGGGGGGGGCTGAGAGGCGGGATTGTGCGGGGTGGCTGAGAGGCGGGATTGTGCGGGGGGGGGCTGAGAGGCGGGATTGTGCGGGGGGGGGCTGAGAGGCGGGATTGTGCGGGGGGGGGCTGAGAGGCGGGATTGCGGGGGGGGGGGGGCTGAGAGGCGGGATTATGCGGGAGGAGACGGGATTTTGCGGGGGGGGGGGGGCTGAGAGGTGGGAATGTGCGGGGGGGGGCTGAGAGGCGGGATTATGCGGGGTGGCTGAGAGGCGGGATTGTGCGGGGGGGCTGAGAGGCGGGATTGTGCGGGGGGGGCTGAGAGGCGGGATTGCGGGGGGGGGGCTGAGAGGCGGGATTATGCGGGAGGAGACGGGATTTTGCGGGGGGGGGCTGAGAGGCGGGAATGTGCGGGGGGGGGGGCTGAGAGGCGGGATTGTGCGGGGGGGCTGAGAGGCGGGATTGTGCGGGGGGGGCTGAGAGGCGGGATTGTGCGGGGGGGGGCTGAGAGGCGGGATTGCGCGGGGGGGGGGGCTGAGAGGCGGGATTGCGCGGGGGGGGGCTGAGAGACACGGGGGTTGTGCGGGGGGGGGGCTGAGAGACACGGGGGTTGTGCGGGGGGGGGCTGAGAGACACGGAGTTGTGCGGGGGGGGGGCTGAGAGACACGGGGTTGTGCGGGGGCTGAGACTCCTGTTTTTAACTACCAGTTATTGAGCTCCATGCTCATGTCTGATCAATTGAATTGACCTCCGGTGGACTCCAATCAAGTTGTAGAAACATCTCAAGGATGATCAATGGAAACAGGATTCACCTGAGCTCAATTCAGTCTCATAGCAAAGGGTCTGAATACTTATGTAAATATGATATTTCAGTTTTTTTTTTACACTGCCACACACACACACACACACACACACACTAATGTGCTCCTGACTGGCTGCTGCAGAGTCCAGCCCTCTCTGTGACCTCTCAGCATTACGCTGCTTCACACACACTAGTGTCGTCACCATACCAGTATTTTGACTTGTCAGTTTATCACAGTACTCGATACCATCACGAATGGCCCTTGATCCAGTCAGACTCCTACTGTTCTCTTCAGTCGTTGGGCCTCGTTCAACATCATTGCATTTTTCCTCTCTTTTTTTAAAATTATTTTTTAACCAATTATAAAGTCTTAGAATCAACGTGACTTTGGTAAAAACAATCTGACTACAAAACAACAATTACCATTCCAATAAATGATTACAATCTCTATTTATAAACAGGGTAAATCAAGATGTTGCTTAGGCCTGTTGACAGTACAGGTGGATGCGTAGTCATTAGGAGGGGAGGTGGATGCGTAGTCATTAGGAGGGGGGGTGGATGCGTAGTCATTAGGAGGGGGGTGGATGCGTAGTCATTAGCAGGGGGGTGGATGCGTAGTCATTAGCAGGGGGGGTGGATGCGTAGTCATTAGCAGGGGGGGTGGATGCGTAGTCATTAGCAGGGGGGGTGGATGCGTAGTCATTAGCAGGGGGGGTGGATGCGTAGTCATTAGGAGGGGGGGGTGGATGCGTAGTCATTGGGTGGAGGGGGTGGATGCGTAGTCATTGGGTGGAGGGGGTGGATGCGTAGTCATTGGGTGGAGGGGGTGGATGCGTAGTCATTGGGTGGAGGGGGTGGATGCGTAGTCATTAGGAGGGGGGGTGGATGCGTAGTCATTAGGAGGGGGGGTGGATGCGTAGTCATTAGGAGGGGGGGGTGGATGCGTAGTCATTAGGAGGGGGGGGTGGATGCGTAGTCATTAGGAGGAGGGGGTGGATGCGTAGTCATTAGGAGGAGGGGGTGGATGCGTAGTCATTAGGGGGGAGGGGGTGGATGCGTAGTCATTAGGAGGGGGGTGGATGCGTAGTCATTAGGAGGGGGGGTGGATGCGTAGTCATTAGGAGGGGGGGTGGATGCGTAGTCGGGGGGCTTAAATGCGTAGTCATTTGGGGGGAGGGGGTGGATGCGTAGTCATTTGGGGGAGGCGGTGGATGCGTAGTCATTAGGGGGGAGGGGAGGTGGATGCGTAGTCGGGGGGGTTAAATGTGTAGTCATTAGGAGGGGGGATGAATGCGTAGTCATTAGGAGGGGGGTGGATGCGTAGTTATTAGGGGGGGAGGGGGGTGGATGCGTAGTCATTAGGAGGGGGGAGGGGGGTGGATGCGTAGTCATTAGGAGGGGGGAGGGGGGTGGATGCGTAGTCATTAGGAGGGGGGAGGGGGGTGGATGCGTAGTCATTAGGAGGGGGGAGGGGGGTGGATGCGTAGTCATTAGGAGGGGGGAGGGGGGTGGATGCGTAGTCATTAGGAGGGGGGAGGGGGTGGATGCGTAGTCATTAGGAGGGGGGGAGGGGGTGGATGCGTTGTCATTAGGAGGGGGGGTAAGGGGTGGATGCGTTGTCATTAGGAGGGGGGGTAGGTGGATGCGTAGTCATTAGGAGGAGGGGGGTGAATGCGTAGTCATTGGGGGGGTGAATGCGTATTCATTAGGGGGGGAGGGGGTGGATGCGTAGTCTTTAGGGGGGAGGGGGTGGATTCATTAGGGGGGATGAATGCATATTCATTAGGAGGGGGGGTGAATGCGTAGTCATTAGGAGGGGGGGTGTGTGAATGCGTAGTCGTCTGGGGGGAATCTGGGGCTGGGGGGGAATCGGGGGCTGGGGGGGAATCTGACTCTGGGGGCTGGGGGGGAATCTGACTCTGGGGGCTGGGGGGAATCTGACTTGGGGGCTGGGGGGGAATCTGACTCTGGGGGCTGGGGGGGAATCTGGCTCTGGGGGGGAATCTGACTCTGGGGGGGCTGGGGGGAATCTGACTCTGGGGGGGCTGGGGGGGAATCTGACTCTGGGGGGTGGGGGGGAATCTGACTCTGGGGGCTGGGGGGGAATCTAGTGTAAACCAGATGGAGGTGGGGGTCAGGGAGATAAAGGACTTTGTTTTGTGAACAGTTGAACATTTCTACATGCAGTGTTGCATTATTCCAGTGTGTTAACTTGTGTGCAGCATGAGAGGGGAGCTAATGCAGGCCAGACAGCTGTAGCAGTGAATTAGGAAGTGGAGGAGCCTCATCCTACTATTAAAGGGCTGGCTGGTTAGGGATGGGCACGGTTATTACAGTAGTCAAATATCCAAACCAACGTTGCTATTCAAATACTTGGCTAGAGTAAACATTTTTTTCAAAGAAAATAATCTTGTGCTTATTTTAACAATGAAAAGGCTTTGTCTAAATGAAATGACGTATGTAACATTGCTACACAAGGATATACCGACAACAAACTTTTGAATGTAGTTTTTCTGCTGTGAACCCATAAATGCATACTGTAGTTTTTCTGTTGTGAACCCATAAATACATACTGTAGTAGCCTACATGGGATTCAGATGTAGTTTCTCTGCTGTGAACCCATAAATACATACTGTAGTTTCTCTGCTGTGAACCCATAAATACATACTGTAGTTTCTCTGCTGTGAACCCATAAATACATACTGTAGTAGCCTACATGGGTTTCAGATGTAGTTTCTCTGCTGTGAACCCATAAATACATACCAGGCTACTACGGACGTTTTGTTCTTATTGATGGACCAATCGGTAGCTTCTCTCTCTCTCCCTCACTCCCGTCTAAAACTCTCAGGCCCCTGCCAATCGCTGCAAGCAAGCGACACCCAAGTCTCGCAGGCTACATAGCAAGCCAGTTCCTAAGTTTAAACACAAGTTTTATTTTGTTTACATGTACTTCGACTACCCGGATATCTGAAAAGATTTCATGATGTTATTCGAATAGTGAAATGATTTCAAATGCCCATCCCGCTGATACAGACTGGATCCTCTAAAGAAGTACTGAACCGCTTTTTTATAATCAAATTATGGACGTTTTTGTATACCGTGCAACACACACGCTTACACACACTCGCACGCTTACACACACACACACTCTGACCTCTCTATGCCGCTACGCTGCCTGACCGCTCTATGCCGCTACGCTGCCTGACCGCTCTATGCCGCTACGCTGCCTGACCGCTCTATGCCGCTACGCTGCCTGACCGCTCTATGCCGCTACGCTGCCTGACCGCTCTATGCCGCTACGCTGCCTGACCGCTCTATGCCGCTACGCTGCCTGACCGCTCTATGCCGCTACGCTGCCTGACCGCTCTATGCCGCTACGCTGCCTGACCGCTCTATGCCGCTACGCTGCCTGACCGCTCTATGCCGCTACGCTGCCTGACCGCTCTATGCCGCTACGCTGCCTGACCGCTCTATGCCGCTACGCTGCCTGACCTCTCTATGCCGCTACGCTGCCTGACCTCTCTATGCTGCCTCACCTCTCTCTCTCTATGCCGCTATGCTGCCTCACCTCTCTCTCTCTATGCCGCTACGCTGCCTCACCTCTCTCTCTATGCCGCTACGCTGCCTCACCTCTCTCCCATCCAACCACTTGTAGCTCTTCCTTAATCTGCTGTTTACGTTTCACATGCCAAAAAACACTGCCCTGATGTCACCACAGTCTGTCTGTGCTCGTCTAGCTTGGCCTCATCGTATTATTTCTGGCGCGTGATGTCTGGACAGTGTTTTGTCTGTTGGATATAGAACTGCCGGGAACCATCTGAAATATTCACAATATCTCCTCTCTGAGAGCAGGAGGTCACAGTCAGATACAGCTCCTTCAGAAGGTATTCACAATATCTCCTCTCTGAGAGAGAGCAGGAGGTCACAGTCAGATACAATGCCTTCAGAAGGTATTCATACCCCTTTTGACTTATTCAAAATGGATTAAAAAAAATATGTTCACCTGTTTACACAAAATGACAGTGAAAACATGTTTTTAGAAATAGTTGCAAATGTATTGAAAAAAGAATACAGAAATATCTAAATTAGTTTAAGTATTCACACCCATGTTCGAATCACCTTTGGCAGCAATTACAGTTGAGTCTTTTTGGGAAAGTCTCTAAGAGGGTAAGTAGAGGAAGTGGATGGCTGGCTAGGGTAGGGGAGACGGCCGGCTAGGGTAGGGGGGACGGCCGGCTGGGGTAGGGGGGACGGCCGGCTGGGGTAGGGGGGACGGCCGGCTGGGGTGGGGGGGGGGGGACGGCCGGCCGGCTGGGGTGGGGGGGGACGGACGGCCGGCTGGGGTAGGGGGGACGGCCGGCCGGCTGGGGTAGGGGGGACGGCCGGCTGGGGTAGGGGAGACGGCTGGGGTAGGGAAGACGGCCGGCTGGCTGGCTGGGGTAGGGGAGACGTTGGCGGTTCATGTGCAAAAGTATATGATTACTGTGAGAGTAGTTTCTAAATGTACAAAAGTGTTATGTCTCTGTCCCTCTCTCTCACTCGCTCTCGCTCTCTCTCGCCCTCTCCATGTCTTTTGTAGCAAGCAGCCATATTGTGTCAGTCCGCAAGGGACCTGTTTTTTAATGTATTAAGTTTGTATTTTTATCCCGTGTTAACAGTTAGCTAGTAAATAAATAATTAAACCAATTTGTGTAGTACTGAATCAGAAGTACGGCTTAGGTTATTACAGATGCAGGAGGTTACGAATGTTCAGAATGATTATGATACGAGGTTTTGATGAATAAGTTGACTGCTTATGGATGTGATAGGTGAAGACCTTTTTAGAGTTTAATTTGGGAGATGGTAACTCTTTAAAACTGCTCTCGTGGTGCCCCAAATCCTAATGAGTTAATTGTTACATTATTAATTTCATTGGGTAACAATTAAATAGTTGGTTGATTAGATAAATAAGTCTTCAGATTAATGAAAGTAAAGTCACAACTTTGTTTTGTTTGTCAATTAGGATGTGAAGGGTGAATACGTGGTCAGTTCTATGGCAATTTGGTAAAAAGCCAATTTGACATTTGCTCAGGGCTTTGTTTTCACTGAGGAATTGTAGGCGTCTGCTGTTAAGGATTCTCCAGAGGATGCTGTTGATGCATATCCCACGGTAGTTATTGGCCTCAAATTTTTCCTACTTTTGTTGATTTGGGTGATCAGTCTTTTGGTTCCAAATACTGGGGGAAGATTCCCGAGCTGGGGATGTTAGAGTATATAGGTATAGCCAATTGGAATTTGTGGTCTGTATAATTTAATTTAGGATACCACTGGCTTTTGACACGTGCATAGTGGAGTCTTTTTGTTTAGGCATGTAGCTATCTAGCTAAACAATCCCAACTCATAATGCCATGCATGCACCATGCATGAATCTACAGGTAGCGTAAGCTAACCAACTAAGTTCAATGTTAGCTAGCTAGCTAGCTAGCTAGCTAGCTAGCTAGCTAGCTAGCTAGCTAGCTAGCTAGCTAGCTAGCTAGCTAGCTAGCTAGCTAACGGTAAGCTAAAACTAGCAATGCAAATGGCGTTCTGAGATATGAATAATATTACTACACAAGGTCATACACGTAATGTTAGTTAGCGAGCCAGCCAGCGAATGTTAGCTAGCTAAACAGTAAGGTTTAACTTGCAATGAAAATAACTTTCTGACCAAATTTAGAAACATAATATCTGAAAAATGTTGCTAGACCCTTAACCGTATACATGGATGAACGCTTCTCCCTCTGTCATGGTTGTCCTTAGTTTGAAGATGTAATCCTGAGACAGGTGTTTTATACAACAGCCTCCTGTGTTCTCTTTCGACTCTCTCCTGTATTTGGGAATCATCACTCTGCTTCCACTGGGCACTCCACTGATTTCAAAACTTGGTCAACTTCTTCTTCCGTGACCACTTGATCGCCGTTTCATCTGATGGAAGTGATCGGGGGAAGAATCTACAATGTCTGGTTCAGTGAGAAATGTTTTTACCTAAAATAAGTGATTTCCACATCGTCTGATTTCATTTTCAGTGTCCGCATGGTACGATCGTCCTCCAGAAAGTAGTCTGGCACAATTGTTTTTCCCCCACTGACCTTTGTTGATAACGCTGTTAATTTCAAGGCAGCAATGCAACACTTTTTCAGACCTTCATGATATCTTAAAAGAAGAAGCAGCTGGTATTAGAAAGGATTACCAACACATACTGAGCAGCTCTATAGACAGAAGCATGTTACATGGCAGACCAATCCGAACTCATCTCTCGGCATATCAGCCAATCATGGCTAGCGGGGAAGGTTCCTGTATTTTTCCATGGCTAAACCAACTAGGCTCGTAATGTAACACTTGTATTTACAGATGGCGTTCAAGTTTTGTTATTAAGGCACATGAAAGTGAATATGTTCCAGAAGGCATTTCTGCCCATTTTTGGATAAAGAAATCATTCAAATACCCCTCCTGTGAAGTAGTGACGTACGACGTACACATAGCTAACTGAAACGGATCAAATATACTGTTTAGGTTTTCTACTGACAAGCTTACGCCTTCACTATTGCAGTGGAACGTTTTGTCCAGGAAGTTGGCTAAAAGGCATTGAATTTGTTGTTGCCTAATTGTATTTTGGAAGGTTTCTACACTACTTTCCTTCCATCTATGACATTTCTTAATATTATGTAGTTCCTTTGGCGCCTCATGATTTCAGTATTGCTCTTTTCAAGTAGACTGATATTTTGCTGTGATCTGATAGGGGTGTCAGTGGGCTGACTGAACACTCTGGGTTGTCAGTGATAAAGTAGTCTACAGTACTGCTGCCAAGAGATGAGTAGGCAAGTAGTTAGCATTAGACACAGCTTGGCAGTAGTTAGCATTAGAAACAGCTTGGCAGTAAGCTAGTAGTTGGCATTAGACACAGCTTGGCAGTAGGCTAGTAGTTGGCATTAGACACAGCTAGGCAGTAGGCTAGTAGTTAGCATTAGACACAGCGTGGCTGTAGGCTAGTAGTTGGCATTAGACACAGCGTGGCAGTAGTTAGCATTAGACACAGCGTGGCAGGAGGCTAGTAGTTAGCATTAGACACAGCTTGGCAGTAGGCTAGTAGTTGGCATTAGACACAGCTTGGCAGTAGGCTAGTAGTTGGCATTAGACACAGCTTGGCAGTAGTTGGCATTACATACTGCTTGGCAGTAGTTGGCATTAGACACTGCTTGGCAGTAGACTAGCAGTTGGCATTAGACACAGCTTGGCAGTAGGCTAGTAGTTGGCATTAGACACAGCTTGGCAGTAGGCTAGTAGTTGGCATTAGACACAGCTTGGCAGGAGGCTAGTAGTTGGCATTAGACACAGCTTGGCAGGAGGCTAGTAGTTGGCATTAGACACAGCTTGGCAGGAGGCTAGTAGTTGGCATTAGACACAGCTTGGCAGGAGGCTAGTAGTTGGCATTAGACACAGCTTGGCACGAGGCTAGTAGTTGGCATTAGACACAGCTTTGCAGGAGGCTAGTAGTTGGCATTAGACACAGCGTGGTAGTAGTTGGCATTAGACACAGCTTGGCAGGAGGCTAGTAGTTGGCATTAGACACAGCTTGGCAGTTGGCTCTTAAAGTAAAGATTGTTTTCTGTAGCTGACTGACTGGTCTCCTGTCTCCCTGGTGTCATCACATCACCATGTCTAGACGGATGCCCTTTACCCTCATTTCCCTGGGCAGTACCCTGCTCTGCAGCATTATTTGGTGTGTTTGTGTTGGGTGGAGTGGGTGCGGGTACAGCCTGTGCCATCCCGTTCCCCAGGCTTCATGACAGCAGCAGTGCGTGTGTGTGTGTGTGTGTGTGTGTGTGTGTGTGTGTGTGTGTGTGTGTGTGTGTGAGACAGTCTTGGTGTTGTGGAAGAGCCTGTTTCTGCCTTGTCTGGTCCCCTGGCAAAGTTCCAAATGGTGTTCCTGACCCCCTCTGCCATGTCTGGTCCCCTGGCCCAGTTCCAACTGGTGTTCCTGCCCCCCTCTGCCTTGTCTGGTCCCCTGGCCCAGTTCCAAATGGTGTTCCTGACCCCCTCTGCCATGTCTGGTCCCCTGGCCCAGTTCCAAATGGTGTTCCTGACCCCCTCTGCCATGTCTGGTACCCTGGCCCAGTCCCAAATGGTGTTCCTGACCCCCTCTGCCTTGTCTGGTACCCTGGCCCAGTCCCAAATGGTGTTCCTGACCCCCTCTGCCTTGTCTGGTCCCCTGGCCCAGTTCCAAATGGTGTTACTGACCCCCTCTGCCATGTCTGGTCCCCTG
This sequence comes from Salmo salar, assembly GCF_965601325.2. Classification (NCBI taxonomy): domain Eukaryota; kingdom Metazoa; phylum Chordata; class Actinopteri; order Salmoniformes; family Salmonidae; genus Salmo; species Salmo salar. The sequence continues at coordinate 67,198,979 of NC_138301.1, forward strand.
GCCCAGTTCCAAATGGTGTTCCTGCCCCCCTGGCCCAGTTCCAAATGGTGCACTACTTTGGACCAAAGTCTTGCATCCTTGCTCCTCCTCTCTCTACCTGGCCCCTGAGTGCTGTGCTGTAAGGCCTCTCTCTGCCTTCTCTCTCTACCTGCCCCCTGAGTGCTGTGCTGTGCTGCGCTGCAAGGCCTCTCTCTGCCTTCTCTCTCTACCTGGCCCCTGAGTGCTGTGCTGTAAGGCCTCTCTCTGCCTCCCCTCTCTACCTGGCCCCTGAGTGCTGTGCTGCAAGGCCTCTCTCTGCCTTCTCTCTCTACCTGCCCCCTGAGTGCTGTGCTGTAAGGACACTCTCTGCCTCCTCTCCCCTGATGTAGAGGTGACAGGTAGCATGGACAGACTTGTTTCCAGCAGGTAGAAAGTGCTGACCTCAGGTGAGTTCCCACAGTCCAGGGAGATAACTCAGCAGATAATGACATGCAGAGAGAAACCAGCAGCACGCTGCCTGTCCCATGGAGGAACCAGCAGCACGCTGCCTGTCCCATGGAGGAACCAGTCAACCAGCTCACATCTCCAGGGAATTCAGAACAGATCGTAGGACACTTTGGACTCAATGGTAGTGCACTTTATAGGGAATAGGGTGCCATGTGGAACAAACACTGTCATGCTTTCACTTCTCGGGAGCTTTCCAGTTTAATCTCTCAACTGGGAAACATGAGCCTGATTGAGAGGTTTGTTTGGATACAGCAGGTGGGGTTACTGGGGCTACAGCAGGTGGGGTTGCTGGTGATACAGCAGGTAGAGTTACTGGGGCTACGGCAGGTAGGGTTACTGGGGCTACGGCAGGTAGGGTTACTGGGGCTACGGCAGGTAGGGTTACTGGGGATACGGCAGGTAGGGTTACTGGGGCTACGGCAGGTAGGGTTACTGGGGCTACGGCAGGTAGGTTTACTGGGGCTACGGCAGGTAGGTTTACTGGGGCTACGGCAGGTAGGTTTACTGGGGCTACGGCAGGTAGGTTTACTGGGGCTACGGCAGGTGGGGTTACTACAGCAGGTAGGGTTACTGGTGATACGGCATGTAGGGTTAATGGGGCTACGGCAGGTGGGGTTACTACAGCAGGTAGGGTTACTGGTAATAGGGCAGGTAGGGTTACTGGTGATAGGGCAGGTAGGGTTACTGGTGATAGGGCAGGTAGGGTTACTGGGGCTGCGGCAGGTAGGGTTACTGAGGCTGTGGCAGGTAGGGTTACTGGGGCTGCGGCATGTAGGGTTACTGGGGCTAGGGCAGGTAGGGTTACTGGTGATACGGCAAGTAGGGTTACTGGTGATACGGCAAGTAGGGTTACTGGTGATATGGCAGGTAGGGTTACTGGGGCTATGGCAGGTAGGGTTACTACAGCAGGTAGGGTTACTGGGGCTACGGCAGGTAGGGTTACTGGCGATACGGCAAGTAGGGTTACTGCAGTTGGTAGGGTTACTGGGGCTACGGCAGGTAGGGTTACTGGTGATACGGCAAGTAGGGTTACTGGTGATATGGCAGGTAGGGTTACTGGTGATATGGCAGGTAGGGTTACTGGGGCTATGGCAGGTAGGGTTACTACAGCAGGTAGGGTTACTGGGGCTACGGCAGGTAGGGTTACTGGCGATACGGCAGGTAGGGTTACTGGCGATACGGCAAGTAGGGTTACTGCAGTTGGTAGGGTTACTGGGGCTACGGCAGGTAGGGTTACTGGGGCTACGGCAGGTAGGGATACTGGTGATACGGCAGGTAGGGATACTGGTGATACGGCAGGTAGGGATACTGGTGATACGGCAGGTAGGGATACTGGTGATACGGCAGGTAGGGATACTGGTGATAAGGCAGGTGGGGTTACTGGGGCTACGGCAGGTGGGGTTACTGGGGCTACGGCAGGTAGGGTTACTGGGGCTACGGCAGGTAGGGTTACTGGGGCTACGGCAGGTAGGGTTACTGGGGCTACTGCAGGTAGGGTTACTGGGGCTGCGTCAGGTAGGGTTACTGGGGCTGCGTCAGGTAGGGTTACTGGGGCTGCGGCAGGTAGGGTTACTGGGGCTGCGGCAGGTAGGGTTACTGGTGATAGGGCAGGTAGGGTTACTGGGGCTGCGGCAGGTAGGGTTACTGGTGATAGGGCAGGTAGGGTTACTGGGGCTGCGGCAGGTAGGGTTACTGGGGCTGCGGCAGGTAGGGTTATTGGGGCTAGGGCAGGTAGGGTTACTGGGGCTAGGGCAGGTAGGGTTACTGGTGATACGGCAGGTAGGGTTACTGGTGATACGGCAGGTAGGGTTACTAGGGCTGCGGCAGGTAGGGTTACTGGGGCTGCGGCAGGTTGGGTTACTGGGGCTACGGCAGGTTGGGTTACTGGTGATACGGCAGGTTGGGTTACTGGTGATACGGCAGGTTGGGTTACTGGGGCTAAGGCAGGTAGGGTTACTGGTGATACGGCAGGTAGGGTTACTGGGGCTACGGCAGGTAGGGTTACTACAGCAGGTAGGGTTACTGGTGATACGACATGTAGGGTTACTGGGGCTACGGCAGGTAGGGTTACTACAGCAGATAGGGTTACTGGGGCTACGTCAGGTAGGGTTACTGGGGCTACGACAGGTAGGGTTACTGGGGCTACGTCAGGTAGGGTTACTGGGGCTACGTCAGGTAGGGTTACTGGGGCTACGTCAGGTAGGGTTACTGGTGCTACGGCAGGTAGGGATACTGGTGCTACGGCAGGTAGGGATACTGGGGCTACGGCAGGTAAGGTTACTGGGGCTACGTCAGGTAGGGTTACTGGGGCTACGGCAGGTAGGGTTACTGGTGATATGGCAGGTAGGGTTACTACAGCAGGTAGGGTTACTGGTGATACGGCAGGTAGGGTTACTGGGGCTATGGCAGGTAGGGTTACTACAGCAGGTAGGGTTACTGGGGCTACGGCAGGTAGGGTTACTGGCGATACGGCAGGTAGGGTTACTGGTGATACGGCAAGTAGGGTTACTGCAGTTGGTAGGGTTACTGGGGCTACGGCAGGTAGGGTTACTGGGGCTACGGCAGGTAGGGATACTGGTGATACGGCAGGTAGGGTTACTGGTGATAAGGCAGGTAGGGATACTGGTGATACGGCAGGTAGGGTTACTGGGGCTACGGCAGGTAGGGTTACTGGGGCTACTGCAGGTAGGGTTACTGGGGCTACTGCAGGTAGGGTTACTGGGGCTACTGCAGGTAGGGTTACTGGGGCTACTGCAGGTAGGGTTACTGGGGCTGCGGCAGGTAGGGTTACTGGGGCTGCGGCAGGTAGGGTTACTGGGGCTGCGGCAGGTAGGGTTACTGGGGCTGCGGCAGGTAGGGTTACTGGGGCTGCGGCAGGTAGGGTTACTGGGGCTGCGGCAGGTAGGGTTACTGGGGCTGCGGCAGGTAGGGTTACTGGGGCTGCGGCAGGTAGGGTTACTGGTGATAGGGCAGGTAGGGTTACTGGTGATAGGGCAGGTAGGGTTACTGGGGCTGCGGCAGGTAGGGTTACTGGGGCTGCGGCAGGTAGGGTTACTGGGGCTGCGGCAGGTAGGGTTACTGGGGCTGCGGCAGGTAGGGTTACTGGGGCTGCGGCAGGTAGGGTTACTGGGGCTGCGGCAGGTAGGGTTACTGGGGCTGCGGCAGGTAGGGTTACTGGTGATAGGGCAGGTAGGGTTACTGGTGATAGGGCAGGTAGGGTTACTGGGGCTGCGGCAGGTAGGGTTACTGGGGCTAGGGCAGGTAGGGTTACTGGGGCTAGGGCAGGTAGGGTTACTGGTGATACGGCAGGTAGGGTTACTGGTGATACGGCAGGTAGGGTTACTAGGGCTGCGGCAGGTAGGGTTACTGGGGCTACGGCAGGTTGGGTTACTGGTGATACGGCATTTTGGGTTACTGGTGATACGGCAGGTTGGGTTACTGGGGCTAAGGCAGGTAGGGTTACTGGTGATACGGCAGGTAGGGTTACTGGGGCTACTGCAGGTAGGGTTACTACAGCAGGTAGGGTTACTGGTGATACGACATGTAGGGTTACTGGGGCTACGGCAGGTAGGGTTACTACAGCAGATAGGGTTACTGGGGCTACGTCAGGTAGGGTTACTGGGGCTACGTCAGGTAGGGTTACTGGGGCTACGTCAGGTAGGGTTACTGGGGCTACGTCAGGTAGGGTTACTGGTGCTACGGCAGGTAGGGATACTGGTGCTACGGCAGGTAGGGATACTGGGGCTACGGCAGGTAAGGTTACTGGGGCTACGTCAGGTAGGGTTACTGGGGCTACGTCAGGTAGGTTTACTGGGGCTACGGCAGGTAGGTTTACTGGGGCTACGGCAGGTAGGTTTACTGGGGCTACGGCAGTTAGGTTTACTGGGGCTACGGCAGGTAGGTTTACTAGGGCTACGGCAGGTAGGTTTACTGGGGCTACGGCAGGTGGGTTTACTGGGGCTACGGCAGGTAGGGTTACTGGTGATATGGCAGGTAGGGTTACTACGGCAGGTAGGGTTACCGTTGATACGGCAGGTAGGGTTACTACGGCAGGTAGGGTTACCGTTGATACGGCAAGTGGGGTTACCGGGGCTGCGGCAGGTAGGGTTACCGTGGCTAGGGTAGGCAGGGTTACTGGTGATACGGCAGGTTGGGTTACTGGGGCTACGTCAGGTAGGGTTACTGGGGCTACGGCAGGTAGGGTTACTGGGGCTACGGCAGGTGGGGTTACTACAGCAGGTAGGGTTACTGGTGATACGGCATGTAGGATTACTACAGCAGGTAGGGTTACCGTTGATACGGCAGGTAGGGTTACTACGGCAGGTAGGGTTACCGTTGATACGGCAAGTGGGGTTACCGGGGCTACGGCAGGTAGGTTTACTGGGGCTACGGCAGGTAGGTTTACTGGGGCTACGGCAGGTAGGTTTACTGGGGCTACGGCAGGTGGGTTTACTGGGGCTACGGCAGGTGGGGTTACTACAGCAGGTAGGGTTACTGGTGATACGGCATGTAGGGTTAATGGGGCTACGGCAGGTAGGGTTACTGGGATACGGCAGGTAGGTTTACTGGGGCTACGGCAGGTAGGTTTACTGGGGCTACGGCAGGCAGGTTTACTGGGGCTACGGCAGGTAGGTTTACTGGGGCTACGGCAGGTGGGTTACTGGGGCTAAGGCAGGTAGGGTTACTGGTGATACGGTAGGTAGGGTTACTGGGGCTACGGCAGGTAGGGTTACTACAGCAGGTAGGGTTACTGGTGATACGGCATGTAGGGTTACTACAGCAGGTAGGGTTACTGGTGATACGGCATGTAGGGTTAATGGGGCTACGGCAGGTAGGGTTACTGGGATACGGCAGGTAGGTTTACTGGGGCTACGGCAGGTAGGTTTACTGGGGCTACGGCAGGCAGGTTTACTGGGGCTACGGCAGGTAGGTTTACTGGGGCTACGGCAGGTGGGTTACTGGGGCTAAGGCAGGTAGGGTTACTGGTGATACGGTAGGTAGGGTTACTGGGGCTACGGCAGGTAGGGTTACTACAGCAGGTAGGGTTACTGGTGATACGGCATGTAGGGTTACTACAGCAGGTAGGGTTACTGGGGCTACGTCATGTAGGGTTACTGGGGCTACGTCATGTAGGGTTACTGGGGCTATGTCAGGTAGGGTTACTGGGGCTACGGCAGGTAGGTTTACTGGGGCTACGGCAGGTAGGGTTACTGGGGCTACGGCAGGTAGGGATCCTTGTGCTACGGCAGGTAGGGATCCTTGTGCTACGGCAGGTAGGGATACTGGGGCTAAGGCAGGTAGGGTTACTGGGGCTACGGCAGGTGGGTTTACTGTGGCTACGGCAGGTAGGGTTACTGGTGATACGGCAGGTAGGGTTACTACGGCAGGTAGGGTTACCGTTGATACGGCAGGTAGGGTTACTACGGCAGGTAGGGTTACCGTTGATACGGCAGGTAGGGTTACTACGGCAGGTAGGGTTACCGGGGCTGCGGCAGGTAGGTTTACCGGGGCTAGGGCAGGCAGGGTTACCGGGGCTACGGCAGGTAGGGTTACTGGTGATACGGCAGGTAGGGTTACTACGGCAGGTAGGGTTACTGGTGATACGGCAGGTAGGGTTACTGGTGATACGGCAGGTAGGGTTAATGGGGCTACGGCAGGTAGGGTTACTACAGCAGGTAGGGTTACTGGTGATACGTCATGTAGGGTTACTACAGCAGGTAGGGTTACTGGGGCTACGTCATGTAGGGTTACTGGGGCTATGTCAGGTAGGGTTACTGGGGCTACGGCAGGTAGGGTTACTGGGGCTACGGCAGGTAGGGATCCTTGTGCTACGGCAGGTAGGGATACTGGGGCTAAGGCAGGTAGGGTTACTGGGGCTACGGCAGGTGGGTTTACTGTGGCTACGGCAGGTAGGGTTACTGGTGATACGGCAGGTAGGGTTACTACGGCAGGTAGGGTTACCGTTGATACGGCAGGTAGGGTTACTACGGCAGGTAGGGTTACCGTTGATACGGCAGGTAGGGTTACTACGGCAGGTAGGGTTACCGGGGCTGCGGCAGGTAGGGTTACCGGGGCTGCGGCAGGTAGGGTTACCGGGGCTGCGGCAGGTAGGTTTACCGGGGCTAGGGCAGGCAGGGTTACCGGGGCTACGGCAGGTAGGGTTACTGGTGATACGGCAGGTAGGGTTACTACGGCAGGTAGGGTTACTGGTGATACGGCAGGTAGGGTTAATGGGGCTACGGCAGGTAGGGTTACTACAGCAGGTAGGGTTACTGGTGATACGTCATGTAGGGTTACTACAGCAGGTAGGGTTACTGGGGCTACGTCATGTAGGGTTACTGGGGCTATGTCAGGTAGGGTTACTGGGGCTACGGCAGGTAGGGTTACTGGGGCTACGGCAGGTAGGGATCCTTGTGCTACGGCAGGTAGGGTTACTGGGGCTAAGGCAGGTAGGGTTACTGGGGCTAAGGCAGGTAGGGTTACTGGGGCTACGGCAGGTAGGGTTACTGGGGCTACGGCAGGTAGGGTTACTGGGGCTACGGCAGGTCCGGTTACTGGGGCTACGGCAGGTCAGGTTACTGGGGCTACAGCAGGTAGGTTTACTGGGGCTACGGCAGGTAGGTTTACTGGGGCTACGGCAGGTGGGTTTACTGGGGCTACGGCAGGTGGGGTTACTACAGCAGGTAGGGTTACTGGTGATACGGCATTTAGGGTTAATGGGGCTACGGCAGGTGGGGTTACTACAGCAGGTAGGGTTACTGGTGATATGGCAGGTAGGGTTACTGGTGATAGGGCAGGTAGGGTTACTGGTGATAGGGCAGGTAGGGTTACTGGTGATAGGGCAGGTAGTGTTACTGGGGCTGCGGCAGGTAGGGTTACTGGGGCTGCGGCAGGTAGGGTTACTGGGGCTATGGCAGGTAGGGTTACTGGTGATACGGCAGGTAGGGTTACTGGTGATACGGCAGGTAGGGTTACTGGTGATACGGCAGGTAGGGTTACTGGTGATACGGCAGGTAGGGTTACTGGGGCTACGGCAGGTAGGGTTACTGGGGCTACGGCAGGTAGGGTTACTGGGGCTACGGCAGGTAGGGTTACTGGGGCTACGGCAGGTAGGGTTACTGGGGCTACGGCAGGTAGGGTTACTGGGGCTACGGCAGGTAGGGTTACTTACTGGGGCTACGGCAGGTAGGGTTACTTACTGGGGCTACGGCAGGTAGGGTTACTTACTGGGGCTACGGCAGGTAGGGTTACTTACTGGGGCTACGGCATGTAGGGTTACTTACTGGGGCTACGGCATGTAGGGTTACTTACTGGGGCTACGGCATGTAGGGTTACTTACTGGGGCTACGTCAGGTAGGGTTACTGGGGCTACATCAGGTAGGGTTACTGGGGCTACGTCAGGTAGGGTTACTGGGGCTACGTCAGGTAGGGTTACTGGGGCTACGTCAGGTAGGGTTACTGGGGCTACGTCAGGTAGGGTTACTGGTGCTACGGCAGGTAGGGATACTGGTGCTACGGCAGGTAGATATACTGGTGCTACGGCAGGTAGGGATACTGGGGCTACGGCAGGTAGGGTTACTGGGGCTACGGCAGGTAGGGTTACTGGGGCTACGGCAGGTAGGGTTACTGGGGCTACTGCAGGTAGGGTTACTGGGACTACTGCAGGTAGGGTTACTGGGGCTACGTCAGGTAGGGTTACTGGGGCTACGTCAGGTAGGGTTACTGGGGCTACGGCAGGTAGGGTTACTGGGGCTACGGCAGGTAGGGTTACTGGGGCTACGGCAGGTAGGGTTACTGGGGCTACTGCAGGTAGGGTTACTGGGGCTACTGCAGGTAGGGTTACTGGTGATACGTCAGGTAGCGTTACTGGTGCTACGGCAGGTAGGGTTACTGGTGCTACGGCAGGTAGGGATACTGGTGCTACGGCAGGTAGAGATACTGGTGCTACGGCAGGTAGGGATACTGGGGCTACGGCAGGTAGGGATACTGGGGCTACGGCAGGTAGGGTTACTGGGGCTACGGCAGGTAGGGTTACTGGGGCTACGGCAGGTAGGGTTACTGGTTCTACGGCAGGTAGGGTTACTGGTGATACGGCAGGTAGGGTTACTGCATTAGGTAGGGTTACTGGTGATACGGCAGGTAGGGTTACCGGGGCTACGGCAGGTAGGTTTACCGGTGATACGGCAGGTAGGGTTACTGGGCTACGGCAGGTAGGGTTACTGGGGCTACGGCAGGTAGGGTTACTGGGGCTAAAGCAGGTAGGGTTACTGGGGCTACGGCAGGTAGGGTTACTGGGGCTACGGCAGGTAGGGTTACTGGGGCTGCGGCAGGTAGGGTTACTTGGGCTGCGGCAGGTAGGGTTACTGGGCTGCGGCAGGTAGGGTTACTGGGGCTGCGGCAGGTAGGGTTACTGGGGCTGCGGCAGGTAGGGTTACTGGGGCTGCGGCAGGTAGGGTTGCTTGGGCTGCGGCAGGTAGGGTTACTGGTGATAGGGCAGGTAGGGTTCCTGGTGATAGGGCAGGCAGGGTTACTGGTGAAACGGCAGGTTGGGTTACTGGTGATACGGCAGGTAGGGTTACTGGGGCTACGGCAGGTAGGGTTACTACAGCAGGTAGGGTTACTGGGGCTACGTCAGTTAGGGTTACTGGGGCTACGTCAGGTAGGGTTACTGGTGCTACGTCAGGTAGGGTTACTGGTGCTACGGCAGGTAGGGATACTGGTGCTACGGCAGGTAGGGATACTGGGGCTATGGCAGGTAGGGTTACTGGGGCTACGGCAGGTAGGGTTACTGGGGCTACGGCAGGTAGGGTTACTGGGGCTACGGCAGGTAGGGTTACTGGGGCTACGGCAGGTAGGGTTACTGGGGCTACGGCAGGTGGGTTTACTGGGGCTACGGCAGGTGGGGTTACTACAGCAGTTAGTGTTACTGGTGATACGGCATGTAGGGTTACTGGGGCTACGGCAAGTGGGGTTACTACAGCAGGTAGGGTTACTGGTGATATGGCAGGTAGTGTTACTGTGGCTACGGCAGGTAGGGTTACTGGTGATATGGCAGGTAGGGTTACTACATTAGGTAGGGTTACCGGTGATACGGCAGGTAGGGTTACTGGTGCTACGGCAGGTAGGGTTACTGGTGATAGGGCAGGTAGGGTTACTGGTGATACGGCAGGTAGGGTTACTGGTTCTACGGCAGGTAGGGTTACTGGTGATACGGCAGGTAGGGTTACTACATTAGGTAGGGTTACCGGTGATACGGCAGGTAGGGTTACTGGTGCTACGGCAGGTAGGGATACTGGTGCTACGGCAGGTAGATATACTGGTGCTACGGCAGGTAGGGATACTGGGGCTACGGCAGGTAGGGTTACTGGGGCTACGGCAGGTAGGGTTACTGGGGCTACGGCAGGTAGGGTTACTGGGGCTACTGCAGGTAGGGTTACTGGGGCTACTGCAGGTAGGGTTACTGGGGCTACGTCAGGTAGGGTTACTGGGGCTACGTCAGGTAGGGTTACTGGGGCTACGGCAGGTAGGGTTACTGGGGCTACTGCAGGTAGGGTTACTGGTGATACTGCAGGTAGGGTTACTGGGGCTACGTCAGGTAGGGTTACTGGGGCTACGTCAGGTAGGGTTACTGGTGCTACGGCAGGTAGGGATACTGGTGCTACGGCAGGTAGAGATACTGGTGCTACGGCAGGTAGGGATACTGGTGCTACGGCAGGTAGGGATACAGGGGCTACGGCAGGTAGGGATACAGGGGCTACGGCAGGTAGGGTTACTGGGGCTACGGCAGGTAGGGTTACTGGGGCTACGGCAGGTAGGGTTACTGGGGCTACGGCAGGTAGGGTCACTGGGGCTACGGCAGGTAGGGTCACTGGGGCTACGGCAGGTGGGTTTACTGGGGCTACGGCAGGTGGGGTTACTACGGCAGGTAGGGTTACTGGTGATACGGCATGTAGGGTTACTGGGGCTACGGCAGGTGGGTTACTACAGCAGGTAGGGTTACTGGTGATATGGCAGGTAGTGTTACTGTGGCTACGGCAGGTAGGGTTACTGGTGATATGGCAGGTAGGGTTACTACAGCAGGTAGGGTTACTGGTGATACGGCAGGTAGGGTTACTACATTAGGTAGGGTTACCGGTGATACGGCAGGTAGGGTTACCGGGGCTACGGCAGGTAGGGTTACCGGTGATACGGCAGGTATGGTTACTGGGCTATGAGAGGTAGGGTTACTGGGGCTACGGCAGGTCCGGTTACTGGGGCTACGGCAGGTAGGGTTACTGGGGCTACGGCAGATAGGTTTACTGGGGCTACGGCAGGTAGGTTTACTGGGGCTACGGCAGGTGGGTTTACTGGGGCTACGGCAGCTGGGGTTACTACAGCATGTAGGGTTACTGGTGATATGGCAGGTAGGGTTACTGGTGATATGGCAGGTAGGGTTACTGGTGATAGGGCAGGTAGGGTTACTGGTGATAGGGCAGGTAGGGTTACTGGGGCTGCGGCAGGTAGGGTTACTGGGGCTGCGGCAGGTAGGGTTACTGGGGCTGCGGCAGGTAGGGTTACTGGGGCTATGGCAGGTAGGGTTACTGGTGATACGGCAGGTAGGGTTACTGGTGATACGGCAGGTAGGGTTACTGGTGATACGGCAGGTAGGGTTACTGGGGCTACGGCAGGTAGGGTTACTGGGGCTACGGCAGGTAGGGTTACTGGGGCTACGGCAGGTAGGGTTACTGGGGCTACGGCAGGTAGGGTTACTGGGGCTACGGCAGGTAGGGTTACTGGGGCTACGGCAGGTAGGGTCACTGGGGCTACGGCAGTTAGGTTTACTGGGGCTACGGCAGGTGGGTTTACTGGGGCTACGGCAGGTGGGTTTACTGGGGCTACGGCAGGTGGGGTTACTACGGCAGGTAGGGTTACTGGTGATAGGGCAGGTAGGGTTACTGGGGCTACGGCAGGTAGGGTTACCGGTGATACGGCAGGTATGGTTACTGGGCTATGAGAGGTAGGGTTACTGGGGCTACGGCAGGTCCGGTTACTGGGGCTACGGCAGGTAGGGTTACTGGGGCTATGGCAGGTAGGTTTACTGGGGCTACGGCAGGTAGGTTTACTGGGGCTACGGCAGGTGGGTTTACTGGGGCTACGTCAGGTAGGGTTACTGGGGCTACGTCAGGTAGGGTTACTGGTGCTACGGCAGGTAGGGATACTGGTGCTACGGCAGGTAGATATACTGGTGCTACGGCAGGTAGGGATACTGGGGCTACGGCAGGTAGGGTTACTGGGGCTACGGCAGGTAGGGTTACTGGGGCTACGGCAGGTAGGGTTACTGGGGCTACTGGAGGTAGGGTTACTGGGGCTACTGCAGGTAGGGTTACTGGGGCTACGTCAGTTAGGGTTACTGGGGCTACGTCAGGTAGGGTTACTGGTGCTACGTCAGGTAGGGTTACTGGGGCTACGGCAGGTAGGGTTACTGGGGCTACGGCAGGTAGGTTTACTGGGGCTACTGCAGGTAGGGTTACTGGTGATACAGCAGGTAGGGTTACTGGGGCTACGTCATGTAGGGTTACTGGGGCTACGTCAGGTAGGGTTACTGGGGCTACGTCAGGTAGGGTTACTGGTGCTACGGCAGGTAGGGATACTGGTGCTACGGCAGGTAGAGATACTGGTGCTACGGCAGGTAGGGATACAGGGCCTACGGCAGGTAGGGTTACTGGGGCTACGGCAGGTAGGGTTACTGGGGCTACTGCAGGTAGGGTTACTGGTGATACAGCAGGTAGGGTTACTGGGGCTACGTCAGGTAGGGTTACTGGGGCTACGTCAGGTAGGGTTACTGGTGCTACGGCAGGTAGGGATACTGGTGCTACGGCAGGTAGAGATACTGGTGCTACGGCAGGTAGGGATACTGGTGCTACGGCAGGTAGGGTTACTGGGGCTACGGCAGGTAGGGTTACTGGGGCTACGGCAGGTAGGGTTACTGGGGCTACGGCAGGTAGGGTCACTGGGGCTACGGCAGGTAGGGTCACTGGGGCTACGGCAGTTAGGTTTACTGGGGCTACGGCAGGTGGGTTTACTGGGGCTACGGCAGGTGGGGTTACTACAGCAGTTAGTGTTACTGGTGATACGGCATGTAGGGTTACTGGGGCTACGGCAAGTGGGGTTACTACAGCAGGTAGGGTTACTGGTGATATGGCAGGTAGTGTTACTGTGGCTACGGCAGGTAGGGTTACTGGTGATATGGCAGGTAGGGTTACTACATTAGGTAGGGTTACCGGTGATACGGCAGGTAGGGTTACTGGTGCTACGGCAGGTAGGGTTACTGGTGATAGGGCAGGTAGGTTTACTGGTGATACGGCAGGTAGGGTTACTGCATTAGGTAGGGTTACTGGTGATACGGCAGGTAGGGTTACCGGGGCTACGGCAGGTAGGTTTACCGGTGATACGGCAGGTAGGTTTACTGGGCTACGGCAGGTAGGGTTACTGGGGCTAAAGCAGGTAGGGTTACTGGGGCTACGGCAGGTAGGGTTACTGGGGCTACGGCAGGTAGGGTTACTGGGGCTGCGGCAGGTAGGGTTACTTGGGCTGCGGCAGGTAGGGTTACTGGGCTGCGGCAGGTAGGGTTACTGGGGCTGCGGCAGGTAGGGTTACTGGGGCTGCGGCAGGTAGGGTTACTGGGGCTGCGGCAGGTAGGGTTGCTTGGGCTGCGGCAGGTAGGGTTACTGGTGATAGGGCAGGTAGGGTTCCTGGTGATAGGGCAGGCAGGGTTACTGGTGAAACGGCAGGTTGGGTTACTGGTGATACGGCAGGTAGGGTTACTGGGGCTAAGGCAGGTAGGGTTACTGGTGATACGGCAGGTAGGGTTACTGGTGATACGGCAGGTAGGGTTACTGGGGCTACGGCAGGTAGGGTTACTACAGCAGGTAGGGTTACCGGGGCTGCGGCAGGTAGGGTTACCGTGGCTAGGGCAGGCAGGGTTACTGGTGATACGGCAGGTTGGGTTACTGGTGATACGGCAGGTTGGGTTACTGGTGATACGGCAGGTTGGGTTACTGGTGATAAGGCAGGTAGGGTTACTGGTGATAAGGCAGGTAGGGTTACTGGTGATACGGCAGGTAGGGTTACTGGGGCTATGGCAGGTAGGGTTACTACAGCAGGTAGGGTTACTGGTGCTACGGCATGTAGGGTTACTGGGGCTACGGCAGGTAGGGTTACTACAGCAGGTAGGGTTACTGGGGCTACGTCAGTTAGGGTTACTGGGGCTACGTCAGGTAGGGTTACTGGTGCTATGGCAGGTAGGGTTACTGGTGCTACGGCAGGTAGGGATACTGGTGCTACGGCAGGTAGGGATTCTGGGGCTATGGCAGGTAGGGTTACTGGGGCTACGGCAGGTAGGGTTACTGGGGCTACGGCAGGTAGGGTTACTGGGGCTACGGCAGGTGGGTTTACTGGGGCTACGGCAGGTGGGGTTACTACAGCAGTTAGTGTTACTGGTGATACGGCATGTAGGGTTACTGGGGCTACGGCAAGTGGGGTTACTACAGCAGGTAGGGTTACTGGTGATATGGCAGGTAGTGTTACTGTGGCTACGGCAGGTAGGGTTACTGGTGATATGGCAGGTAGGGTTACTACATTAGGTAGGGTTACCGGTGATACGGCAGGTAGGATTACTGGTGATAGGGCAGGTAGGTTTACTGGTGATACGGCAGGTAGGGTTACTGGTTCTACGGCAGGTAGGGTTACTGGTGATACGGCAGGTAGGGTTACTACATTAGGTAGGGTTACCGGTGATACGGCATGTAGGGTTACTGGGGCTACGGCAAGTGGGGTTACTACAGCAGGTAGGGTTACTGGTGATATGGCAGGTAGTGTTACTGTGGCTACGGCAGGTAGGGTTACTGGTGATATGGCAGGTAGGGTTACTACATTAGGTAGGGTTACCGGTGATACGGCAGGTAGGATTACTGGTGATAGGGCAGGTAGGTTTACTGGTGATACGGCAGGTAGGGTTACTGGTTCTACGGCAGGTAGGGTTACTGGTGATACGGCAGGTAGGGTTACTACATTAGGTAGGGTTACCGGTGATACGGCAGGTAGGGTTACTGGTGCTACGGCAGGTAGGGTTACTGGTGATAGGGCAGGTAGGGTTACTGGTGATAGGGCAGGTAGGGTTACTGGTGATAGGGCAGGTAGGGTTACTGGGGCTGCGGCAGGTAGGGTTACTGGGGCTGCGGCAGGTGGGGTTACTGGGGCTGCGGCAGGTGGGGTTACTGGGGCTGCGGCAGGTGGGGTTACAGGGGCTGCGGCAGGTGGGGTTACTGGGGCTGCGGCAGGTGGGGTTACTGGGGCTGCGGCAGGTGGGGTTACTGGGGCTGCGGCAGGTGGGGTTACTGGGGCTACGGCAGATGGGGTTACTGGGGCTACGGCAGGTGGGGTTACTGGGGCTACGGCAGGTGGGGTTACTGGGGCTACGGCAGGTAGGGTTGGTTACTGGGGCTACGGCAGGTAGGGTTGGTTACTGGGGCTACGGCAGGTAGGGTTGGTTACTGGGGCTACGGCAGGTAGGGTTGGTTACTGGGGCTACGGCAGGTAGGGTTGGTTACTTGGGCTACGGCAGGTAGGGTTACTTACTGGGGCTACGGCAGGTAGGGTTACTTACTGGGGCTACGGCAGGTAGGGTTACTGGGGCTACTGCATGTAGGGTTACTGGTGATATGTTGGGTAGGGTTACTACGGCAGGTAGGGTTACTGGGTCTACGGCAGGTAGGGTTACTGGGGCTACGGCAGGTAGGGTTACTTACTGGGGCTACGGCAGGTAGGGTTACTTACTGGGGCTACGGCAGGTAGGGTTACTGGTGATACGGCAGGTAGTGTTACTGTGGCTACGGCAGGTAGGGTTACTGGTGATATGGCAGGTAGGGTTACTACAGCAGGTAGGGTTACTGGTTCTACGGCAGGTAGGGTTACTGGTGATACGGCAGGTAGGGTTACTACATTAGGTAGGGTTACCGGTGATACGGCAGGTAGGGTTACTGGTGATAGGGCAGGTAGGGTTACTGGTGATAGGGCAGGTAGGGTTACTGGTGATACGGCAGGTAGGGATACTGGTGATACGGCAGGTAGGGTTACTGGGGCTACGTCAGGTAGGGTTACTGGTGCTACGTCAGGTAGGGTTACTGGGGCTACGGCAGGTAGGGTTACTGGGGCTACGGCAGGTAGGGTTACTGGGGCTACGGCAGGTAGGGTTACTGGTGATACAGCAGGTAGGGTTACTGGGGCTACGGCAGGTAGGGTTACTGGGGCTACGGCAGGTAGGGTTACTGGGGCTACTGCAGGTAGGGTTACTGGTGATACAGCAGGTAGGGTTACTGGGGCTACGTCAGGTAGGGTTACTGGGGCTACGTCAGGTAGGGTTACTGGTGCTACGGCAGGTAGGGATACTGGTGCTACGGCAGGTAGGGATACTGGTGCTACGGCAGGTAGGGATACTGGGGCTACGGCAGGTAGGGTTACTGGGGCTACGGCAGGTAGGGTTACTGGGGCTACGGCAGGTAGGGTTACTGGGGCTACTGCAGGTAGGGTTACTGGGGCTACGGCAGGTAGGGTCACTGGGGCTACGGCAGTTAGGTTTACTGGGGCTACGGCAGGTGGGTTTACTGGGGCTACGGCAGGTGGGGTTACTACGGCAGGTAGGGTTACTGGTGATACGGCATGTAGGGTTACTGGGGCTACGGCAGGTGGGTTACTACAGCAGGTAGGGTTACTGGTGATATGGCAGGTAGTGTTACTGTGGCTACGGCAGGTAGGGCTACTGGTGCTATCGCAGGTAGGGTTACTGGTGCTACGGCAGGTAGGGATACTGGTGCTACGGCAGGTAGGGATAATGGGGCTACGGCAGGTAGGGTTACTGGGGCTACGGCAGGTAGGGTTACTGGGGCTACGGCAGGTAGGGTTACTGGGGCTACGGCAGGTAGGGTTACTGGGGCTACGGCAGGTAGGGTTACTGGGGCTACGGCAGGTGGGTTTACTGGGGCTACGGCAGGTGGGGTTACTACAGCAGTTAGTGTTACTGGTGATACGGCATGTAGGGTTACTGGGGCTACGGCAAGTGGGGTTACTACAGCAGGTAGGGTTACTGGTGATATGGCAGGTAGTGTTACTGTGGCTACGGCAGGTAGGGTTACTGGTGCTATGGCAGGTAGGGTTACTGGTGCTATGGCAGGTAGGGTTACTGGTGCTATGGCAGGTAGGGTTACTGGTGATAGGGCAGGTAGGGTTACTGGTGATACGGCAGGTAGGGTTACTGGTGATACGGCAGGTAGGGTTACTGGTTCTACGGCAGGTAGGGTTACTGGTGATACGGCAGGTAGGGTTACTACATTAGGTAGGGTTACCGGTGATACGGCAGGTAGGGTTACCGGTGCTACGGCAGGTAGGGTTACTGGTGATAGGGCAGGTAGGGTTACTGGTGATAGGGCAGGTAGGGTTACTGGTGATAGGGCAGGTAGGGTTACTGGTGATAGGGCAGGTGGGGTTACTGGGGCTGCGGCAGGTGGGGTTACAGGGTCTGCGGCAGGTGGGGTTACTGGGGCTGCGGCAGGTGGGGTTACTGGGGCTGCGGCAGGTGGGGTTACTGGGGCTACGGCAGGTGGGGTTACTGGGGCTACGGCAGGTGGGGTTACTGGGGCTACGGCAGGTGGGGTTACTGGGGCTACGGCAGGTGGGGTTACTGGGGCTACGGCAGGTGGGGTTACTGGGGCTACGGCAGGTGGGGTTACTGGGGCTACGGCAGGTGGGGTTACTGGGGCTACGGCAGGTAGGGTTGGTTACTGGGGCTACGGCAGGTAGGGTTGGTTACTGGGGCTACGGCAGGTAGGGTTGGTTACTGGGGCTACGGCAGGTAGGGTTGGTTACTTGGGCTACGGCAGGTAGGGTTACTTACTGGGGCTACGGCAGGTAGGGTTACTTACTGGGGCTACGGCAGGTAGGGTTACTGGGACTACTGCATGTAGGGTTACTGGTGATATGTTGGGTAGGGTTACTACGGCAGGTAGGGTTACTGGGTCTACGGCAGGTAGGGTTACTGGTGATACGGGAGGTAGGGTTACTGGGCTACGGCAGGTAGGGTTACTGGGGCTACGGCAGGTAGGGTTACTGGGGCTACGGCAGGTTGGGTTACTGGGGCTACGGCATGTAGGGTTACTGGTGATACGGCAGGTAGGGTTACTGGGGCTACGGCAGGTAGGGTTACTGGGGCTACGGCAGGTAGGGTTACTGGGGCTACGGCAGGTAGGGTTACTGGGGCTACGGCAGGTAGGGTTACTGGGGCTACGGCAGGTAGGGTTACTGGGGCTAAAGCAGGTAGGGTTACTTACTGGGGCTACGGCAGGTAGGGTTACTTACTGGGGCTACGGCAGGTAGGGTTACTTACTGGGGCTACGGCAGGTAGGGTTACTTACTGGGGCTACGGCAGGTAGGGTTACTGGTGATACGGCAGGTAGTGTTACTGTGGCTACGGCAGGTAGGGTTACTGGTGATATGGCAGGTAGGGTTACTACAGCAGGTAGGGTTACTGGTTCTACGGCAGGTAGGGTTACTGGTGATACGGCAGGTAGGGTTACTACATTAGGTAGGGTTACCGGTGATACGGCAGGTAGGGTTACTGGGGCTACGGCAGGTAGGGTTACTGGTGATAGGGCAGGTAGGGTTACTGGTGATAGGGCAGGTAGGGTTACTGGTGATACGGCAGGTAGGGATACTGGTGATACGGCAGGTAGGGATACTGGTGATACGGCAGGTAGGGTTACTGGGGCTACGGCAGGTAGGGTTACTGGGGCTACGGCAGGTAGGGTTACTGGGGCTACGGCATGTAGGGTTACTGGTGATAGGGCAGGTAGGGTTACTGGTGATACGGCAGGTAGGGATACTGGTGATACGGCAGGTAGGGTTACTGGGGCTACGGCAGGTAGGGTTACTGGGGCTACGGCAGGTAGGGTTACTGGGGCTACGGCAGGTAGGGTTACTGGGGCTACTGCAGGTAGGGTTACTGGGGCTGCGGCAGGTAGGGTTACTGGGGCTGCGTCAGGTAGGGTTACTGGGGCTGCGGCAGGTAGGGTTACTGGGGCTGCGGCAGGTAGGGTTACTGGGGCTGCGGCAGGTAGGGTTACTGGGGCTGCGGCAGGTAGGGTTACTGGGGCTGCGGCAGGTAGGGTTACTGGGGCTACGGCAGGTAGGGTTACTGGGGCTACGGCAGGTAGGGTTACTGGGGCTACGGCAGGTAGGGTTACTGGGGCTACGGCAGGTAGGGTTACTGGGGCTACTGCAGGTAGGGTTACTGGGGCTACTGCAGGTAGGGTTACTGGGGCTACGGCAGGTAGGGTTACTGGGGCTACGGCAGGTAGGGTTACTGGGGCTACGGCAGGTGGGTTTACTGGGGCTACGGCAGGTGGGGTTACTACGGCAGGTAGGGTTACTGGTGATACGGCATGTAGGGTTACTGGGGCTACGGCAGGTGGGTTACTACAGCAGGTAGGGTTACTGGTGATATGGCAGGTAGTGTTACTGTGGCTACGGCAGGTAGGGTTACTGGTGCTATGGCAGGTAGGGTTACTGGTGCTACGGCATGTAGGGATACTGGTGCTACGGCAGGTAGGGATAATGGGGCTATGGCAGGTAGGGTTACTGGGGCTACGGCAGGTAGGGTTACTGGGGCTACGGCAGGTAGGGTTACTGGGGCTACGGCAGGTGGGTTTACTGGGGCTACGGCAGGTGGGGTTACTACAGCAGTTAGTGTTACTGGTGATACGGCATGTAGGGTTACTGGGGCTACGGCAAGTGGGGTTACTACAGCAGGTAGGGTTACTGGTGATATGGCAGGTAGGGTTACTACATTAGGTAGGGTTACCGGTGATACGGCAGGTAGGGTTACTGGTGCTATGGCAGGTAGGGTTACTGGTGCTATGGCAGGTAGGGTTACTGGTGATAGGGCAGGTAGGGTTACTGGTGATACGGCAGGTAGGGTTACTGGTTCTACGGCAGGTAGGGTTACTGGTGATACGGCAGGTAGGGTTACTACATTAGGTAGGGTTACCGGTGATACGGCAGGTAGGGTTACTGGTGCTACGGCAGGTAGGGTTACTGGTGATAGGGCAGGTAGGGTTACTGGTGATAGGGCAGGTAGGGTTACTGGTGATAGGGCAGGTAGGGTTACTGGGGCTGCGGCAGGTGGGGTTACTGGGGCTGCGGCAGGTGGGGTTACTGGGGCTGCGGCAGGTGGGGTTACAGGGGCTGCGGCAGGTGGGGTTACTGGGGCTGCGGCAGGTGGGGTTACTGGGGCTGCGGCAGGTGGGGTTACTGGGGCTACGGCAGGTGGGGTTACTGGGGCTACGGCAGGTGGGGTTACTGGGGCTACGGCAGGTGGGGTTACTGGGGCTACGGCAGGTAGGGTTGGTTACTGGGGCTACGGCAGGTAGGGTTGGTTACTGGGGCTACGGCAGGTAGGGTTGGTTACTGGGGCTACGGCAGGTAGGGTTGGTTACTTGGGCTACGGCAGGTAGGGTTGGTTACTTGGGCTACGGCAGGTAGGGTTGGTTACTTGGGCTACGGCAGGTAGGGTTACTTACTGGGGCTACGGCAGGTAGGGTTACTTACTGGGGCTACGGCAGGTAGGGTTACTTACTGGGGCTACGGCAGGTAGGGTTACTTACTGGGGCTACTGCATGTAGGGTTACTGGTGATATGTTGGGTAGGGTTACTACGGCAGGTAGGGTTACTGGGTCTACGGCAGGTAGGGTTACTGGTGATACGGGAGGTAGGGTTACTGGGGCTACGGCAGGTAGGGTTACTGGGGCTACGGCAGGTAGGGTTACTGGGGCTACGGCAGGTTGGGTTACTGGGGCTACGGCAGGTTGGGTTACTGGGGCTACGGCAGGTAGGGTTACTTACTGGGGCTACGGCAGGTAGGGTTACTTACTGGGGCTACGGCAGGTAGGGTTACTGGGGCTACGGCAGGTAGGGTTACTGGGGCTACTGCAGGTAGGGTTACTGGTGATACGGCAGGTAGGGTTACTACGGCAGGTAGGGTTACTGGGTCTACGGCAGGTAGGGTTACTGGGTCTACGGCAGGTAGGGTTACTGGGGCTACGGCAGGTAGGGTTACTGGGGCTACGGCAGGTAGGGTTACTGGGGCTACGGCATGTAGGGTTACTGGTGATACGGCAGGTAGGGATACTGGTGATACGGCAGGTAGGGTTACTGGGGCTACGGCAGGTAGGGTTACTGGGGCTACGGCAGGTAGGGTTACTGGGGCTACGGCAGGTAGGGTTACTGGGGCTACTGCAGGTAGGGTTACTGGGGCTACTGCAGGTAGGGTTACTGGGGCTGCGTCAGGTAGGGTTACTGGGGCTGCGGCAGGTAGGGTTACTGGGGCTGCGGCAGGTAGGGTTACTGGGGCTGCGTCAGGTAGGGTTACTGGGGCTGCGGCAGGTAGGGTTACTGGGGCTGCGGCAGGTAGGGTTACTGGGGCTGCGGCAGGTAGGGTTACTGGGGCTGCGGCAGGTAGGGTTACTGGGGCTGCGGCAGGTAGGGTTACTGGGGCTGCGGCAGGTAGGGTTACTGGGGCTGCGGCAGGTAGGGTTACTGGTGATAGGGCAGGGAGGGTTACTGGGGCTGCGGCAGGTAGGGTTACTGGGGCTGCGGCAGGTAGGGTTACTGGGGCTAGGGCAGGTAGGGTTACTGGGGCTAGGGCAGGTAGGGTTACTGGTGATACGGCAGGTAGGGTTACTGGTGATACGGCAGGTAGGGTTACTGGGGCTACGTCAGGTAGGGTTACTGGTGCTACGTCAGGTAGGGTTACTGGGGCTACGGCAGGTAGGGTTACTGGGGCTACGGCAGGTAGGGTTACTGGGGCTACTGCAGGTAGGGTTACTGGTGATACAGCAGGTAGGGTTACTGGGGCTACGTCAGGTAGGGTTACTGGGGCTACGTCAGGTAGGGTTACTGGGGCTACTGCAGGTAGGGTTACTGGTGATACAGCAGGTAGGGTTACTGGGGCTACGTCAGGTAGGGTTACTGGGGCTACGTCAGGTAGGGTTACTGGTGCTACGGCAGGTAGGGATACTGGTGCTACGGCAGGTAGAGATACTGGTGCTACGGCAGGTAGGGATACTGGGGCTACGGCAGGTAGGGTTACTGGGGCTACGGCAGGTAGGGTTACTGGGGCTACGGCAGGTAGGGTTACTGGGGCTACGGCGGGCAGGGTTACTGGGGCTACGGCAGGTAGGGTTACTGGGGCTACGGCAGGTAGGGTTACTGGGGCTACGGCAGGTAGGGTTACTGGGGCTACTGCAGGTAGGGTTACTGGGGCTACTGCAGGTAGGGTTACTGGGGCTACTGCAGGTAGGGTTACTGGGGCTACTGCAGGTAGGGTTACTGGGGCTACGGCAGGTAGGGTCACTGGGGCTACGGCAGGTGGGTTTACTGGGGCTACGGCAGGTGGGGTTACGACGGCAGGTAGGGTTACTGGTGATACGGCATGTAGGGTTACTGGGGCTACGGCAGGTGGGTTACTACAGCAGGTAGGGTTACTGGTGATATGGCAGGTAGTGTTACTGTGGCTACGGCAGGTAGGGTTACTGTGGCTACGGCAGGTAGGGTTACTGGTGCTACGGCAGGTAGGGATACTGGTGCTACGGCAGGTAGGGATACTGGGGCTATGGCAGGTAGGGTTACTGGGGCTACGGCAGGTAGGGTTACTGGGGCTACGGCAGGTAGGGTTACTGGGGCTACGGCAGGTGGGTTTACTGGGGCTACGGCAGGTGGGGTTACTACAGCAGTTAGTGTTACTGGTGATACGGCATGTAGGGTTACTGGGGCTACGGCAAGTGGGGTTACTACAGCAGGTAGGGTTACTGGTGATATGGCAGGTAGTGTTACTGTGGCTACGGCAGGTAGGGTTACTGGTGATATGGCAGGTAGGGTTACTACATTAGGTAGGGTTACCGGTGATACGGCAGGTAGGGTTACTGGTGCTATGGCAGGTAGGGTTACTGGTGCTATGGCAGGTAGGGTTACTGGTGATAGGGCAGGTAGGGTTACTGGTGATACGGCAGGTAGGGTTACTGGTTCTACGGCAGGTAGGGTTACTGGTGATACGGCAGGTAGGGTTACTACATTAGGTAGGGTTACTGGTGCTACGGCAGGTAGGGTTACTGGTGCTACGGCAGGTAGGGTTACTGGTGATAGGGCAGGTAGGGTTACTGGTGATAGGGCAGGTAGGGTTACTGGTGATAGGGCAGGTAGGGTTACTGGGGCTGCGGCAGGTAGGGTTACTGGGGCTGCGGCAGGTGGGGTTACTGGGGCTGCGGCAGGTGGGGTTACAGGGGCTGCGGCAGGTTGGGTTACTGGGGCTGCGGCAGGTGGGGTTACTGGGGCTACGGCAGGTGGGGTTACTGGGGCTACGGCAGGTGGGGTTACTGGGGCTACGGCAGGTGGGGTTACTGGGGCTACGGCAGGTGGGGTTACTGGGGCTACGGCAGGTAGGGTTGGTTACTGGGGCTACGGCAGGTAGGGTTGGTTACTGGGGCTACGGCAGGTAGGGTTGGTTACTTGGGCTACGGCAGGTAGGGTTGGTTACTTGGGCTACGGCAGGTAGGGTTGGTTACTTGGGCTACGGCAGGTAGGGTTACTTACTGGGGCTACGGCAGGTAGGGTTACTTACTGGGGCTACGGCAGGTAGGGTTACTGGGGCTACTGCATGTAGGTTTACTGGTGATATGTTGGGTAGGGTTACTACGGCAGGTAGGGTTACTGGGTCTACGGCAGGTAGGGTTACTGGTGATACGGGAGGTAGGGTTACTGGGGCTACGGCAGGTAGGGTTACTGGGGCTACGGCAGGTAGGGTTACTGGGGCTACGGCAGGTAGGGTTACTGGGGCTACGGCAGGTAGGGTTACTGGGGCTACGGCATGTAGGGTTACTGGGGCTACGGCATGTAGGGTTACTGGGGCTACGGCATGTAGGGTTACTGGGGCTACGGCAGGTAGGGTTACTTACTGGGGCTACGGCAGGTAGGGTTACTTACTGGGGCTACGGCAGGTAGGGTTACTGGGGCTACTGCAGGTAGGGTTACTGGTGATACGGCAGGTAGGGTTACTACGGCAGGTAGGGTTACTGGGGCTACGGCATGTAGGGTTACTGGGGCTACGGCATGTAGGGTTACTGGGGCTACGGCATGTAGGGTTACTGGGGCTACGGCAGGTAGGGTTACTTACTGGGGCTACGGCAGGTAGGGTTACTTACTGGGGCTACGGCAGGTAGGGTTACTGGGGCTACTGCAGGTAGGGTTACTGGTGATAGGGCAGGTAGGGTTACTGGTGATAGGGCAGGTAGGGTTACTGGGGCTGCGGCAGGTGGGGTTACTGGGGCTGCGGCAGGTAGGGTTGGTTACTGGGGCTGCGGCAGGTGGGGTTACAGGGGCTACGGCAGGTAGGGTTGGTTACTTGGGCTACGGCAGGTAGGGTTGGTTACTTGGGCTACGGCAGGTAGGGTTACTTACTGGGGCTACGGCAGGTAGGGTTACTTACTGGGGCTACGGCAGGTAGGGTTACTGGGGCTACTGCAGGTAGGGTTACTGGTGATACGGCAGGTAGGGTTACTACGGCAGGTAGGTTTACTGGGTCTACGGCAGGTAGGGTTACTGGGTCTACGGCAGGTAGGGTTACTGGGGCTGCGGCAGGTAGGGTTACTGGGGCTGCGGCAGGTAGGGTTACTGGGGCTGCGGCAGGTAGGGTTACTGGGGCTGCGGCAGGTAGGGTTACTGGGGCTGCGGCAGGTAGGGTTACTGGTGATAGGGCAGGTAGGGTTACTGGGGCTGCGGCAGGTAGGGTTACTGGGGCTGCGGCAGGTAGGGTTACTGGGGCTAGGGCAGGTAGGGTTACTGGTGATACGGCAGGTAGGGTTACTGGTGATACGGCAGGTAGGGTTACTGGTGATACGGCAGGTAGGGTTACTGGGGCTACGTCAGGTAGGGTTACTGGTGCTACGTCAGGTAGGGTTACTGGGGCTACGGCAGGTAGGGTTACTGGGGCTACGGCAGGTAGGGTTACTGGGGCTACGGCAGGTAGGGTTACTGGTGATACAGCAGGTAGGGTTACTGGGGCTACGGCAGGTAGGGTTACTGGGGCTACGGCAGGTAGGGTTACTGGGGCTACGGCAGGTAGGGTTACTGGTGATACGGCAGGTAGGGTTACTGGGGCTACGTCAGGTAGGGTTACTGGGGCTACGTCAGGTAGGGTTACTGGTGCTACGTCAGGTAGGGTTACTGGTGCTACGGCAGGTAGAGATACTGGTGCTACGGCAGGTAGGGATACTGGGGCTACGGCAGGTAGGGTTACTGGGGCTACGGCAGGTAGGGTTACTGGGGCTACGGCAGGTAGGGTTACTGGGGCTACGGCAGGTAGGGTTACTGGGGCTACGGCAGGTAGGGTTACTGGGGCTACGGCAGTTAGGGTCACTGGGGCTACGGCAGTTAGGTTTACTGGGGCTACGGCAGGTAGGGTTACTGGTGATACGGCAGGTAGGGTTACTGGTGATACGGCAGGTAGGGTTACTGGGGCTACGGCAGGTAGGGTTACTACAGCAGGTAGGGTTACCGGGGCTGCGGCAGGTAGGGTTACCGTGGCTAGGGCATGCAGGGTTACTGGTGATACGGCAGGTTGGGTTACTGGTGATACGGCAGGTTGGGTTACTGGTGATACGGCAGGTTGGGTTACTGGGGCTAATGCAGGAAGGTTACTGGTGATACGGCAGGTAGGGTTACTGGTGATACGGCAGGTAGGGTTACTGGGGCTATGGCAGGTAGGGTTACTACAGCAGGTAGGGTTACTGGTGCTACGGCATGTAGGGTTACTGGGGCTACGGCAGGTAGGGTTACTACAGCAGGTAGGGTTACTGGGGCTACGTCAGTTAGGGTTACTGGGGCTACGTCAGGTAGGGTTACTGGTGCTATGGCAGGTAGGGTTACTGGGGCTATGGCAGGTAGGGTTACTGGGGCTACGGCAGGTAGGGTTACTGGGGCTACGGCAGGTAGGGTTACTGGGGCTACGGCAGGTGGGTTTACTGGGGCTACGGCAGGTGGGGTTACTACAGCAGTTAGTGTTACTGGTGATACGGCATGTAGGGTTACTGGGGCTACGGCAAGTGGGGTTACTACAACAGGTAGGGTTACTGGTGATATGGCAGGTAGTGTTACTGTGGCTACGGCAGGTAGGGTTACTGGTGATATGGCAGGTAGGGTTACTACATTAGGTAGGGTTACCGGTGATACGGCAGGTAGGGTTACTGGTGCTACGGCAGGTAGGGTTACTGGTGATAGGGCAGGTAGGGTTACTGGGGCTACGGCAGGTAGGGTTACTGGTGATACAGCAGGTAGGGTTACTGGGGCTACGGCAGGTAGGGTTACTGGGGCTACGGCAGGTAGGGTTACTGGGGCTACGGCAGGTAGGGTTACTGGTGATACGGCAGGTAGGGTTACTGGGGCTACGTCAGGTAGGGTTACTGGGGCTATGTCAGGTAGGGTTACTGGTGCTACGTCAGATAGGGTTACTGGTGCTACGGCAGGTAGAGATACTGGTGCTACGGCAGGTAGGGATACTGGGGCTACGGCAGGTAGGGTTACTGGGGCTACGGCAGGTAGGGTTACTGGGGCTACGGCAGGTAGGGTTACTGGGGCTACGGCAGGTAGGGTTACTGGGGCTACGGCAGGTAGGGTTACTGGGGCTACGGCAGGTAGGGTTACTGGGGCTACGGCAGGTAGGGTCACTGGGGCTACGGCAGTTAGGTTTACTGGGGCTACGGCAGGTGGGTTTACTGGAGCTACGGCAGGTGGGGTTACTACGGCAGGTAGGGTCACTGGGGCTACGGCAGTTAGGGTTACTGGTGATACGGCAGGTAGGGTTACTGGTGATACGGCAGGTAGGGTTACTGGGGCTACGGCAGGTAGGGTTACTACAGCAGGTAGGGTTACCGGGGCTGCGGCAGGTAGGGTTACCGGGGCTGCGGCAGGTAGGGTTACCGTGGCTAGGGCAGGCAGGGTTACTGGTGATACGGCAGGTTGGGTTACTGGTGATACGGCAGGTTTGTTTACTGGTGATACTGCAGGTTGGGTTACTGGGGCTAATGCAGGTAGGGTTACTGGTGATAAGGCAGGTAGGGTTACTGGTGATACGGCAGGTAGGGTTACTGGTGATACGGCAGGTAGGGTTACTGGGGCTATGGCAGGTAGGGTTACTACAGCAGGTAGGGTTACTGGTGCTACGGCAGGTAGGGTTACTACAGCAGGTAGGGTTACTGGGGCTACGTCAGTTAGGGTTACTGGGGCTACGTCAGTTAGGGTTACTGGTGCTATGGCAGGTAGGGTTACTGGTGCTACGGCAGGTAGGGATACTGGTGCTACGGCAGGTAGGGATACTGGTGCTACGGCAGGTAGGGTTACTGGGGCTACGGCAGGTAGGGTTACTGGGGCTACGGCAGGTAGGGTTACTGGGGCTACGGCAGGTAGGGTTACTGGGGCTATGGCAGGTGGGTTTACTGGGGCTACGGCAGGTGGGGTTACTACAGCAGTTAGTGTTACTGGTGATACGGCATGTAGGGTTACTGGGGCTACGGCAAGTGGGGTTACTACAGCAGGTAGGGTTACTGGTGATATGGCAGGTAGTGTTACTGTGGCTACGGCAGGTAGGGTTACTGGTGATATGGCAGGTAGGGTTACTACATTAGGTAGGGTTACCGGTGATACGGCAGGTAGGGTTACCGGTGCTACGGCAGGTAGGGTTACTGGTGATAGGGCAGGTAGGGTTACTGGTGATACGGCAGGTAGGGTTACTGGTGATACGGCAGGTAGGGTTACTGGTGATACGGCAGGTAGGGTTACTACATTAGGAAGGGTTACCGGTGATACGGCAGGTAGGGTTACTGGTGCTACGGCAGGTAGGGTTACTGGTGATAGGGCAGGTAGGGTTACTGGTGATAGGGCAGGTAGGGTTACTGGTGATAGGGCAGGTAGGGTTACTGGGGCTGCGGCAGGTAGGGTTACTGGGGCTGCGGCAGGTGGGGTTACTGGGGCTGCGGCAGGTGGGGTTACAGGGGCTGCGGCAGGTGGGGTTACTGGGGCTGCGGCAGGTGGGGTTACTGGGGCTGCGGCAGGTGGGGTTACTGGGGCTGCGGCAGGTGGGGTTACTGGGGCTACTGCAGGTGGGGTTACTGGTGATACGGCAGGTAGGGTTACTGGGGCTATGGCAGGTAGGGTTACTACAGCAGGTAGGGTTACTGGTGCTACGGCATGTAGGGTTACTGGGGCTACGGCAGGTAGGGTTACTACAGCAGGTAGGGTTACTGGGGCTACGTCAGTTAGGGTTACTGGGGCTACGTCAGGTAGGGTTACTGGTGCTATGGCAGGTAGGGTTACTGGTGCTACGGCAGGTAGGGATACTGGTGCTACGGCAGGTAGGGATACTGGGGCTACGGCAGGTAGGGATACTGGGGCTACGGCAGGTAGGGTTACTGGGGCTACGGCAGGTAGGGTTACTGGGGCTACGGCAGGTGGGTTTACTGGGGCTACGGCAGGTGGGTTTACTGGGGCTACGGCAGGTGGGTTTACTGGGGCTACGGCAGGTGGGGTTACTACAGCAGTTAGTGTTACTGGTGATACGGCATGTAGGGTTACTGGGGCTACGGCAAGTGGGGTTACTACAGCAGTTAGGGTTACTGGTGATATGGCAGGTAGTGTTACTGTGGCTACGGCAGGTAGGGTTACTGGTGATATGGCAGGTAGGGTTACTACATTAGGTAGGGTTACCGGTGATACGGCAGGTAGGGTTACCGGTGCTACGGCAGGTAGGGTTACTGGTGATAGGGCAGGTAGGGTTACTGGTGATAGGGCAGGTAGGGTTACTGGGGCTGCGGCAGGTAGGGTTACTGGGGCTGCGGCAGGTGGGGTTACTGGGGCTGCGGCAGGTGGGGTTACAGGGGCTGCGGCAGGTGGGGTTACTGGGGCTGCGGCAGGTGGGGTTACTGGGGCTGCGGCAGGTGGGGTTACTGGGGCTGCGGCAGGTGGGGTTACTGGGGCTACGGCAGGTGGGGTTACTGGGGCTACGGCAGGTGGGGTTACTGGGGCTGCGGCAGGTGGGGTTACTGGGGCTACGGCAGGTGGGGTTACTGGGGCTACGGCAGGTGGGGTTACTGGGGCTACGGCAGGTGGGGTTACTGGGGCTACGGCAGGTGGGGTTACTGGGGCTACGGCAGGTAGGGTTGGTTACTGGAGCTACGGCAGGTAGGGTTGGTTACTGGAGCTACGGCAGGTAGGGTTGGTTACTGGGGCTACGGCAGGTAGGGTTGGTTACTTGGGCTACGGCAGGTAGGGTTACTTACTGGGGCTACGGCAGGTAGGGTTACTTACTGGGGCTACGGTAGGTAGGGTTACTTACTGGGGCTACGGCAGGTAGGGTTACTGGGGCTACTGCATGTAGGGTTACTGGTGATATGTTGGGTAGGGTTACTACGGCAGGTAGGGTTACTGGGTCTACGGCAGGTAGGGTTACTGGTGATACGGGAGGTAGGGTTACTGGGGCTACGGCAGGTAGGGTTACTGGGGCTACGGCAGGTAGGGTTACTGGGGCTACGGCAGGTAGGGTTACTGGGGCTACGGCATGTAGGGTTACTGGGGCTACGGCAGGTAGGGTTACTTACTGGGGCTACGGCAGGTAGGGTTACTTACTGGGGCTACGGCAGGTAGGGTTACTTACTGGGGCTACTGCAGGTAGGGTTACTGGTGATACGGCAGGTAGGGTTACTACGGCAGGTAGGGTTACTGGGTCTACGGCAGGTAGGGTTACTGGTGATACGGGAGGTAGGGTTACTGGGGCTACGGCAGGTAGGGTTACTGGGGCTACGGCAGGTAGGGTTACTGGGGCTACGGCAGGTAGGGTTACTGGGGCTACGGCAGGTAGGGTTACTGGGGCTACGGCAGGTAGGGTTACTGGGGCTACGGCAGGTAGGGTTACTTACTGGGGCTACGGCAGGTAGGGTTACTTACTGGGGCTACGGCAGGTAGGGTTACTTACTGGGGCTACGGCAGGTAGGGTTACTGGTGATACGGCAGGTAGTGTTACTGTGGCTACGGCAGGTAGGGTTACTGGTGATTTGGCAGGTAGGGTTACTACAGCAGGTAGGGTTACTGGTTCTACGGCAGGTAGGGTTACTGGTGATACGGCAGGTAGGGTTACTACATTAGGTAGGGTTACCGGTGATACGGCAGGTAGGGTTACTGGTGATAGGGCAGGTAGGGTTACTGGTGATAGGGCAGGTAGGGTTACTGGTGATAGGGCAGGTAGGGTTACTGGTGATACGGCAGGTAGGGTTACTGGGGCTACGGCAGGTAGGGTTACTGGGGCTACGGCAGGTAGGGTTACTGGGGCTACTGCAGGTAGGGTTACTGGGGCTACTGCAGGTAGGGTTACTGGGGCTGCTGCAGGTAGGGTTACTGGGGCTGCGGCAGGTAGGGTTACTGGGGCTGCGGCAGGTAGGGTTACTGGGGCTGCGGCAGGTAGGGTTACTGGGGCTGCGGCAGGTAGGGTTACTGGGGCTGCGGCAGGTAGGGTTACTGGGGCTGCGGCAGGTAGGGTTAATGGTGATAGGGCAGGTAGGGTTACTGGGGCTGCGGCAGGTAGGGTTACTGGGTCTGCGGCAGGTAGGGTTACTGGGGCTGCGGCAGGTAGGGTTACTGGGGCTAGGGCAGGTAGGGTTACTGGTGATACGGCAGGTAGGGTTACTGGTGATACGGCAGGTAGGGTTACTGGGGCTACGTCAGGTAGGGTTACTGGTGATAGGGCAGGTAGGGTTACTGGGGCTGCGGCAGGTAGGGTTACTGGGGCTGCGGCAGGTAGGGTTACTGGGGCTGCGGCAGGTAGGGTTACTGGGGCTAGGGCAGGTAGGGTTACTGGTGATACGGCAGGTAGGGTTACTGGTGATACGGCAGGTAGGGTTACTGGGGCTACGTCAGGTAGGGTTACTGGTGCTACGTCAGGTAGGGTTACTGGGGCTACGGCAGTTAGGGTTACTGGGGCTACGGCAGGTAGGGTTACTTGGGCTACGGCAGGTAGGGTTACTGGTGATACGGCAGGTAGGGTTACTGGGGCTACGGCAGGTAGGGTTACTGGGGCTACTGCAGGTAGGGTTACTGGTGATACGGCAGGTAGGGTTACTGGGGCTACGGCAGGTAGGGTTACTGGGGCTACGGCAGGTAGGGTTACTGGGGCTACTGCAGGTAGGGTTACTGGGGCTACGGCAGGTAGGGTCACTGGGGCTACGGCAGTTAGGTTTACTGGGGCTACGGCAGGTGGGTTTACTGGGGCTACGGCAGGTGGGGTTACTATGGCAGGTAGGGTTACTGGTGATACGGCATGTAGGGTTACTGGGGCTACGGCAGGTGGGTTACTACAGCAGGTAGGGTTACTGGTGATATGGCAGGTAGTGTTACTGTGGCTACGGCAGGTAGGGTTACTGGTGATATGGCAGGTAGGGTTACTACAGCAGGTAGGGTTACTGGTGATACGGCAGGTAGGGTTACTACATTAGGTAGGGTTACCGGGGTTACGGCAGGTAGGGTTACCGGGGCTATGGCAGGTAGGGTTACCGGGGCTACGGCAGGTAGGGTTACCGGTGATACGGCAGGTATGGTTACTGGGCTATGAGAGGTAGGGTTACTGGGGCTACGGCAGGTAGGGTTACTGGTGATAGGGCAGGTACGGTTACTGGTGATAGGGCAGGTAGGGTTACTGGTGATAGGGCAGGTAGGGTTACTGGGGCTGCGGCAGGTGGGGTTACTGGGGCTGCGGCAGGTGGGGTTACAGGGGCTGCGGCAGGTGGGGTTACTGGGGCTGCGGCAGGTGGGGTTACTGGGGCTGCGGCAGGTGGGGTTACTGGGGCTGCGGCAGGTGGGGTTACTGGGGCTACGGCAGGTAGGGTTACTGGTGATACGGCAGGTAGGGTTACTGGTGATACGGCAGGTAGGGTTACTCGTGATACGGCAGGTAGGGATACTGGGGCTACGGCAGGTAGGGTTACTGGGGCTACGGCAGGTAGGGTTACTGGGGCTACTGCAGGTAGGGTTACTGGGGCTACTGCAGGTAGGGTTACTGGGGCTGCGTCAGGTAGGGTTACTGGGGCTGCGGCAGGTAGGGTTACTGGGGCTGCGGCAGGTAGGGTTACTGGGGCTGCGGCAGGTAGGGTTACTGGGGCTGCGGCAAGTAGGGTTACTGGGGCTACTGCAGGTAGGGTTACTGGGGCTACTGCAGGTAGGGTTACTGGGGCTGCGTCAGGTAGGGTTACTGGGGCTGCGGCAGGTAGGGTTACTGGGGCTGCGGCAGGTAGGGTTACTGGGGCTGCGGCAGGTAGGGTTACTGGGGCTGCGGCAAGTAGGGTTACTGGGGCTGCGGCAGGTAGGGTTACTGGGGCTGCGGCAGGTAGGGTTACTGGGGCTGCGGCAGGTAGGGTTACTGGGGCTGCAGCAGGTAGGGTTACTGGTGATAGGGCAGGTAGGGTTACTGGGGCTACGTCAGGTAGGGTTACTGGGGCTACGGCAGGTAGGGTTACTGGGGCTACGGCAGGTAGGGATACTGGTGCTACGGCAGGTAGAGATACTGGTGCTACGGCAGGTAGGGTTACTGGGGCTACGGCAGGTAGGGTTACTGGGGCTACGGCAGGTAGGGTTACTGGGGCTACGGCAGGTAGGGTTACTGGTGCTACTGCAGGTAGGGTTACTGGGGCTACGGCAGGTAGGGTCACTGGGGCTACGGCAGTTAGGTTTACTGGGGCTACGGCAGGTGGGTTTACTGGGGCTACGGCAGGTGGGGTTACTGGGGCTACGGCAGGTGGGGTTACTGGGGCTACGGCAGGTGGGGTTACTGGGGCTACGGCAGGTAGGGTTGGTTACTGGAGCTACGGCAGGTAGGGTTGGTTACTGGAGCTACGGCAGGTAGGGTTGGTTACTGGGGCTACGGCAGGTAGGGTTGGTTACTTGGGCTACGGCAGGTAGGGTTACTTACTGGGGCTACGGCAGGTAGGGTTACTTACTGGGGCTACGGCAGGTAGGGTTACTGGGGCTGCGGCAAGTAGGGTTACTGGGGCTGCGGCAGGTAGGGTTACTGGGGCTGCGGCAGGTAGGGTTACTGGGGCTGCGGCAGGTAGGGTTACTGGTGATAGGGCAGGTAGGGTTACTGGGGCTACGTCAGGTAGGGTTACTGGGGCTACGGCAGGTAGGGTTACTGGGGCTACGGCAGGTAGGGATACTGGTGCTACGGCAGGTAGAGATACTGGTGCTACGGCAGGTAGGGTTACTGGGGCTACGGCGGTAGGGTTACTGGGGCTACGGCAGGTAGGGTTACTGGGGCTACGGCAGGTAGGGTTACTGGGGCTACTGCAGGTAGGGTTACTGGGGCTACGGCAGGTAGGGTCACTGGGGCTACGGCAGTTAGGTTTACTGGGGCTACGGCAGGTGGGTTTACTGGGGCTACGGCAGGTGGGGTTACTGGGGCTACGGCAGGTGGGGTTACTGGGGCTACGGCAGGTGGGGTTACTGGGGCTACGGCAGGTAGGGTTGGTTACTGGAGCTACGGCAGGTAGGGTTGGTTACTGGAGCTACGGCAGGTAGGGTTGGTTACTGGGGCTACGGCAGGTAGGGTTGGTTACTTGGGCTACGGCAGGTAGGGTTACTTACTGGGGCTACGGCAGGTAGGGTTACTTACTGGGGCTACGGCAGGTAGGGTTACTTACTGGGGCTACGGCAGGTAGGGTTACTGGGGCTACTGCATGTAGGGTTACTGGTGATATGTTGGGTAGGGTTACTACGGCAGGTAGGGTTACTGGGTCTACGGCAGGTAGGGTTACTGGTGATACGGGAGGTAGGGTTACTGGGGCTACGGCAGGTAGGGTTACTGGGGCTACGGCAGGTAGGGTTACTGGGGCTACGGCAGGTTGGGTTACTGGGGCTACGGCATGTAGGGTTACTGGGGCTACGGCAGGTAGGGTTACTTACTGGGGCTACGGCAGGTAGGGTTACTTACTGGGGCTACGGCAGGTAGGGTTACTTACTGGGGCTACGGCAGGTAGGGTTACTGGTGATTTGGCAGGTAGGGTTACTACAGCAGGTAGGGTTATTGGTTCTACGGCAGGTAGGGTTACTACATTAGGTAGGGTTACCGGTGATACGGCAGGTAGGGTTACTGGGGCTACGTCAGGTAGGGTGACTGGTGATAGGGCAGGTAGGGTTACTGGTGATAGGGCAGGTAGGGTTACTGGTGATACGGCAGGTAGGGATACTGGTGATACGGCAGGTACTGTTACTGGGGCTACGGCAGGTAGGGTTACTGGGGCTACGGCAGGTAGGGTTACTGGGGCTACTGCAGGTAGGGTTACTGGGGCTGCGTCAGGTAGGGTTACTGGGGCTGCGGCAGGTAGGGTTACTGGGGCTGCGTCAGGTAGGGTTACTGGGGCTGCGGCAGGTAGGGTTACTGGGGCTGCGGCAGGTAGGGTTACTGGGGCTGCGGCAGGTAGGGTTACTGGGGCTGCGGCAGGTAGGGTTACTGGGGCTGCGGAAGGTAGGGTTACTGGGGCTGCGGCAGGTAGGGTTACTGGGGCTGCGGCAGGTAGGGTTACTGGGGCTGCGGCAGGTAGGGTTACTGGGGCTGCGGCAGGTAGGGTTACTGGTGATACGGCAGGTAGGGTTACTGGTGATACGGCAGGTAGGGTTACTGGGGCTACGTCAGGTAGGGTTACTGGTGCTACGTCAGGTAGGGTTACTGGGGCTACGGCAGGTAGGGTTACTGGGGCTACGGCAGGTAGGGTTACTTGGGCTACTGCAGGTAGGGTTACTGGTGATACGGCAGGTAGGGTTACTGGGGCTACGGCAGGTAGGGTTACTGGGGCTACTGCAGGTAGGGTTACTGGTGATACAGCAGGTAGGGTTACTGGTGATACAGCAGGTAGGGTTACTGGGGCTACGGCAGGTAGGGTTACTGGGGCTACGGCAGGTAGGGTTACTGGGGCTACGGCAGGTAGGGTTACTGGGGCTACGGCAGGTAGGGTTACTGGGGCTACTGCAGGTAGGGTTACTGGGGCTATGGCAGGTAGGGTCACTGGGGCTACGGCAGTTAGGTTTACTGGGGCTACGGCAGGTGGGTTTACTGGGGCTACGGCAGGTGGGGTTACTATGGCAGGTAGGGTTACTGGTGATACGGCATGTAGGGTTACTGGGGCTACGGCAGGTGGGTTACTACAGCAGGTAGGGTTACTGGTGATATGGCAGGTAGTGTTACTGTGGCTACGGCAGGTAGGGTTACTGGTGATATGGCAGGTAGGGTTACTACAGCAGGTAGGGTTACTGGTGATATGGCAGGTAGGGTTACTACATAAGGTAGGGTTACCGGGGCTATGGCAGGTAGGGTTACCGGGGCTATGGCAGGTAGGGTTACCGGGGCTACGGCAGGTAGGGTTACCGGTGATACGGCAGGTATGGTTACTGGGCTATGAGAGGTAGGGTTACTGGGGCTACGGCAGGTAGGGTTACTGGGGCTACGGCAGGTAGGGTTACTGGTGATAGGGCAGGTAGGGTTACTGGTGATAGGGCAGGTAGGGTTACTGCATTAGGTAGGGTTACCGGTGATACGGCAGGTAGGTTTACCGGTTATACGGCAGGTAGGGTTACTGGGCTACGGCAGGTAGGGTTACTGGGGCTACGGCAGGTAGGGTTACTGGGGCTACGGCAGGTAGGGTTACTGGGGCTAAGGCAGGTAGGGTTACTGGGGCTACGGCAGGTAGGGTTACTGGGGCTACGGCAGGTAGGGTTACTGGGGCTACGTCAGGTAGGGTTACTGGTGCTACGGCAGGTAGTGATACTGGGGCTACGGCAGGTAGGGTTACTGGGGCTACGGCAGGTAGGGTTACTGGGGCTACGGCAGGTAGGGTTACTGGTGCTACGGCAGGTAGGGTTACTGGTGATAGGGCAGGTAGGGTTACTGGTGATAGGGCAGGTAGGGTTACTGGTGATAGGGCAGGTAGGGTTACTGGGGCTGCGGCAGGTAGGGTTACTGGGGCTGCGGCAGGTAGGGTTACTGGGGCTGCGGCAGGTGGGGTTACAGGGGCTGCGGCAGGTGGGGTTACTGGGGCTACGGCAGGTGGGGTTACTGGGGCTACGGCAGGTGGGGTTACTGGGGCTACGGCAGGTGGGGTTACTGGGGCTGCGGCAGGTGGGGTTACTGGGGCTGCGGCAGGTGGGGTTACTGGGGCTGCGGCAGGTGGGGTTACTGGGGCTGCGGCAGGTGGGGTTACTGGGGCTGCGGCAGGTGGGGTTACTGGGGCTGCGGCAGGTGGGGTTACTGGGGCTGCGGCAGGTGGGTTTACTGGGGCTACGGCAGGTGGGTTTACTGGGGCTACGGCAGGTGGGGTTACTGGGGCTACGGCAGGTGGGGTTACTGGGGCTACGGCAGGTAGGGTTGGTTACTGGGGCTACGGCAGGTAGGGTTGGTTACTGGCGCTACGGCAGGTAGGGTTGGTTACTGGGGCTACGGCAGGTAGGGTTGGTTACTGGGGCTACGGCAGGTAGGGTTGGTTACTTGGGCTACGGCAGGTAGGGTTACTTACTGGGGCTACGGCAGGTAGGGTTACTTACTGGGGCTACGGCAGGTAGGGTTGGTTACTTGGGCTACGGCAGGTAGGGTTACTTACTGGGGCTACGGCAGGTAGGGTTACTTACTGGGGCTACGGCAGGTAGGGTTACTTACTGGGGCTACGGCAGGTAGGGTTACTTACTGGGGCTACGGCAGGTAGGGTTACTTACTGGGGCTACGTGCAGGTAGGGTTACTGGGGCTACTGCATGTAGGGTTACTGGTGATATGTTCGGTAGGGTTACTACGGCAGGTAGGGTTACTGGGTCTACGGCAGGTATGGTTACTGGTGATACGGGAGGTAGGGTTACTGGGGCTACGGCAGGTAGGGTTACTGGTGATACGGGAGGTAGGGTTACTGGGGCTACGGCAGGTAGGGTTACTGGGGCTACGGCAGGTAGGGTTACTGGGGCTACGGCATGTAGGGTTACTGGGGCTACGGCAGGTAGGGTTACTGGGGCTACGGCAGGTAGGGTTACTTACTGGGGCGACGGCAGGTAGGGTTACTTACTGGGGCTACGGCAGGTAGGGTTACTTACTGGGGCTACGGCAGGTAGGGTTGGTTACTTGGGCTACGGCAGGTAGGGTTACTTACTGGGGCTACGGCAGGTAGGGTTACTTACTGGGGCTACGGCAGGTAGGGTTACTTACTGGGGCTACGGCAGGTAGGGTTACTTACTGGGGCTACGTGCAGGTAGGGTTACTGGGGCTACTGCATGTAGGGTTACTGGTGATATGTTCGGTAGGGTTACTACGGCAGGTAGGGTTACTGGTGATATGGCAGGTAGGGTTACTACATTAGGTAGGGTTACCGGTGATACGGCAGGTAGGGTTACTGGGGCTACGGCAGGTAGGGTTACTGGTGATAGGGCAGGTAGGGTTACTGGTGATAGGGCAGGTAGGGTTACTGGTGATAGGGCAGGTAGGGTTACTGGGGCTACGGCAGGTAGGGTTACTGGGGCTACGGCAGGTGGGGTTACTGGGGCTACTGCAGGTAGGGTTGGTTACTGGGGCTACGGCAGGTAGGGTTGGTTACTGGGGCTACGGCAGGTATGGTTACTGGGTCTACGGCAGGTAGGGTTACTGGTGGTACGGGAGGTAGGGTTACTGGGGCTACGGCAGGTAGGGTTACTGGGGCTACGGCAGGTAGGGTTACTGGGGCTACGGCAGGTAGGGTTACTTACTGGGGCTACGGCAGGTAGGGTTACTTACTGGGGCTACGGCAGGTAGAGTTACTTACTGGGGCTACGGCAGGTAGGGTTACTGGGGCTACTGCAGGTAGGGTTACTGGTGATACGGCAGGTAGGGTTACTACGGCAGGTATGGTTACTGGGTCTACGGCAGGTAGGGTTACTGGTGATACGGCAGGTAGGGTTACTGGGGCTACGGCAGGTAGGGTTACTGGGGCTACGGCAGGTAGGGCTACTGGGGCTACGGCAGGTAGGGATACTGGGGCTACGGCAGGTAGGGTTACTGGGGCTACGGCAGGTAGGGTTACTGGGGCTACGGCAGGTAGGGTTACTCGGGCTACGGCAGGTAGGTTTACTGGTGATACGGCAGGTAGGGATACTGGTGATACGGCAGGTAGGGTTACTGGGGCTACGGCAGGTAGGGTTACTGGGGCTACGGCAGGTAGGGTTACTGGGGCTACGGCAGGTAGGGTTACTGGGGCTACTGCAGGTAGGGTTACTGGGGCTGCGGCAGGTAGGGTTACTGGGGCTGCGGCAGGTAGGGTTACTGGGGCTGCGGCAGGTAGGGTTACTGGGGCTGCGGCAGGTAGGGTTACTGGGGCTGCGGCAGGTAGGGTTACTGGTGATAGGGCACGTAGGGTTACTGGGGCTGCGGCAGGTAGGGTTACTGGGGCTGCGGCAGGTAGGGTTACTGGGGCTGCGGCAGGTAGGGTTACTGGGGCTGCGGCAGGTAGGGTTACTGGGGCTAGGGCAGGTAGGGTTACTGGTGATAAGGCAGGTAGGGTTACTGGTGATACGGCAGGTAGGGTTACTGGGGCTACGTCAGGTAGGGTTACTGGTGCTACGTCAGGTAGGGTTACTGGGGCTACGGCAGGTAGGGTTACTGGGGCTACGGCAGGTAGGGTTACTTGGGCTACTGCAGGTAGGGTTACTGGTGATACGGCAGGTAGGGTTACTGGGGCTACGTCAGGTAGGGTTACTGGGGCTACGGCAGGTAGGGTTACTGGGGCTACTGCAGGTAGGGTTACTGGTGATACGGCAGGTAGGGTTACTGGGGCTACGGCAGGTAGGGTTACTGGGGCTACGGCAGGTAAGGTTACTGGGGCTACGGCAGGTAGGGTTACTGGGGCTACTGCAGGTAGGGTTACTGGGGCTACGGCAGGTAGGGTCACTGGGGCTACGGCAGTTAGGTTTACTGGGGCTACGGCAGGTGGGTTTACTGGGGCTACGGCAGGTGGGGTTACTATGGCAGGTAGGGTTACTGGTGATACGGCATGTAGGGTTACTGGGGCTACGGCAGGTGGGTTACTACAGCAGGTAGGGTTACTGGTGATATGGCAGGTAGTGTTACTGTGGCTACGGCAGGTAGGGTTACTGGTGATATGGCAGGTAGGGTTACTACAGCAGGTAGGGTTACTGGTGATACGGCAGGTAGGGTTACTACATTAGGTAGGGTTACCGGGGCTACGGCAGGTAGGGTTACCGGGGCTACGGCAGGTAGGGTTACCGGGGCTATGGCAGGTTGGGTTACCGGGGCTACGGCAGGTAGGGTTACCGGTGATACGGCAGGTATGGTTACTGGGCTATGAGAGGTAGGGTTACTGGTGATAGGGCAGGTAGGGTTACTGGGGCTACGTCAGGTAGGGTTACTGGGGCTACGGCAGGTAGGGTTACTGGGGCTACTGCAGGTAGGGTTACTGGTGATACAGCAGGTAGGGTTACTGGGGCTACGTCAGGTAGGGTTACTGGGGCTACGTCAGGTAGGGTTACTGGTGCTACGGCAGGTAGGGATACTGGTGCTACGGCAGGTAGAGATACTGGTGCTACGGCAGGTAGGGTTACTGCGGCTACGGCAGGTAGGGTTACTGCGGCTACGGCAGGTAGGGTTACTGGGGCTACGGCAGGTAGGGTTACTGGGGCTACTGCAGGTAGGGTTACTGGGGCTACGGCAGGTAGGGTCACTGGGGCTACGGCAGTTAGGTTTACTGGGGCTACGGCAGTTAGGTTTACTGGGGCTACGGCAGGTGGGTTTACTGGGGCTACGGCAGGTGGGGTTACTGGGGCTACGGCAGGTGGGGTTACTGGGGCTACGGCAGGTGGGGTTACTGGGGCTACGGCAGGTAGGGTTGGTTACTGGAGCTACGGCAGGTAGGGTTGGTTACTGGAGCTACGGCAGGTAGGGTTGGTTACTGGGGCTACGGCAGGTAGGGTTGGTTACTTGGGCTACGGCAGGTAGGGTTACTTACTGGGGCTACGACAGGTAGGGTTACTTACTGGGGCTACGACAGGTAGGGTTACTTACTGGGGCTACGGCAGGTAGGATTACTTACTGGGGCTACGGCAGGTAGGGTTACTGGGGCTACTGCATGTAGGGTTACTGGTGATATGTTGGGTAGGGTTACTACGGCAGGTAGGGTTACTGGGTCTACGGCAGGTAGGGTTACTGGTGATACGGGAGGTAGGGTTACTGGGGCTACGGCAGGTAGGGTTACTGGGGCTACGGCAGGTAGGGTTACTGGGGCTACGGCAGGTAGGGTTACTGGGGCTACGGCAGGTAGGGTTACTGGGGCTACGGCAGGTAGGGTTACTTACTGGGGCTACGGCAGGTAGGGTTACTTACTGGGGCTACGGCAGGTAGGGTTACTGGTGATATGGCAGGTAGTGTTACTGTGGCTACGGCAGGTAGGGTTACTGGTGATTTGGCAGGTAGGGTTACTACAGCAGGTAGGGTTACTGGTTCTACGGCAGGTAGGGTTACTACATTAGGTAGGGTTACCGGTGATACGGCAGGTAGGGTTACTGGGGCTACGGCAGGTAGGGTTACTGGTGATAGGGCAGGTAGGGTTACTGGTGATAGGGCAGGTAGGGTTACTGGTGATACGGCAGGTAGGGATACTGGTGATACGGCAGGTAGGGTTACTGGGGCTACGGCAGGTAGGGTTACTGGGGCTACGGCAGGTAGGGTTACTGGGGCTACTGCAGGTAGGGTTACTGGGGCTGCGTCAGGTAGGGTTACTGGGGCTGCGGCAGGTAGGGTTACTGGGGCTGCGTCAGGTAGGGTTACTGGGGCTGCGGCAGGTAGGGTTACTGGGGCTGCGGCAGGTAGGGTTACTGGGGCTGCGGCAGGTAGGGTTACTGGGGCTGCGGCAGGTAGGGTTACTGGTGATAGGGCAGGTAGGGTTACTGGGGCTGCGGCAGGTAGGGTTACTGGGGCTGCGGCAGGTAGGGTTACTGGGGCTGCGGCAGGTAGGGTTACTGGGGCTGCGGCAGGTAGGGTTACTGGGGCTAGGGCAGGTAGGGTTACTGGTGATACGGCAGGTAGGGTTACTGGTGATACGGCAGGTAGGGTTACTGGGGCTACGTCAGGTAGGGTTACTGGTGCTACGTCAGGTAGGGTTACTGGGGCTACGGCAGGTAGGGTTACTGGGGCTACGGCAGGTAGGGTTACTTGGGCTACGGCAGGTAGGGTTACTGGGGCTACTGCAGGTAGGGTTACTGGTGATACAGCAGGTAGTGTTACTGGTGATACGGCAGGTAGGGTTACTACATTAGGTAGGGTTACCGGGGCTATGGCAGGTAGGGTTACCGG
Source organism: Salmo salar (assembly GCF_965601325.2). Lineage (NCBI taxonomy): Eukaryota > Metazoa > Chordata > Actinopteri > Salmoniformes > Salmonidae > Salmo > Salmo salar. Next base: position 67,239,943 of record NC_138301.1, read on the forward strand.
GGCTATGGCAGGTAGGGTTACCGGGGCTACGGCAGGTAGGGTTACCGGTGATACGGCAGGTATGGTTACTGGGCTATGAGAGGTAGGGTTACTGGGGCTACGGCAGGTAGGGTTACTGGGGCTACGGCAGGTAGGGTTACTGGTGATAGGGCAGGTAGGGTTACTGGTGATAGGGCAGGTAGGGTTACTGCATTAGGTAGGGTTACCGGTGATACGGCAGGTAGGTTTACCGGTGATACGGCAGGTAGGGTTACTGGGCTACGGCAGGTAGGGTTACTGGGGCTACTGCAGGTAGGGTTACTGGGGCTACGGCAGGTAGGGTTACTGGGGCTAAGGCAGGTAGGGTTACTGGGGCTACGGCAGGTAGGGTTACTGGGGCTACGGCAGGTAGGGTTACTGGGGCTGCGGCAGGTAGGGTTACTTGGGCTGCGGCAGGTAGGGTTACTGGGCTGCGGCAGGTAGGGTTACTGGTGATACAGCAGGTAGGGTTACTGGGGCTACGTCAGGTAGGGTTACTGGGGCTACGTCAGGTAGGGTTACTGGGGCTACGTCAGGTAGGGTTACTGGTGCTACGGCAGGTAGTGATACTGGGGCTACGGCAGGTAGGGTTACTGGGGCTACGGCAGGTAGGGTTACTGGGGCTACGGCAGGTAGGGTTACTGGTGCTACGGCAGGTAGGGTTACTGGTGATAGGGCAGGTAGGGTTACTGGTGATAGGGCAGGTAGGGTTACTGGTGATAGGGCAGGTAGGGTTACTGGGGCTGCGGCAGGTAGGGTTACTGGGGCTGCGGCAGGTAGGGTTACTGGGGCTACGGCAGGTGGGGTTACAGGGGCTGCGGCAGGTGGGGTTACTGGGGCTACGGCAGGTGGGGTTACTGGGGCTACGGCAGGTGGGGTTACTGGGGCTACGGCAGGTGGGGTTACTGGGGCTGCGGCAGGTGGGGTTACTGGGGCTGCGGCAGGTGGGGTTACTGGGGCTGCGGCAGGTGGGGTTACTTACTGGGGCTAAGTGCAGGTAGGGTTACTGGGGCTACTGCATGTAGGGTTACTGGTGATATGTTCGGTAGGGTTACTACTGCAGGTAGGGTTACTGGGTCTACGGCAGGTATGGTTACTGGTGATACGGGAGGTAGGGTTACTGGGGCTACGGCAGGTAGGGTTACTGGGGCTACGGCAGGTAGGGTTACTGGGGCTACGGCATGTAGGGTTACTGGGGCTACGGCAGGTAGGGTTACTGGGGCTACGGCAGGTAGGGTTACTTACTGGGGCTACGGCAGGTAGGGTTACTTACTGGGGCTACGGCAGGTAGGGTTACTTACTGGGGCTACGGCAGGTAGGGTTGGTTACTTGGGCTACGGCAGGTAGGGTTACTTACTGGGGCTACAGCAGGTAGGGTTACTTACTGGGGCTACGGCAGGTAGGGTTACTTACTGGGGCTACGTGCAGGTAGGGTTACTGGGGCTACTGCATGTAGGGTTACTGGTGATATGTTCGGTAGGGTTACTACGGCAGGTAGGGTTACTGGTGATATGGCAGGTAGGGTTACTACATTAGGTAGGGTTACCGGTGATACGGCAGGTAGGGTTACTGGGGCTACGGCAGGTAGGGTTACTGGTGATAGGGCAGGTAGGGTTACTGGTGATAGGGCAGGTAGGGTTACTGGTGATAGGGCAGGTAGGGTTACTGGGGCTACGGCAGGTAGGGTTACTGGGGCTACGGCAGGTGGGGTTACTGGGGCTACTGCAGGTAGGGTTGGTTACTGGGGCTACGGCAGGTAGGGTTGGTTACTGGGGCTACGGCAGGTATGGTTACTGGGTCTACGGCAGGTAGGGTTACTGGTGGTACGGGAGGTAGGGTTACTGGGGCTACGGCAGGTAGGGTTACTGGGGCTACGGCAGGTAGGGTTACTGGGGCTACGGCAGGTAGGGTTACTTACTGGGGCTACGGCAGGTAGGGTTACTTACTGGGGCTACGGCAGGTAGAGTTACTTACTGGGGCTACGGCAGGTAGGGTTACTGGGGCTACTGCAGGTAGGGTTACTGGTGATACGGCAGGTAGGGTTACTACGGCAGGTAGGGTTACTGGGTCTACGGCAGGTAGGGTTACTGGTGATACGGCAGGTAGGGTTACTGGGGCTACGGCAGGTAGGGTTACTGGGGCTACGGCAGGTAGGGCTACTGGGGCTACGGCAGGTAGGGATACTGGGGCTACGGCAGGTAGGGTTACTGGGGCTACGGCAGGTAGGGTTACTGGGGCTACGGCAGGTAGGGTTACTCGGGCTACGGCAGGTGGGTTTACTGGGGCTACGGCAGGTGGGTTTACTGGGGCTACGGCAGGTGGGTTTACTGGGGCTACGGAAGGTGGGTTTACTGGGGCTACGGCAGGTGGCATTACTACAGCAGGTAGGGTTACTGGTGATACGGCATGTAGGGTTAATGGGGCTACGGCAGGTGGGTTACTACAGCAGGTAGCGTTACTGGTGATATGGCAGGTAGTGTTACTGTGGCTATGGCATGTAGGGTTACTGGTGATACGGCAGGTAGGGTTACTACAGCAGGTAGGGTTACTGGTTCTACGGCAGGTAGGGTTACTGGTGATACGGCAGGTAGAGTTACTACATTAGGTAGGGTTACCGGTGATACGGCAGGTAGGGTTACCGGGGCTACGGCAGGTAGGGTTACCGGTGATACGGCAGGTAGGGTTACTGGGCTACGGCAGGTAGGGTTACTGGGGCTACGGCAGGTAGGGTTACTGGGGCTACGGCAGGTAGGGTTACTGGGGCTACGGCAGGTAGGGTTACTGGGGCTACGGCAGGTAGGGTTACTGGGGCTACGGCAGGTAGGGTTACTGGGGCTACGGCAGGTAGGGTTACTGGGGCTACGGCAGGTAGGGTTACTGGGGGGCAGGTAGGGTTACTGGGGCTACGGCAGGTAGGGTTACTGGGCTGCGGCAGGTAGGGTTACTGGGGCTGCGGCAGGTAGGGTTACTGGGGCTGCGGCAGGTAGGGTTACTGGGGCTGCGGCAGGTAGGGTTACTGGTGATAGGGCAGGTAGGGTTACCGGTGATAGGGCAGGTAGGGTTACCGGTGATAGGGCAGGTAGGGTTACCGGTGATAGGGCAGGTAGGGTTACTGGGGCTGCGGCAGGTAGGGTTACTGGGGCTGCGGCAGGTAGGGTTACTGGGGCTGCGGCAGGTAGGGTTACTAAGGCTGCGGCAGGTAGGGTTACTGGGGCTAGGGCAGGTAGGGTTACTGGTGATACGGCAGTTAGGGTTACTGGTGATACGGCAGGTAGGGTTACTGGTGATACGGCAGGTAGTGTTACTGGGGCTATGGCAGGTAGGGTTACTACAGCAGGTAGGGTTACTGGGGCTAATGCAGGTAGGGTTACTGTCGATATGGCAGGTAGGGTTACTGGGGCTACGGCAGGTAGGGTTACTGGGCTGCGGCAGGTAGGGTTACTGGGGCTACGGCAGGTACGGATACTGGTGATACGGCAGGTAGGGATACTGGTGATACGGCAGGTAGGGATACTGGTGATACGGCAGGTAGGGTTACTAGAGCTACGGCAGGTAGGGTTACTGGGGCTACGGCAGGTAGGGTTACTGGGGCTACGGCAGGTAGGGTTACTGGGGCTACGGCAGGTAGGGTTACTGGGGCTACGGCAGGTAGGGTTACTGGTGATAGGGCAGGTAGGGTTACTGGTGATAGGGCAGGTAGGGTTACTGGGGATACGGCAGGTAGGGTTACTACGGCAGGTAGGGTTACTGGTGATACTGCAATTAGGGTTACTGGGGCTACGGCAGGTAGGGTTACCGGGGCTGCGGCAGGTAGGGTTACCGGTGATACGGCAGGTTGGGTTACCGGTGATACGGCAGGTTGGGTTACCGGGGCTAAGGCAGGTAGGGTTACTGGTGATACGGCAGGTAGGGTTACTGGGGCTACGGCAGGTAGGGATACTACAGCAGGTAGGGTTACTGGTGATACGGCATGTAGGGTTACTGGGGCTACGGCAGGTAGGGATACTACAGCAGGTAGGGTTACTGGGGCTACGGCAGGTAGGGTTACTGGGCTGCGGCAGGTAGGGTTACTGGGGCTGCGGCAGGTAGGGTTACTGGGGCTGCGGCAGGTAGGGTTACTGGGGCTGCGGCAGGTAGGGTTACTGGGGCTGCGGCAGGTAGGGTTACTGGGGCTGCGGCAGGTAGGGTTACTGGTGATAGTGCAGGTAGGGTTACCGGTGATAGGGCAGGTAGGGTTACCGGTGATAGGGCAGGTAGGGTTACCGGTGATAGGGCAGGTAGGGTTACTGGGGCTGCGGCAGGTAGGGTTACTGGGGCTGCGGCAGGTAGGGTTACTGGGGCTGCGGCAGGTAGGGTTACTAAGGCTGCGGCAGGTAGGGTTACTGGGGCTAGGGCAGGTAGGGTTACTGGTGATACGGCAGTTAGGGTTACTGGTGATACGGCAGGTAGGGTTACTGGTGATACGGCAGGTAGTGTTACTGGGGCTATGGCAGGTAGGGTTACTACAGCAGGTAGGGTTACTGGGGCTAATGCAGGTAGGGTTACTGTCGATATGGCAGGTAGGGTTACTGGGGCTACGGCAGGTAGGGTTACTGGGCTGCGGCAGGTAGGGTTACTGGGGCTACGGCAGGTACGGATACTGGTGATACGGCAGGTAGGGATACTGGTGATACGGCAGGTAGGGATACTGGTGATACGGCAGGTAGGGTTACTAGAGCTACGGCAGGTAGGGTTACTGGGGCTACGGCAGGTAGGGTTACTGGGGCTACGGCAGGTAGGGTTACTGGGGCTACGGCAGGTAGGGTTACTGGGGCTACGGCAGGTAGGGTTACTGGGGCTATGGCAGGTAGGGTTACTGGTGATAGGGCAGGTAGGGTTACTGGGGATACGGCAGGTAGGGTTACTACGGCAGGTAGGGTTACTGGTGATACTGCAATTAGGGTTACTGGGGCTACGGCAGGTAGGGTTACCGGGGCTGCGGCAGGTAGGGTTACCGGTGATACGGCAGGTTGGGTTACTGGGGCTAAGGCAGGTAGGGTTACTGGTGATACGGCAGGTAGGGTTACTGGGGCTACGGCAGGTAGGGATACTACAGCAGGTAGGGTTACTGGTGATACGGCATGTAGGGTTACTGGGGCTACGGCAGGTAGGGTTACTACAGCAGGTAGGGTTACTGGGGCTACGGCAGGTAGGGTTACTGGGGCTGCGGCAGGTAGGGTTACTGGGGCTGCGGCAGGTAGGCTTTACTGGGGCTGCGGCAGGTAGGGTTACTGGGGCTGCGGCAGGTAGGGTTACTGGGGCTGCGGCAGGTAGGGTTGCTTGGGCTGCGGCAGGTAGGGTTACTGGTGATAGGGCAGGTAGGGTTACTGGTGATAGGGCAGGCAGGGTTACTGGTGAAACGGCAGGTTGGGTTACTGGTGATACGGCAGGTAGGGTTACTGGGGCTAAGGCAGGTAGGGTTACTACAGCAGGTAGGGTTACCGTGGCTCAGGCAGGTAGGGTTACTGGTGATACGGCAGGTAGGGTTACTGGGGCTATGGCAGGTAGGGTTACTACAGCAGGTAGGGTTACTGGTGATACGGCATGTAGGGTTACTGGGGCTACGGCAGGTAGGGTTACTACAGCAGGTAGGGTTACTGGGGCTACGTCAGTTAGGGTTACTGGGGCTACGTCAGGTAGGGTTACTGGTGCTATGGCAGGTAGGGTTACTGGTGCTACGGCAGGTAGGGATACTGGTGCTACGGCAGGTAGAGATACTGGGGCTATGGCAGGTAGGGTTACTGGGGCTACGGCAGGTAGGGTTACTGGGGCTACGGCAGGTAGGGTTACTGGGGCTACGGCAGGTAGGTTTACTGGGGCTACGGCAGGTGGGTTTACTGGGGCTACGGCAGGTGGGGTTACTACAGCAGTTAGTGTTACTGGTGATACGGCATGTAGGGTTACTGGGGCTACGGCAAGTGGGGTTACTACAGCAGGTAGGGTTACTGGTGATATGGCAGGTAGTGTTACTGTGGCTACGGCAGGTAGGGTTACTGGTGATATGGCAGGTAGGGTTACTACATTAGGTAGGGTTACCGGTGATACGGCAGGTAGGGTTACTGGTGCTACGTCAGGTAGGGTTACTGGTGATAGGGCAGGTAGGGTTACTGGTGATACGGCAGGTAGGGTTACTGGTGATACGGCAGGTAGGGTTACTGGGGCTGCGGCAGGTAGGGTTACTGGGGCTGCGGCAGGTGGGGTTACTGGGGCTGCGGCAGGTGGGGTTACAGGGGCTGCGGCAGGTGGGGTTACTGGGGCTGCGGCAGGTGGGGTTACTGGGGCTGCGGCAGGTGGGGTTACTGGGGCTGCGGCAGGTGGGGTTACTGGGGCTGCTGCAGGTGGGGTTACTGGGGCTGCGGCAGGTGGGGTTACTGGGGCTACGGCAGGTGGGGTTACTGGGGCTACGGCAGGTGGGGTTACTGGGGCTACGGCAGGTGGGGTTACTGGGGCTACGGCAGGTGGGGTTACTGGGGCTACGGCAGGTGGGGTTACTGGGGCTACGGCAGGTAGGGTTACTGGGGCTGCGGCAGGTAGGCTTTACTGGGGCTGCGGCAGGTAGGGTTACTGGGGCTGCGGCAGGTAGGGTTACTGGGGCTGCGGCAGGTAGGGTTGCTTGGGCTGCGGCAGGTAGGGTTACTGGTGATAGGGCAGGTAGGGTTACTGGTGATAGGGCAGGCAGGGTTACTGGTGAAACGGCAGGTTGGGTTACTGGTGATACGGCAGGTAGGGTTACTGGGGCTACGGCAGGTAGGGTTACTACAGCAGGTAGGGTTACCGGGGCTGCGGCAGGTAGGGTTACCGTGGCTAGGGCAGGCAGGGTTACTGGTGATACGGCAGGTTGGGTTACTGGTGATACGGCAGGTTGGGTTACTGGTGATAGGGCAGGTTGGGTTACTGGGGCTAAGGCAGGTAGGGTTACTGGTGATACGGCAGGTAGGGTTACTGGGGCTATGGCAGGTAGGGTTACTACAGCAGGTAGGGTTACTGGTGATACGGCATGTAGGGTTACTGGGGCTACGGCAGGTAGGGTTACTACAGCAGGTAGGGTTACTGGGGCTACGTCAGTTAGGGTTACTGGGGCTACGGCAGGTAGGGTTACTGGGGCTAAAGCAGGTAGGGTTACTGGGGCTACGGCAGGTAGGGTTACTGGGGCTACGGCAGGTAGGGTTACTGGGGCTGCGGCAGGTAGGGTTACTGGGGCTGCGGCAGGTAGGCTTTACTGGGGCTGCGGCAGGTAGGCTTTACTGGGGCTGCGGCAGGTAGGGTTACTGGGGCTGCGGCAGGTAGGGTTACTGGGGCTGCGGCAGGTAGGGTTGCTTGGGCTGCGGCAGGTAGGGTTACTGGTGATAGGGCAGGTAGGGTTACTGGTGATAGGGCAGGCAGGGTTACTGGTGAAACGGCAGGTTGGGTTACTGGTGATACGGCAGGTAGGGTTACTGGGGCTAAGGCAGGTAGGGTTACTACAGCAGGTAGGGTTACCGTGGCTCAGGCAGGTAGGGTTACTGGTGATACGGCAGGTAGGGTTACTGGGGCTATGGCAGGTAGGGTTACTACAGCAGGTAGGGTTACTGGTGATACGGCATGTAGGGTTACTGGGGCTACGGCAGGTAGGGTTACTACAGCAGGTAGGGTTACTGGGGCTACGTCAGTTAGGGTTACTGGGGCTACGTCAGCTAGGGTTACTGGTGCTATGGCAGGTAGGGTTACTGGTGCTACGGCAGGTAGGGATACTGGTGCTACGGCAGGTAGGGATACTGGGGCTATGGCAGGTAGGGTTACTGGGGCTACGGCAGGTAGGGTTACTGGGGCTACGGCAGGAAGGGTTACTGGGGCTACGTCAGGTAGGGATGCTGGGGCTACGGCAGGTAGGTTTACTGGGGCTACGGCAGGTGGGTTTACTGGGGCTACGGCAGGTGGGGTTACTACAGCAGTTAGTGTTACTGGTGATACGGCATGTAGGGTTACTGGGGCTACGGCAAGTGGGGTTACTACAGCAGGTAGGGATACTGGTGATACGGCAGGTAGGGTTACTAGAGCTACGGCAGGTAGGGTTACTGGGGCTACGGCAGGTAGGGTTACTGGGGCTACGGCAGGTAGGGTTACTGGGGCTACGGCAGGTAGGGTTACTGGGGCTACGGCAGGTAGGGTTACTGGGGCTATGGCAGGTAGGGTTACTGGTGATAGGGCAGGTAGGGTTACTGGGGATACGGCAGGTAGGGTTACTACGGCAGGTAGGGTTACTGGTGATACTGCAATTAGGGTTACTGGGGCTACGGCAGGTAGGGTTACCGGGGCTGCGGCAGGTAGGGTTACCGGTGATACGGCAGGTTGGGTTACCGGTGATACGGCAGGTTGGGTTACTGGGGCTAAGGCAGGTAGGGTTACTGGTGATACGGCAGGTAGGGTTACTGGGGCTACGGCAGGTAGGGATACTACAGCAGGTAGGGTTACTGGTGATACGGCATGTAGGGTTACTGGGGCTACGGCAGGTAGGGTTACTACAGCAGGTAGGGTTACTGGGGCTACGGCAGGTAGGGTTACTGGGGCTGCGGCAGGTAGGGTTACTGGGGCTGCGGCAGGTAGGCTTTACTGGGGCTGCGGCAGGTAGGGTTACTGGGGCTGCGGCAGGTAGGGTTACTGGGGCTGCGGCAGGTAGGGTTGCTTGGGCTGCGGCAGGTAGGGTTACTGGTGATAGGGCAGGTAGGGTTACTGGTGATAGGGCAGGCAGGGTTACTGGTGAAACGGCAGGTTGGGTTACTGGTGATACGGCAGGTAGGGTTACTGGGGCTAAGGCAGGTAGGGTTACTACAGCAGGTAGGGTTACCGTGGCTCAGGCAGGTAGGGTTACTGGTGATACGGCAGGTAGGGTTACTGGGGCTATGGCAGGTAGGGTTACTACAGCAGGTAGGGTTACTGGTGATACGGCATGTAGGGTTACTGGGGCTACGGCAGGTAGGGTTACTACAGCAGGTAGGGTTACTGGGGCTACGTCAGTTAGGGTTACTGGGGCTACGTCAGGTAGGGTTACTGGTGCTATGGCAGGTAGGGTTACTGGTGCTACGGCAGGTAGGGATACTGGTGCTACGGCAGGTAGAGATACTGGGGCTATGGCAGGTAGGGTTACTGGGGCTACGGCAGGTAGGGTTACTGGGGCTACGGCAGGTAGGGTTACTGGGGCTACGGCAGGTAGGTTTACTGGGGCTACGGCAGGTGGGTTTACTGGGGCTACGGCAGGTGGGGTTACTACAGCAGTTAGTGTTACTGGTGATACGGCATGTAGGGTTACTGGGGCTACGGCAAGTGGGGTTACTACAGCAGGTAGGGTTACTGGTGATATGGCAGGTAGTGTTACTGTGGCTACGGCAGGTAGGGTTACTGGTGATATGGCAGGTAGGGTTACTACATTAGGTAGGGTTACCGGTGATACGGCAGGTAGGGTTACTGGTGCTACGTCAGGTAGGGTTACTGGTGATAGGGCAGGTAGGGTTACTGGTGATACGGCAGGTAGGGTTACTGGTGATACGGCAGGTAGGGTTACTGGGGCTGCGGCAGGTAGGGTTACTGGGGCTGCGGCAGGTGGGGTTACTGGGGCTGCGGCAGGTGGGGTTACAGGGGCTGCGGCAGGTGGGGTTACAGGGGCTGCGGCAGGTGGGGTTACTGGGGCTGCGGCAGGTGGGGTTACTGGGGCTGCGGCAGGTGGGGTTACTGGGGCTGCGGCAGGTGGGGTTACTGGGGCTGCGGCAGGTGGGGTTACTGGGGCTGCGGCAGGTGGGGTTACTGGGGCTACGGCAGGTGGGGTTACTGGGGCTACGGCAGGTGGGGTTACTGGGGCTACGGCAGGTGGGGTTACTGGGGCTACGGCAGGTGGGGTTACTGGGGCTACGGCAGGTGGGGTTACTGGGGCTACGGCAGGTAGGGTTACTGGGGCTGCGGCAGGTAGGGTTACTGGGGCTGCGGCAGGTAGGCTTTACTGGGGCTGCGGCAGGTAGGGTTACTGGGGCTGCGGCAGGTAGGGTTACTGGGGCTGCGGCAGGTAGGGTTGCTTGGGCTGCGGCAGGTAGGGTTACTGGTGATAGGGCAGGTAGGGTTACTGGTGATAGGGCAGGCAGGGTTACTGGTGAAACGGCAGGTTGGGTTACTGGTGATACGGCAGGTAGGGTTACTGGGGCTACGGCAGGTAGGGTTACTACAGCAGGTAGGGTTACCGGGGCTGCGGCAGGTAGGGTTACCGTGGCTAGGGCAGGCAGGGTTACTGGTGATACGGCAGGTTGGGTTACTGGTGATACGGCAGGTTGGGTTACTGGTGATACGGCAGGTTGGGTTACTGGGGCTAAGGCAGGTAGGGTTACTGGTGATACGGCAGGTAGGGTTACTGGGGCTATGGCAGGTAGGGTTACTACAGCAGGTAGGGTTACTGGTGATACGGCATGTAGGGTTACTGGGGCTACGGCAGGTAGGGTTACTACAGCAGGTAGGGTTACTGGGGCTACGTCAGTTAGGGTTACTGGGGCTACGGCAGGTAGGGTTACTGGGGCTAAAGCAGGTAGGGTTACTGGGGCTACGGCAGGTAGGGTTACTGGGGCTACGGCAGGTAGGGTTACTGGGGCTGCGGCAGGTAGGGTTACTGGGGCTGCGGCAGGTAGGCTTTACTGGGGCTGCGGCAGGTAGGCTTTACTGGGGCTGCGGCAGGTAGGGTTACTGGGGCTGCGGCAGGTAGGGTTACTGGGGCTGCGGCAGGTAGGGTTGCTTGGGCTGCGGCAGGTAGGGTTACTGGTGATAGGGCAGGTAGGGTTACTGGTGATAGGGCAGGCAGGGTTACTGGTGAAACGGCAGGTTGGGTTACTGGTGATACGGCAGGTAGGGTTACTGGGGCTAAGGCAGGTAGGGTTACTACAGCAGGTAGGGTTACCGTGGCTCAGGCAGGTAGGGTTACTGGTGATACGGCAGGTAGGGTTACTGGGGCTATGGCAGGTAGGGTTACTACAGCAGGTAGGGTTACTGGTGATACGGCATGTAGGGTTACTGGGGCTACGGCAGGTAGGGTTACTACAGCAGGTAGGGTTACTGGGGCTACGTCAGTTAGGGTTACTGGGGCTACGTCAGCTAGGGTTACTGGTGCTATGGCAGGTAGGGTTACTGGTGCTACAGCAGGTAGGGATACTGGTGCTACGGCAGGTAGGGATACTGGGGCTATGGCAGGTAGGGTTACTGGGGCTACGGCAGGTAGGGTTACTGGGGCTACGGCAGGTAGGGTTACTGGGGCTACGGCAGGTAGGTTTACTGGGGCTACGGCAGGTGGGTTTACTGGGGCTACGGCAGGTGGGGTTACTACAGCAGTTAGTGTTACTGGTGATACGGCATGTAGGGTTACTGGGGCTACGGCAAGTGGGGTTACTACAGCAGGTAGGGTTACTGGTGATATGGCAGGTAGTGTTACTGTGGCTACGGCAGGTAGGGTTACTGGTGATATGGCAGGTAGGGTTACTACATTAGGTAGGGTTACCGGTGATACGGCAGGTAGGGTTACTGGTGCTACGTCAGGTAGGGTTACTGGTGATAGGGCAGGTAGGGTTACTGGTGATACGGCAGGTAGGGTTACTGGTGATACGGCAGGTAGGGTTACTGGGGCTGCGGCAGGTAGGGTTACTGGGGCTGCGGCAGGTGGGGTTACTGGGGCTGCGGCAGGTGGGGTTACTGGGGCTGCGGCAGGTGGGGTTACTGGGGCTACGGCAGGTGGGGTTACTGGGGCTACGGCAGGTGGGGTTACTGGGGCTACGGCAGGTGGGGTTACTGGGGCTACGGCAGGTGGGGTTACTGGGGCTACGGCAGGTGGGGTTACTGGGGCTACGGCAGGTGGGGTTACTGGGGCTACGGCAGGTAGGATTACTGGGGCTGCGGCAGGTAGGGTTACTGGGGCTGCGGCAGGTAGGCTTTACTGGGGCTGCGGCAGGTAGGGTTACTGGGGCTGCGGCAGGTAGGGTTACTGGGGCTGCGGCAGGTAGGGTTGCTTGGGCTGCGGCAGGTAGGGTTACTGGTGATAGGGCAGGTAGGGTTACTGGTGATAGGGCAGGCAGGGTTACTGGTGAAACGGCAGGTTGGGTTACTGGTGATACGGCAGGTAGGGTTACTGGGGCTACGGCAGGTAGGGTTACTACAGCAGGTAGGGTTACCGGGGCTGCGGCAGGTAGGGTTACCGTGGCTAGGGCAGGCAGGGTTACTGGTGATACGGCAGGTTGGGTTACTGGTGATACGGCAGGTTGGGTTACTGGTGATACGGCAGGTTGGGTTACTGGGGCTAAGGCAGGTAGGGTTACTGGTGATACGGCAGGTAGGGTTACTGGGGCTATGGCAGGTAGGGTTACTACAGCAGGTAGGGTTACTGGTGATACGGCATGTAGGGTTACTGGGGCTACGGCAGGTAGGGTTACTACAGCAGGTAGGGTTACTGGGGCTACGTCAGTTAGGGTTACTGGGGCTACGTCAGGTAGGGTTACTGGGGCTATGGCAGGTAGGGTTACTGGTGCTACGGCAGGTAGGGATACTGGTGCTACGGCAGGTAGGGATACTGGCGCTATGGCAGGTAGGGTTACTGGGGCTACGGCAGGTAGGGTTACTGGGGCTACGGCAGGTAGGGTTACTGGGGCTACGGCAGGTAGGTTTACTGGGGCTACGGCAGGTGGGTTTACTGGGGCTACGGCAGGTGGGGTTACTACAGCAGTTAGTGTTACTGGTGATACGGCATGTAGGGTTACTGGGGCTACGGCAAGTGGGGTTACTACAGCAGGTAGGGTTACTGGTGATATGGCAGGTAGGGTTACTGGTGATATGGCAGGTAGTGTTACTGTGGCTACGGCAGGTAGGGTTACTGGTGATATGGCAGGTAGGGATACTACATTAGGTAGGGTTACCGGTGATACGGCAGGTAGGGTTACTGGTGCTACGGCAGGTAGGGTTACTGGTGATAGGGCAGGTAGGGTTACTGGTGATACGGCAGGTAGGGTTACTGGTGATACGGCAGGTAGGGTTACTACATTAGGTAGGGTTACCGGTGATACGGCAGGTAGGGTTACTGGTGCTACGGCAGGTAGGGTTACTGGTTATAGGGCAGGTAGGGTTACTGGTGATAGGGCAGGTAGGGTTACTGGTGATAGGGCAGGTAGGGTTACTGGGGCTGCGGCAGGTAGGGTTACTGGGGCTGCGGCATGTGGGGTTACTGGGGCTGCGGCAGGTGGGGTTACAGGGGCTGCGGCAGGTGGGGTTACTGGGGCTGCGGCAGGTGGGGTTACTGGGGCTGCGGCAGGTGGGGTTACTGGGGCTACGGCAGGTGGGGTTACTGGGGCTACGGCAGGTGGGGTTACTGGGGCTACGGCAGGTGGGGTTACTGGGGCTACGGCAGGTGGGGTTACTGGGGCTGCGGCAGGTGGGGTTACAGGGGCTGCGGCAGGTGGGGTTACTGGGGCTGCGGCAGGTGGGGTTACTGGGGCTGCGGCAGGTGGGGTTACTGGGGCTACGGCAGGTGGGGTTACTGGGGCTACGGCAGGTGGGGTTACTGGGGCTACGGCAGGTGGGTTACTGGGGCTACGGCAGGTAGGGTTGGTTACTGGGGCTACGGCAGGTAGGGTTGGTTACTTGGGCTACGGCAGGTAGGGTCACTTACTGGGGCTACGGCAGGTAGGGTTACTTACTGGGGCTACAGCAGGTAGGGTTACTTACTGGGGCTACAGCAGGTAGGGTTACTGGGGCTACTGCAGGTAGGGTTACTGGTGATATGTTCTGTAGGGTTACTACGGCAGGTAGGGTTACTGGGTCTACGGCAGGTAGGGTTACTGTTGATACGGGAGGTAGGGTTACTGGGGCTACGGCAGGTAGGGTTACTGGGGCTACGGCAGGTAGGGTTACTGGGGCTATGGCAGGTAGGGTTACTGGGGCTACGGCAGGTAGGGTTACTGGGGCTACGGCAGGTAGGGTTACTGGGGCTACGGCAGGTAGGGTTGGTTACTTGGGCTACGGCAGGTAGGGTCACTTACTGGGGCTACGGCAGGTAGGGTTACTTACTGGGGCTACGGCAGGTAGGGTTACTTACTGGGGCTACGGCAGGTAGGGTTACTGGGGCTACTGCAGGTAGGGTTACTGGTGATATCTTCTGTAGGGTTACTACGGCAGGTAGGGTTACTGGGTCTACGGCAGGTAGGGTTACTGTTGATACGGGAGGTAGGGTTACTGGGGCTACGGCAGGTAGGGTTACTGGGGCTACGGCAGGTAGGGTTACTGGGGCTATGGCAGGTAGGGTTACTGGGGCTACGGCAGGTAGGGTTACTGGGGCTACGGCAGGTAGGGTTACTGGGGCTACGGCATGTAGGGTTACTGGGGCTACGGCATGTAGGGTTACTGGGGCTACGGCAGGTAGGGTTACTGGGGCTACGGCATGTAGGGTTACTTACTGGGGCTACGGCAGGTAGGGTTACTTACTGGGGCTACGGCAGGTAGGGTTACTTACTGGGGCTACGGCAGGTAGGGTTACTGGGGCTACTGCAGGTAGGGTTACTGGTGATACGGCAGGTAGGGTTACAACGGCAGGTAGGGTTACTGGGTCTACGGCAGGTAGGGTTACTGGTGATACGGGAGGTAGGGTTACTGGTGATAGGGCAGGTAGGGTTACTGGGGCTGCGGCAGGTAGGGTTACTGGGGCTGCGGCAGGTGGGGTTACTGGGGCTGCGGCAGGTGGGGTTACGGGCTGCGGCATGTGGGGTTACTGGGGCTGCGGCAGGTGGGGTTACTGGGGCTGCGGCAGGTGGGGTTACTGGGGCTGCGGCAGGTGGGGTTACTGGGGCTACGGCAGGTGGGGTTACTGGGGCTACGGCAGGTGGGGTTACTGGGGCTACGGCAGGTGGGGTTACTGGGGCTACGGCAGGTGGGGTTACTGGGGCTAAGGCAGGTGGGGTTACTGGGGCTAAGGCAGGTGGGGTTACTGGGGCTACGGCAGGTGGGGTTACTGGGGCTACGGCAGGTGGGTTACTGGGGCTACGGCAGGTGGGTTACTGGGGCTACGGCAGGTAGGGTTGGTTACTGGGGCTACGGCAGGTAGGGTTGGTTACTTGGGCTACGGCAGGTAGGGTTACTTACTGGGGCTACGGCAGGTAGGGTTACTTACTGGGGCTACAGCAGGTAGGGTTACTTACTGGGGCTACGGCAGGTAGGGTTACTGGGGCTACTGCAGGTAGGGTTACTGGTGATATGTTCTGTAGGGTTACTACGGCAGGTAGGGTTACTGGGTCTACGGCAGGTAGGGTTACTGTTGATACAGGAGGTAGGGTTACTGGGGCTACGGCAGGTAGGGTTACTGGGGCTACGGCAGGTAGGGTTACTGGGGCTACGGCAGGTAGGGTTACTGGGGCTACGGCAGGTAGGGTTACTGGGCTACGGCATGTAGGGTTACTGGGGCTACGGCAGGTAGGGTTACTGGGGCTACGGCAGGTAGGGTTACTTACTGGGGCTACGGCAGGTAGGGTTACTTACTGGGGCTACGGCATGTAGGGTTACTGGGGCTACTGCAGGTAGGGTTACTGGTGATACGGCAGGTAGGGTTACTACGGCAGGTAGGGTTACTGGGTCTACGGCAGGTAGGGTTACTGGTGATACGTCAGGTAGGGTTACTGGGGCTACGGCAGGTAGGTTTACTGGGGCTACGGCAGGTGGGTTTACTGGGGCTACGGCAGGTGGGGTTACTACAGCAGGTAGGGTTACTGGTGATACGGCATGTAGGGTTACTGGGGCTACGGCAGGTGGGGTTACTACAGCAGGTAGGGTTACTGGTGATATGGCAGGTAGTGTTACTGTGGCTACGGCAGGTAGGGTTACTGGTGATATGGCAGGTAGGGTTACTACAGCAGGTAGGGTTACTGGTTCTACTGCAGGTAGGGTTACTGGTTCTACGGCAGGTAGGGTTACTGGTGATACGGCAGGTAGGGTTACTACATTAGGTAGGGTTACCGGTGATATGGCAGGTAGGGTTACTGGAGCTACGGCAGGTAGGGTTACTGGTGATAGGGCAGGTAGGGTTACTGGTGATAGGGCAGGTAGGGTTACTGGTGATAGGGCAGGTAGGGTTACTGGTGATAGGGCAGGTAGGGTTACTGGGGCTACGGCAGGTAGGGTTACTGGGGCTACGGCAGGTAGGGTTACTGGGGCTACGGCAGGTAGGGTTACTGGGGCTACGGCAGGTAGGGTTACTGGGGCTACGGCAGGTAGGGTTACTGGGGCTACGGCAGGTAGGGTTACTGGGGCTACGGCAGGTAGGGTTACTGGGGCTACGGCAGGTAGGGTTACTGGGGCTACGGCAGGTAGGGTTACTTACTGGGGCTACGGCAGGTAGGGTTACTTACTGGGGCTACGGCAGGTAGGGTTACTTACTGGGGCTACGGCAGGTAGGGTTACTGGGGCTACTGCAGGTAGGGTTACTGGTGATACGGCAGGTAGGGTTACTACGGCAGGTAGGGTTACTGGGTCTACGGCAGGTAGGGTTACTGGTGATACGGGAGGTAGGGTTACTGGTGATAGGGCCGGTAGGGTTACTGGTGATAGGGCCGGTAGGGTTACTGGGGCTGCGGCAGGTAGGGTTACTGGGGCTGCGGCAGGTGGGGTTACTGGGGCTGCGGCAGGTGGGGTTACAGGGGCTGCGGCAGGTGGGGTTACTGGGGCTGCGGCAGGTGGGGTTACTGGGGCTACGGCAGGTGGGGTTACTGGGGCTACGGCAGGTGGGGTTACTGGGGCTACGGCAGGTGGGGTTACTGGGGCTACGGCAGGTGGGGTTACTGGGGCTACGGCAGGTGGGGTTACTGGGGCTACGGCAGGTAGGGTTGGTTACTGGGGCTACGGCAGGTAGGGTTGGTTACTTGGGCTACGGCAGGTAGGGTTACTTACTGGGGCTACGGCAGGTAGGGTTACTTACTGGGGCTACATTAGGTAGGGTTACTTACTGTGGCTACGGCAGGTAGGGTTACTGGGACTACTGCAGGTAGGGTTACTGGTGATATGTTCTGTAGGGTTACTACGGCAGGTAGGGTTACTGGGTCTACGGCAGGTAGGGTTACTGTTGATACGGGAGGTAGGGTTACTGGGGCTACGGCAGGTAGGGTTACTGGGGCTATGGCAGGTAGGGTTACTGGGGCTACGGCAGGTAGGGTTACTGGGGCTACGGCAGGTAGGGTTACTGGGGCTACGGCAGGTAGGGTTACTGGGGCTACGGCAGGTAGGGTTACTGGGCTACGGCATGTAGGGTTACTGGGGCTACGGCAGGTAGGGTTACTGGGGCTACGGCAGGTAGGGTTACTTACTGGGGCTACGGCAGGTAGGGTTACTGGGCTACTGCAGGTAGGGTTACTGGTGATACGGCAGGTAGGGTTACTACGGCAGGTAGGGTTACTGGGTCTTCGGCAGGTAGGGTTACTGGGTCTACGGCAGGTAGGGTTACTGGTGATACGGGAGGTAGGGTTACTGGGGCTACGTCAGGTAGGGTTACTGGGGCTACGGCAGGTAGGTTTACTGGGGCTACGGCAGGTGGGTTTACTGGGGCTACGGCAGGTGGGGTTACTACAGCAGGTAGGGTTACTGGTGATACGGCATGTAGGGTTACTGGGGCTACGGCAGGTGGGGTTACTACAGCAGGTAGGGTTACTGGTGATATGGCAGGTAGTGTTACTGTGGCTACGGCAGGTAGGGTTACTGGTGATACGGGAGGTAGGGTTACTGGGGCTACGTCAGGTAGGGTTACTGGGGCTACGGCAGGTGGGTTTACTGGGGCTACGGCAGGTGGGTTTACTGGGGCTACGGCAGGTGGGTTTACTGGGGCTACGGCAGGTGGGGTTACTACAGCAGGTAGGGTTACTGGTGATACGGCATGTAGGGTTACTGGGGCTACGGCAGGTGGGGTTACTACAGCAGGTAGGGTTACTGGTGATATGGCAGGTAGTGTTACTGTGGCTACGGCAGGTAGGGTTACTGGTGATATGGCAGGTAGGGTTACTACAGCAGGTAGGGTTACTGGTTCTACGGCAGGTAGGGTTACTGGTGATACGGCAGGTAGGGTTACTACATTAGGTAGGGTTACCGGTGATACGGCAGGTAGGGTTACTGGGGCTACGGCAGGTAGGGTTACTGGTGATAGGGCAGGTAGGGTTACTGGTGATAGGGCAGGTAGGGTTACTGGTGATAGGGCAGGTAGGGTTACTGGGGCTACGGCAGGTAGGGTTACTGGGGCTACGGCAGGTGGGGTTACTGGGGCTACGGCAGGTAGGGTTGGTTACTGGGGCTACGGCAGGTAGGGTTGGTTACTGGGGCTACAGCAGGTAGGGTTACTGGTGATACGGGAGGTAGCGTTACTGGGGCTACGGCAGGTAGGGTTACTTACTGGGGCTACAGCAGGTAGGGTTACTGGTGATACGGGAGGTAGGGTTACTGGGGCTACGGCAGGTAGGGTTACTGGGGCTACGGCAGGTAGGGTTACTGGGGCTACGGCAGGTAGGGTTACTGGGGCTACGGCAGGTAGGGTTAGTGGGGCTACGGCAGGTAGGGTTAGTGGGGCTACGGCAGGTAGGGTTAGTGGGGCTACGGCAGGTAGGGTTACTGGTGATACGGCAGGTAAGGTTACTGGGGCTACGGCAGGTAGGGTTACTGGGGCTACGGCAGGTAGGGCTACTGGGGCTACGGCAGGTAGGGCTACTGGGGCTACGGCAGGTAGGTTTACTGGGGCTACGGCAGGTAGGGTTACTGGGGCTACGGCAGGTAGGGTTACTGGGGCTACGGCAGGTAGGGTTACTGGGGCTACGGCAGGTAGGGTTACTGGGGCTACGGCAGGTAGGGTTACTGGGGCTACGGCAGGTAGGGTTACTGGTGATACGGCAGGTAGGGTTACTACGGCAGGTAGGGTTACCGTTGATACGGCAGGTAGGGTTACCGGGGCTACGGCAGGTAGGGTTACCGGGGCTACGGCAGGTAGAGTTACCGGGGCTACGGCAGGTAGGGTTACCGGGTTTGCGGCAGGTAGGGTTACCGGGGCTGCGGCAGGTAGGGTTACCGGGGCTGTGGCAGGTAGGGTTACCAAGGCTGCGGCAGGTAGGGTTACCGGGGCTGTGGCAGGTAGGGTTACCGGGGCTGCGGCAGGTAGAGTTACCGGTGATACGGCAGGTTGGGTTACCGGTGATACTGCAGGTTGGGTTACCGGTGATATGGCAGGTAGGGTTACTGGGGCTAAGGCAGGTAGGGTTACTGGTGATACGGCAGGTAGGGTTACTAGGGCTAAGACAGGTAGGGTTACTACAGCAGGTAGGGTTACTGGTGATACGGCATGTAGGGTTACTACAGCAGGTAGGGTTACTGGGGCTACATCAGGTAGGGTTATTTGGGCTACGTCAGGTAGGGTTACTGGGGCTACGGCATGTAGGGTTACTGGTGTTACGGCCGGTAGGGATACTGGGGTTACGGCAGGTAGGGTTACTGGGGCTACGGCAGGTAGGGTTACTGGTGCTACGGCAGGTAGGGATACTGGGGCTACGGCAGGTAGGGTTACTGGGGCTACGGCAGGTAGGGTTACTGGGGCTACGGCAGGTAGGGTTACTGGGGCTACGGCAGGTAGGGTTACTGGGGCTACGGCAGGTGGGTTTACTGGGGCTACGGCAGGTGGGGTTACTACAGCAGGTAGCGTTACTGGTGATATGGCAGGTAGTGTTACTGTGGCTATGGCAGGTAGGGTTACTGGTGATACGTCAGGTAGGGTTACTACAGCAGGTAGTGTTACAGGTTCTACGGCAGGTAGGGTTACTGGTGATACGGCAGGTAGAGTTACTACATTAGGTAGGGTTACCGGTGATACGGCAGGTAGGGTTACCGGGGCTACGGCAGGTAGGGTTACCGGTGATACGGCAGATAGGGTTACTGGGCTACGGCAGGTAGGGTTACTGGGCTACGGCAGGTAGGGTTACTGGGCTACGGCAGGTAGGGTTACTGGGGCTACGGCAGGTAGGGTTACTGGGGCTACGGCAGGTAGGGTTACTGGGGCTACGGCAGGTAGGGTTACTGGGGCTACGGCAGGTAGGGTTACTGGGGCTACGGCAGGTAGGGTTACTGGGCTGCGGCAGGTAGGGTTACTGGGCTGCGGCAGGTAGGGTTACTGGGGCTGCGGCAGGTAGGGTTACTGGGGCTGCGGCAGGTAGGGTTACTGGGGCTGCGGCAGGTAGGGTTACTTGGGCTGCGGCAGGTAGGGTTACTGGTGATAGGGCAGGTAGGGTTACTGGTGATAGGGCAGGTAGGGTTACTGGTGATAGGGCAGGTAGGGTTACTGGTGATAGGGCAGGTAGGGTTACCGGTGATAGGGCAGGTAGGGTTACTGGGGCTGCGGCAGGTAGGGTTACTAAAGCAGGTAGGGTTACTGGGGCTACATCAGGTAGGGTTACTGGGGCTACGTCAGGTAGGGTTACTGGGGCTACGGCAGGTAGGGTTACTGGTGCTACGGCAGGTAGGGTTACTGGGGCTACGGCAGGTAGGGTTACTGGTGCTACGGCAGGTAGGGTTACTGGGGCTACGGCAGGTAGGGTTACTGGGGCTACGGCAGGTAGGGTTACTGGGGCTACGGCAGGTAGGTTTACTGGGGCTACAGCAGGTGGGTTTACTGGGGCTACGGCAGGTGGGGTTACTACAGCAGTTAGGGTTACTGGTGATACTGCATGTAGGGTTAATGGGGCTACGGCAGGTGGGGTTACTACAGCAGGTAGCGTTACTGGTGATATGGCAGGTAGTGTTACTGTGGCTATGGCAGGTAGGGTTACTGGTGATACGGCAGGTAGGGTTACTACAGCAGGTAGGGTTACTGGTTCTACGGCAGGTAGGGTTACTGGTGATACGGCAGGTAGGGATACTGGTGATACGGCAGGTAGAGTTACTACATTAGGTAGGGTTACCGGTGATACGGCAGGTAGGGTTACCGGGGCTACGGCAGGTAGGGTTACCGGTGATACGGCAGGTAGTGTTACTGGGCTACGGCAGGTAGGGTTACTGGGGCTACGGCAGGTAGGGTTACTGGGGCTACGGCAGGTAGGGTTACTGGGGCTACGGCAGGTAGGGTTACTGGGGCTACGGCAGGTAGGGTTACTGGGGCTACGGCAGGTAGGGTTACTGGGGCTACGGCAGGTAGGGTTACTGGGCTGCGGCAGGTAGGGTTACTGGGCTGCGGCAGGTAGGGTTACTGGGGCTACGGCAGGTAGGGTTACTGGGGCTACGGCAGGTAGTGTTACTGGGGCTACGGCAGGTAGGGTTACTGGGGCTACGGCAGGTAGGGTTACTGGGGCTACGGCAGGTAGGGTTACTGGGCTGCGGCAGGTAGGGTTACTGGGCTGCGGCAGGTAGGGTTACTGGGGCTGCGGCAGGTAGGGTTACTGTTGATAGGGCAGGTAGGGTTACTGGTGATAGGGCAGGTAGGGTTACCGGTGATAGGGCAGGTAGGGTTACTGGTGATAGGGCAGGTAGGGTTACTGGGGCTGCGGCAGGTAGGGTTACTGGTGATACGGCAGGTAGGGTTACTGGTGATACGGCAGGCAGTGTTACTGGGGCTATGGCAGGTAGGGTTACTACAGCAGGTAGGGTTACTGGGGCTACGGCAGGTAGGTTTACTGTCGATATGGCAGGTAGGGTTACTGGGGCTACGGCAGGTAGGGTTACTGGGCTGCGGCAGGTAGGGTTACTGGGGCTACGGCAGGTAGGGTTACTGAGGCTGCGGCAGGTAGGGCTACTGGGGCTAGGGCAGGTAGGGTTACTGGTGATACGGCAGGTAGGGTTACTGGTGATACTGCAGGTAGGGTTACTGGTGATACGGCAGGTAGTGTTACTGGGGCTATGGCAGGTAGGGTTACTACAGCAGGTAGGGTTACTGGGGCTACGGCAGGTAGGGTTACTGTCGATATGGCAGGTAGGGTTACTGGGGCTACGGCAGGTAGGGTTACTGGGCTGCGGCAGGTAGGGTTACTGGGGCTACGGCAGGTACGGATACTGGTGATACGGCAGGTAGGGATACTGGTGATACGGCAGGTAGGGATACCGGTGATACGGCAGGTAGGGTTACCGGGGCTACGGCAGGTAGGGTTACCGGTGATACGGCAGGTAGGGTTACTGGGCTACGGCACGTAGGGTTACTGGGCTACGGCAGGTAGGGTTACTGGGCTACGGCAGGTAGGGTTACTGGGGCTACGGCAGGTAGGGTTACTGGGGCTACGGCAGGTAGGGTTACTGGGGCTACGGCAGGTAGGGTTACTGGGGCTACGGCAGGTAGGGTTACTGGGGCTACGGCAGGTGGGTTTACTGGGGCTACGGCAGGTGGGGTTACTACAGCAGGTAGGGTTACTGGTGATACGGCATGTAGGGTTAATGGGGCTACGGCAGGTGGGGTTACTACAGCAGGTAACGTTACTGGTGATATGGCAGGTAGTGTTACTGTGGCTATGGCAGGTAGGGTTACTGGTGATACGGCAGGTAGAGTTACTACATTAGGTAGGGTTACTGGTTCTACGGCAGGTAGGGTTACTGGGGCTACGGCAGGTACGGATACTGGTGATATGGCAGGTAGGGATACTGGTGATACGGCAGGTAGGGATACTGGTGATACGGCAGGTAGGGTTACTAGAGCTACGGCAGGTAGGGTTACTGGGGCTACGGCAGGTAGGGTTACTGGGCTGCGGCAGGTAGGGTTACTGGGGCTACGGCAGGTACGGATACTGGTGATATGGCAGGTAGGGATACTGGTGATACGGCAGGTAGGGATACTGGTGATACGGCAGGTAGGGTTACTAGAGCTATGGCAGGTAGGGTTACTGGGGCTACGGCAGGTAGGGTTACTGGTGATAGGGCAGGTAGGGTTACTAGGGATATGGCAGGTAGGGTTACTGGGGATACGGCAGGTAGGGTTACTACGGCAGGTAGGGTTACTGGTGATACAGCAATTAGGGTTACTGGGGCTACGGCAGGTAGGGTTACTGGGGCTACGGCAGGTAGGGTTACTGGGGCTACGGCAGGTAGGGTTACTGGTGATACGGCAGGTAGGGTTACTACGGCAGGTAGGGTTACCGTTGATACGGCAGGTAGGGTTACCGGGGCTACGGCAGGTACGGTTACCGGGGCTACGGCAGGTAGGGTTACCGGGGCTACGGCAGGTAGGGTTACCGGGGCTACGGCAGGTAGGGTTACCGGGGCTACGGCAGGTAGGGTTACCGGGGCTACGGCAGGTAGGGTTACCGGGGCTACGGCAGGTAGGGTTACCGGGGCTACGGCAGGTAGGGTTACCGGGGCTACGGCAGGTAGGGTTACCGGGGCTACGGCAGGTAGGGTTACCGGGGCTACGGCAGGTAGGGTTACCGGGGCTACGGCAGGTAGATTTACTGGGGCTACGGCAGGTAGGGTTACTGGGGCTACGGCAGGTAGGGTTACTGGGGCTACGGCAGGTAGGGTTACTGGGGCTACGGCAGGTAGGGTTACTGGGGATACGGCAGGTAGGATTACCACGGCAGGTAGGGTTACTGGGCTGCGGCAGGTAGGGTTACTGGGGCTACGGCAGGTAGGGTTACTGAGGCTGCGGCAGGTAGGGTTACTGGGGCTAGGGCAGGTAGGGTTACTGGTGATACGGCAGGTAGGGTTACTGGGGCTATGGCAGGTAGGGTTACTACAGCAGGTAGGGTTACTGGGGCTACGGCAGGTAGGGTTACTGTCGATATGGCAGGTAGGGTTACTGGGGCTACGGCAGGTAGGGTTACTGGGCTGCGGCAGGTAGGGTTACTGGGGCTACGGCAGGTACGGATACTGGTGATACGGCAGGTAGGGATACTGGTGATACGGCAGGTAGGGATACCGGTGATACGGCAGGTAGGGTTACCGGGTTTGCGGCAGGTAGGGTTACCGGGGCTGCGGCAGGTAGGGTTACCGGGGCTGCGGCAGGTAGGGTTACCAAGGCTGCGGCAGGTAGGGTTACCGGGGCTGTGGCAGGTAGGGTTACCGGGGCTGCGGCAGGTAGAGTTACCGGTGATACGGCAGGTTGGGTTACCGGTGATACTGCAGGTTGGGTTACCGGTGATATGGCAGGTAGGGTTACTGGGGCTAAGGCAGGTAGGGTTACTGGTGATACGGCAGGTAGGGTTACTATGGCTAAGACAGGTAGGGTTACTACAGCAGGTAGGGTTACTGGTGATACGGCATGTAGGGTTACTACAGCAGGTAGGGTTACTGGGGCTACATCAGGTAGGGTTATTTGGGCTACGTCAGGTAGGGTTACTGGGGCTACGGCATGTAGGGTTACTGGTGCTACGGCAGGTAGGGATACTGGGGTTACGGCAGGTAGGGTTACTGGGGCTACGGCAGGTAGGGTTACTGGTGCTACGGCAGGTAGGGATACTGGGGCTACGGCAGGTAGGGTTACTGGGGCTACGGCAGGTAGGGTTACTGGGGCTACGGCAGGTAGGGTTACTGGGGCTACGGCAGGTAGGTTTACTGGGGCTACGGCAGGTGGGTTTACTGGGGCTACGGCAGGTGGGGTTACTACAGCAGGTAGTGTTACTGGTGATATGGCAGGTAGTGTTACTGTGGCTATGGCAGGTAGGGTTACTGGTGATACGTCAGGTAGGGTTACTACAGCAGGTAGTGTTACAGGTTCTACGGCAGGTAGGGTTACTGGTGATACGGCAGGTAGAGTTACTACATTAGGTAGGGTTACCGGTGATACGGCAGGTAGGGTTACCGGGGCTACGGCAGGTAGGGTTACCGGTGATACGGCAGATAGGGTTACTGGGCTACGGCAGGTAGGGTTACTGGGGCTACGGCAGGTAGGGTTACTGGGGCTACGGCAGGTAGGGTTACTGGGGCTACGGCAGGTAGGGTTACTGGGGCTACGGCAGGTAGGGTTACTGGGCTGCGGCAGGTAGGGTTACTGGGCTGCGGCAGGTAGGGTTACTGGGGCTGCAGCAGGTAGGGTTACTGGGGCTGCGGCAGGTAGGGTTACTTGGGCTGCGGCAGGTAGGGTTACTGGTGATAGGGCAGGTAGGGTTACTGGTGATAGGGCAGGTAGGGTTACTTGTGATAGGGCAGGTAGGGTTACTTGTGATAGGGCAGGTAGGGTTACCGGTGATAGGGCAGGTAGGGTTACCGGTGATAGGGCAGGTAGGGTTACTACAGCAGGTAGGGTTACTGGGGCTACATCAGGTAGGGTTACTGGGGCTACGTCAGGTAGGGTTACTGGGGCTACGGCAGGTAGGGTTACTGGTGCTACGGCAGGTAGGGATACTGGGGTTACGGCAGGTAGGGTTACTGGGGCTACGGAAGGTAGGGTTACTGGTGCTACGGCAGGTAGGGTTACTGGGGCTACGGCAGGTAGGGTTACTGGGGCTACGGCAGGTAGGGTTACTGGGGCTACGGCAGGTAGGTTTACTGGGGCTACAGCAGGTGGGTTTACTGGGGCTACGGCAGGTGGGGTTACTACAGCAGTTAGGGTTACTGGTGATACGGCATGTAGGGTTAATGGGGCTACGGCAGGTGGGGTTACTACAGCAGGTAGCGTTACTGGTGATATGGCAGGTAGTGTTACTGTGGCTATGGCAGGTAGGGTTACTGGTGATACGGCAGGTAGGTTTACTACAGCAGGTAGGGTTACTGGTTCTACGGCAGGTAGGGTTACTGGTGATACGGCAGGTAGGGATACTGGTGATACGGCAGGTAGAGTTACTACATTAGGTAGGGTTACCGGTGATACGGCAGGTAGGGTTACTGGGGCTACGGCAGGTAGGGTTACTGGGGCTACGGCAGGTAGGGTTACTGGGGCTACGGCAGGTAGAGTTACTACATTAGGTAGGGTTACCGGTGATACGGCAGGTAGTGTTACTGGGCTACGGCAGGTAGGGTTACTGGGGCTACGGCAGGTAGGGTTACTGGGGCTACGGCAGGTAGGGTTACTGGGGCTACGGCAGGTAGGGTTACTGGGGCTACGGCAGGTAGGGTTACTGGGCTGCGGCAGGTAGGGTTACTGGGCTGCGGCAGGTAGGGTTACTGGGCTGCGGCAGGTAGGGTTACTGGGGCTACGGCAGGTAGGGTTACTGGGGCTACGGCAGGTAGTGTTACTGGGGCTACGGCAGGTAGGGTTACTGGGGCTACGGCAGGTAGGGTTACTGGGCTGCGGCAGGTAGGGTTACTGGGCTGCGGCAGGTAGGGTTACTGGGGCTGCGGCAGGTAGGGTTACTGGGGCTGCGGCAGGTAGGGTTACTTGGGCTGCGGCAGGTAGGGTTACTGTTGATAGGGCAGGTAGGGTTACTGGTGATAGGGCAGGTAGGGTTACCGGTGATAGGGCAGGTAGGGTTACTGGTGATAGGGCAGGTAGGGTTACTGGTGATAGGGCAGGTAGGGTTACTGGGGCTGCGGCAGGTAGGGTTACTGGTGATACGGCAGGTAGGGTTACTGGTGATACGGCAGGTAGGGTTACTGGTGATACGGCAGGTAGGGTTACTGGTGATACGGCAGGCAGTGTTACTGGGGCTATGGCAGGCAGTGTTACTACAGCAGGTAGGGTTACTGGGGCTACGGCAGGTAGGTTTACTGTCGATATTGCAGGTAGGGTTACTGGGGCTACGGCAGGTAGGGTTACTGGGCTGCGGCAGGTAGGGTTACTGGGGCTACGGCAGGTAGGGTTACTGAGGCTGCGGCAGGTAGGGTTACTGGGGCTAGGGCAGGTAGGGTTACTGGTGATACGGCAGGTAGGGTTACTGGTGATACTGCAGGTAGGGTTACTGGTGATACGGCAGGTAGTGTTACTGGGGCTATGGCAGGTAGGGTTACTACAGCAGGTAGGGTTACTGGGGCTACGGCAGGTAGGGTTACTGTCGATATGGCAGGTAGGGTTACTGGGGCTACGGCAGGTAGGGTTACTGGGCTGCGGCAGGTAGGGTTACTGGGGCTACGGCAGGTACGGATACTGGTGATACGGCAGGTAGGGATACTGGTGATACGGCAGGTAGGGATACCGGTGATACGGCAGGTAGGGTTACCGGGGCTACGGCAGGTAGGGTTACCGGGGCTACGGCAGGTAGGGTTACTGGGCTACGGCAGGTAGGGTTACTGGGCTACGGCAGGTAGGGTTACTGGGCTACGGCAGGTAGGGTTACTGGGGCTACGGCAGGTAGGGTTACTGGGGCTACGGCAGGTAGGGTTACTGGGGCTACTGCAGGTAGGGTTACTGGGGCTACGGCAGGTAGGGTTACTGGGGCTACGGCAGGTGGGTTTACTGGGGCTACGGCAGGTGGGGTTACTACAGCAGGTAGGGTTACTGGTGATACGGCATGTAGGGTTAATGGGGCTACGGCAGGTGGGGTTACTACAGCAGGTAACGTTACTGGTGATATGGCAGGTAGTGTTACTGTGGCTATGGCAGGTAGGGTTACTGGTGATACGGCAGGTAGGGTTACTACAGCAGGTAGGGTTACTGGTTCTACGGCAGGTAGGGTTACTGGTGATACGGCAGGTAGAGTTACTACATTAGGTAGGGTTACTGGTTCTACGGCAGGTAGGGTTACTGGGGCTACGGCAGGTACGGATACTGGTGATATGGCAGGTAGGGATACTGGTGATACGGCAGGTAGGGATACTGGTGATACGGCAGGTAGGGTTACTAGAGCTACGGCAGGTAGGGTTACTGGGGCTACGGCAGGTAGGGTTACTGGGCTGCGGCAGGTAGGGTTACTGGGGCTACGGCAGGTACGGATACTGGTGATATGGCAGGTAGGGATACTGGTGATATGGCAGGTAGGGATACTGGTGATACGGCAGGTAGGGTTACTAGAGCTACGGCAGGTAGGGTTACTGGGGCTACGGCAGGTAGGGTTACTGGTGATAGGGCAGGTAGGGTTACTAGGGATATGGCAGGTAGGGTTACTGGGGATACGGCAGGTAGGGTTAATACGGCAGGTAGGGTTACTGGTGATACGGCAATTAGGGTTACTGGGGCTACGGCAGGTAGGGTTACTGGGGCTACGGCAGGTAGGGTTACTGGGGCTACGGCAGGTAGGGTTACTGGTGATACGGCAGGTAGGGTTACTACGGCAGGTAGGGTTACCGTTGATACGGCAGGTAGGGTTACCGTTGATACGGCAGGTAGGGTTACCGGGGCTACGGCAGGTAGGGTTACCGGGGCTACGGCAGGTAGGGTTACCGGGGCTACGGCAGGTAGGGTTACCGGGGCTACGGCAGGTAGGGTTACCGGGGCTACGGCAGGTAGGGTTACCGGGGCTACGGCAGGTAGGGTTACCGGGGCTACGGCAGGTAGGGTTACCGGGGCTACGGCAGGTAGGGTTACCGGGGCTACGGCAGGTAGGGTTACTGGGGCTACGGCAGGTAGATTTACTGGGGCTACGGCAGGTAGGGTTACTGGGGCTACGGCAGGTAGGGTTACTGGGGCTACGGCAGGTAGGGTTACTGGGGATACGGCAGGTAGGGTTACTGGTGATAAGGCAGTTAGGGTTACTGGGGCTACGGCAGGTAGGGTTACTGGGGCTACGGCAGGTAGGGTTACTGGGGCTACGGCAGGTAGGGTTACTGGTGATACGGCAGGTAGGGTTACTAGGGCTAGGGCAGGTAGGGTTACTGGTGATACGGCAGGTAGGGTTACTGGTGATACGGCAGGTAGGGTTACTGATGATACGGCAGGTAGGGTTACTGGTGAAACGGCAGGTAGGGTTTCTGCGGCTGCGGCAGGTAGGGTTTCTGGGGCTGCGGCAGGTAGGGTTAATGGGGCTACGGCAGGTAGGGTTACTGGGGCTACGGCAGGTAGGGTTACTGGTGCTACGGCAGGTAGGGTTACTGGGGCTACGGCAGGTAGGGTTACTGGGCTGCGGCAGGTAGGGTTACTGGGGCTACGGCAGGTAGGATTACTGGGGCTGCGGCAGGTAGGATTACTGAGGCTGCGGCAGGTAGGGTTACTGGGGCTAGGGCAGGTAGGGTTACTGGTGATACGGCAGGTAGGGTTACTGGTGATACTGCAGGTAGGGTTACTGGTGATACGGCAGGTAGTGTTACTGGGGCTATGGCAGGTAGAGTTACTACAGCAGGTAGGGTTACTGGGGCTACGGCAGGTAGGGTTACTGTCGATATGGCAGGTAGGGTTACTGGGGCTACGGCAGGTAGGGTTACTGGGCTGCGGCAGGTAGGGTTACTGGGGCTACGGCAGGTAGGGTTACTGAGGCTGCGGTAGGTAGGGTTACTGGGGCTAGGGCAGGTAGGGTTACTGGTGATACGGCAGGTAGGGTTACTGGTGATACTGCAGGTAGGGTTACTGGTGATACGGCAGGTAGTGTTACTGGGGCTATGGCAGGTAGGGTTACTACAGCAGGTAGGGTTACTGGGGCTACGGCAGGTAGGGTTACTGTCGATATGGCAGGTAGGGTTACTGGGGCTACGGCAGGTAGGGTTACTGGGGCTACGGCAGGTAGGGTTACTGGGCTGCGGCAGGTAGGGTTACTGGGGCTACGGCAGGTACGGATACTGGTGATATGGCAGGTAGGGATACTGGTGATACGGCAGGTAGGGATACTGGTGATACGGCAGGTAGGGTTACTAGAGCTATGGCAGGTAGGGTTACTGGGGCTATGGCAGGTAGGGTTACTGGTGATAGGGCAGGTAGGGTTACTAGGGATATGGCAGGTAGGGTTACTGGGGATACGGCAGGTAGGGTTACTACGGCAGGTAGGGTTACTGGTGATACAGCAATTAGGGTTACTGGGGCTACGGCAGGTAGGGTTACTGGGGCTACGACAGGTAGGGTTACTGGGGCTACGGCAGGTAGGGTTACTGGTGATACGGCAGGTAGGGTTACTACGGCAGGTAGGGTTACCGTTGATACGGCAGGTAGGGTTACCGGGGCTACGGCAGGTACGGTTACCGGGGCTACGGCAGGTAGGGTTACCGGGGCTACGGCAGGTAGGGTTACCGGGGCTACGGCAGGTAGGGTTACCGGGGCTACGGCAGGTAGGGTTACCGGGGCTACGGCAGGTAGGGTTACCGGGGCTACGGCAGGTAGGGTTACCGGGGCTACGGCAGGTAGGGTTACCGGGGCTACGGCAGGTAGGGTTACCGGGGCTACGGCAGGTAGGGTTACCGGGGCTACGGCAGGTAGGGTTACCGGGGCTACGGCAGGTAGGGTTACCGGGGCTACGGCAGGTAGGGTTACCGGGGCTACGGCAGGTAGGGTTACTGGGGCTACGGCAGGTAGGGTTACTGGGGCTACGGCAGGTAGGGTTACTGGGGCTACGGCAGGTAGGGTTACTGGGGATACGGCAGGTAGGGTTACCACGGCAGGTAGGGTTACTGGGGCTACGGCAGGTAGGGTTACTGAGGCTGCGGCAGGTAGGGTTACTGGGGCTAGGGCAGGTAGGGTTACTGGTGATACGGCAGGTAGGGTTACTGGGGCTATGGCAGGTAGGGTTACTACAGCAGGTAGGGTTACTGGGGCTACGGCAGGTAGGGTTACTGTCGATATGGCAGGTAGGGTTACTGGGGCTACGGCAGGTAGGGTTACTGGGCTGCGGCAGGTAGGGTTACTGGGGCTACGGCAGGTACGGATACTGGTGATACGGCAGGTAGGGATACTGGTGATACGGCAGGTAGGGATACCGGTGATACGGCAGGTAGGGTTACCGGGTTTGCGGCAGGTAGGGTTACCGGGGCTGCGGCAGGTAGGGTTACCGGGGCTGCGGCAGGTAGGGTTACCAAGGCTGCGGCAGGTAGGGTTACCGGGGCTGTGGCAGGTAGGGTTACCGGGGCTGCGGCAGGTAGAGTTACCGGTGATACGGCAGGTTGGGTTACCGGTGATACTGCAGGTTGGGTTACCGGTGATATGGCAGGTAGGGTTACTGGGGCTAAGGCAGGTAGGGTTACTGGTGATACGGCAGGTAGGGTTACTATGGCTAAGACAGGTAGGGTTACTACAGCAGGTAGGGTTACTGGTGATACGGCATGTAGGGTTACTACAGCAGGTAGGGTTACTGGGGCTACATCAGGTAGGGTTATTTGGGCTACGTCAGGTAGGGTTACTGGGGCTACGGCATGTAGGGTTACTGGTGCTACGGCAGGTAGGGATACTGGGGTTACGGCAGGTAGGGTTACTGGGGCTACGGCAGGTAGGGTTACTGGTGCTACGGCAGGTAGGGATACTGGGGCTACGGCAGGTAGGGTTACTGGGGCTACGGCAGGTAGGGTTACTGGGGCTACGGCAGGTAGGGTTACTGGGGCTACGGCAGGTAGGTTTACTGGGGCTACGGCAGGTGGGTTTACTGGGGCTACGGCAGGTGGGGTTACTACAGCAGGTAGCGTTACTGGTGATATGGCAGGTAGTGTTACTGTGGCTATGGCAGGTAGGGTTACTGGTGATACGTCAGGTAGGGTTACTACAGCAGGTAGTGTTACAGGTTCTACGGCAGGTAGGGTTACTGGTGATACGGCAGGTAGAGTTACTACATTAGGTAGGGTTACCGGTGATACGGCAGGTAGGGTTACCGGGGCTACGGCAGGTAGGGTTACCGGTGATACGGCAGATAGGGTTACTGGGCTACGGCAGGTAGGGTTACTGGGGCTACGGCAGGTAGGGTTACTGGGGCTACGGCAGGTAGGGTTACTGGGGCTACGGCAGGTAGGGTTACTGGGGCTACGGCAGGTAGGGTTACTGGGCTGCGGCAGGTAGGGTTACTGGGCTGCGGCAGGTAGGGTTACTGGGGCTGCAGCAGGTAGGGTTACTGGGGCTGCGGCAGGTAGGGTTACTTGGGCTGCGGCAGGTAGGGTTACTGGTGATAGGGCAGGTAGGGTTACTGGTGATAGGGCAGGTAGGGTTACTTGTGATAGGGCAGGTAGGGTTACTTGTGATAGGGCAGGTAGGGTTACCGGTGATAGGGCAGGTAGGGTTACCGGTGATAGGGCAGGTAGGGTTACTACAGCAGGTAGGGTTACTGGGGCTACATCAGGTAGGGTTACTGGGGCTACGTCAGGTAGGGTTACTGGGGCTACGGCAGGTAGGGTTACTGGTGCTACGGCAGGTAGGGATACTGGGGTTACGGCAGGTAGGGTTACTGGGGCTACGGCAGGTAGGGTTACTGGTGCTACGGCAGGTAGGGTTACTGGGGCTACGGCAGGTAGGGTTACTGGGGCTACGGCAGGTAGGGTTACTGGGGCTACGGCAGGTAGGTTTACTGGGGCTACAGCAGGTGGGTTTACTGGGGCTACGGCAGGTGGGGTTACTACAGCAGTTAGGGTTACTGGTGATACGGCATGTAGGGTTAATGGGGCTACGGCAGGTGGGGTTACTACAGCAGGTAGCGTTACTGGTGATATGGCAGGTAGTGTTACTGTGGCTATGGCAGGTAGGGTTACTGGTGATACGGCAGGTAGGTTTACTACAGCAGGTAGGGTTACTGGTTCTACGGCAGGTAGGGTTACTGGTGATACGGCAGGTAGGGATACTGGTGATACGGCAGGTAGAGTTACTACATTAGGTAGGGTTACCGGTGATACGGCAGGTAGGGTTACCGGTGATACGGCAGGTAGGGTTACTGGGGCTACGGCAGGTAGGGTTACTGGGGCTACGGCAGGTAGGGTTACTGGGGCTACGGCAGGTAGAGTTACTACATTAGGTAGGGTTACCGGTGATACGGCAGGTAGTGTTACTGGGCTACGGCAGGTAGGGTTACTGGGGCTACGGCAGGTAGGGTTACTGGGGCTACGGCAGGTAGGGTTACTGGGGCTACGGCAGGTAGGGTTACTGGGGCTACGGCAGGTAGGGTTACTGGGCTGCGGCAGGTAGGGTTACTGGGCTGCGGCAGGTAGGGTTACTGGGCTGCGGCAGGTAGGGTTACTGGGGCTACGGCAGGTAGGGTTACTGGGGCTACGGCAGGTAGTGTTACTGGGGCTACGGCAGGTAGGGTTACTGGGGCTACGGCAGGTAGGGTTACTGGGCTGCGGCAGGTAGGGTTACTGGGCTGCGGCAGGTAGGGTTACTGGGGCTGCGGCAGGTAGGGTTACTGGGGCTGCGGCAGGTAGGGTTACTTGGGCTGCGGCAGGTAGGGTTACTGTTGATAGGGCAGGTAGGGTTACTGGTGATAGGGCAGGTAGGGTTACCGGTGATAGGGCAGGTAGGGTTACTGGTGATAGGGCAGGTAGGGTTACTGGTGATAGGGCAGGTAGGGTTACTGGGGCTGCGGCAGGTAGGGTTACTGGTGATACGGCAGGTAGGGTTACTGGTGATACGGCAGGTAGGGTTACTGGTGATACGGCAGGTAGGGTTACTGGTGATACGGCAGGCAGTGTTACTGGGGCTATGGCAGGCAGTGTTACTACAGCAGGTAGGGTTACTGGGGCTACGGCAGGTAGGTTTACTGTCGATATTGCAGGTAGGGTTACTGGGGCTACGGCAGGTAGGGTTACTGGGCTGCGGCAGGTAGGGTTACTGGGGCTACGGCAGGTAGGGTTACTGAGGCTGCGGCAGGTAGGGTTACTGGGGCTAGGGCAGGTAGGGTTACTGGTGATACGGCAGGTAGGGTTACTGGTGATACTGCAGGTAGGGTTACTGGTGATACGGCAGGTAGTGTTACTGGGGCTATGGCAGGTAGGGTTACTACAGCAGGTAGGGTTACTGGGGCTACGGCAGGTAGGGTTACTGGGGCTACGGCAGGTAGGGTTACTGGGGCTACGGCAGGTAGGGTTACTGGGCTGCGGCAGGTAGGGTTACCGGGGCTACGGCAGGTAGATTTACTGGGGCTACGGCAGGTAGGGTTACTGGGGCTACGGCAGGTAGGGTTACTGGGGCTACGGCAGGTAGGGTTACTGGGGCTACGGCAGGTAGGGTTACTGGTGATAAGGCAGTTAGGGTTACTGGGGCTACGGCAGGTAGGGTTACTGGGGCTACGGCAGGTAGGGTTACTGGGGCTACAGCAGGTAGGGTTACTGGTGATACGGCAGGTAGGGTTACTAGGGCTAGGGCAGGTAGGGTTACTGGTGATACGGCAGGTAGGGTTACTGGTGATACGGCAGGTAGGGTTACTGATGATACGGCAGGTAGGGTTACTGGTGAAACGGCAGGTAGGGTTTCTGCGGCTGCGGCAGGTAGGGTTTCTGGGGCTGCGGCAGGTAGGGTTAATGGGGCTACGGCAGGTAGGGTTACTGGGGCTACGGCAGGTAGGGTTACTGGTGCTACGGCAGGTAGGGTTACTGGGGCTACGGCAGGTAGGGTTACTGGGCTGCGGCAGGTAGGGTTACTGGGGCTACGGCAGGTAGGATTACTGGGGCTACGGCAGGTAGGATTACTGAGGCTGCGGCAGGTAGGGTTACTGGGGCTAGGGCAGGTAGGGTTACTGGTGATACGGCAGGTAGGGTTACTGGTGATACTGCAGGTAGGGTTACTGGTGATACGGCAGGTAGTGTTACTGGGGCTATGGCAGGTAGGGTTACTACAGCAGGTAGGGTTACTGGGGCTACGGCAGGTAGGGTTACTGTCGATATGGCAGGTAGGGTTACTGGGGCTACGGCAGGTAGGGTTACTGGGCTGCGGCAGGTAGGGTTACTGGGGCTACGGCAGGTAGGGTTACTGAGGCTGCGGTAGGTAGGGTTACTGGGGCTAGGGCAGGTAGGGTTACTGGTGATACGGCAGGTAGGGTTACTGGTGATACTGCAGGTAGGGTTACTGGTGATACGGCAGGTAGTGTTACTGGGGCTATGGCAGGTAGGGTTACTACAGCAGGTAGGGTTACTGGGGCTACGGCAGGTAGGGTTACTGTCGATATGGCAGGTAGGGTTACTGGGGCTACGGCAGGTAGGGTTAATGGGCTGCGGCAGGTAGGGTTACTGGGGCTACGGCAGGTACGGATACTGGTGATACGGCAGGTAGGGATACTGGTGATACGGCAGGTAGGGATACCGGTGATATGGCAGGTAGGGTTACCGGGGCTACGGCAGGTAGGGTTACCGGTGATACGGCAGGTAGGGTTACTGGGCTACGGCAGGTAGGGTTACTGGGGCTACGGCAGGTAGGGTTACTGGGGCTACGGCAGGTATTGTTACTGGGGCTACGGCAGGTAGGGTTACTGGGGCTACGGCAGGTAGGGTTACTGGGGCTACGGCAGGTAGGGTTACTGGGGCTACGGCAGGTAGGGTTACTGGGGCTACGGCAGGTGGGTTTACTGGGGCTACGGCAGGTGGGGTTACTACAGCAGGTAACGTTACTGGTGATATGGCAGGTAGTGTTACTGTGGCTATGGCAGGTAGGGTTACTGGTGATACGGCAGGTAGGGTTACTACAGCAGGTAGGGTTACTGGTTCTACGGCAGGTAGGGTTACTGGTGATACGGCAGGTAGAGTTACTACATTAGGTAGGGTTACTGGTTCTATGGCAGGTAGGGTTACTGGGGCTACGGCAGGTACGGATACTGGTGATATGGCAGGTAGGGATACTGGTGATACGGCAGGTAGGGATACTGGTGATACGGCAGGTAGGGATACTGGTGATACGGCAGGTAGGGTTACTAGAGCTACGGCAGGTAGGGTTACTGGGGCTACGGCAGGTAGGGTTACTGGGCTGCGGCAGGTAGGGTTACTGGGGCTACGGCAGGTACGGATACTGGTGATATGGCAGGTAGGGATACTGGTGATACGGCAGGTAGGGATACTGGTGATACGGCAGGTAGGGTTACTAGAGCTACGGCAGGTAGGGTTACTGGGGCTACGGCAGGTAGGGTTACTGGTGATAGGGCAGGTAGGGTTACTAGGGATATGGCAGGTAGGGTTACTGGGGATACGGCAGGTAGGGTTACTACGGCAGGTAGGGTTACTGGTGATACGGCAATTAGGGTTACTGGGGCTACGGCAGGTAGGGTTACTGGGGCTACGGCAGGTAGGGTTACTGGGGCTACGGCAGGTAGGGTTACTGGTGATACGGCAGGTAGGGTTACTACGGCAGGTAGGGTTACCGTTGATACGGCAGGTAGGGTTACCGGGGCTACGGCAGGTACGGTTACTGGGGCTACGGCAGGTAGGGTTACCGGGGCTACGGCAGGTAGGGTTACCGGGGCTACGGCAGGTAGGGTTACCGGGGCTACGGCAGGTAGGGTTACCGGGGCTACGACAGGTAGGGTTACCGGGGCTACGGCAGGTAGGGTTACTGGGGCTACAGCAGGTAGGGTTACTGGTGATACGGCAGGTAGGGTTACTAGGGCTAGGGCAGGTAGGGTTACTGGTGATACGGCAGGTAGGGTTACTGGTGATACGGCAGGTAGGGTTACTGATGATACGGCAGGTAGGGTTACTGGTGAAACGGCAGGTAGGGTTTCTGCGGCTGCGGCAGGTAGGGTTTCTGGGGCTGCGGCAGGTAGGGTTAATGGGGCTACGGCAGGTAGGGTTACTGGGGCTACGGCAGGTAGGGTTACTGGTGCTACGGCAGGTAGGGTTACTGGGGCTACGGCAGGTAGGGTTACTGGGCTGCGGCAGGTAGGGTTACTGGGGCTACGGCAGGTAGGGTTACTGAGGCTGCGGCAGGTAGGGTTACTGGGGCTAGGGCAGGTAGAGTTACTGGTGATACGGCAGGTAGGGTTACTGGTGATACTGCAGGTATGGTTACTGGTGATACGGCAGGTAGTGTTACTGGGGCTATGGCAGGTAGGGTTACTACAGCAGGTAGGGTTACTGGGGCTACGGCAGGTAGGGTTACTGTCGATATGGCAGGTAGGGTTACTGGGGCTACGGCAGGTAGGGTTACTGGGCTGCGGCAGGTAGGGTTACTGGGGCTACGGCAGGTACTGATACTGGTGATACGGCAGGTAGGGATACTGGTGATACGGCAGGTAGGGATACCGGTGATACGGCAGGTAGGGTTACCGGGGCTACGGCAGGTAGGGTTACCGGGGCTACGGCAGGTAGGGTTACCGGTGATACGGCAGGTAGGGTTACTGGGCTACGGCAGGTAGGGTTACTGGGCTACGGCAGGTAGGGTTACTGGGGCTACGGCAGGTAGGGTTACTGGGGCTACGGCAGGTGGGTTTACTGGGGCTACGGCATGTAGGGTTAATGGGGCTACGGCAGGTGGGGTTACTACAGCAGGTAACGTTACTGGTGATATGGCAGGTAGTGTTACTGTGGCTATGCCAGGTAGGGTTACTGGTGATACGGCAGGTAGGGTTACTACAGCAGGTAGGGTTACTGGTTCTACGGCAGGTAGGGTTACTGGTGATACGGCAGGTAGAGTTACTACATTAGGTAGGGTTACTGGTTCTACGGCAGGTAGGGTTACTGGGGCTACGGCAGGTAGGTTTACTGGGGCTACGGCAGGTAGGTTTACTGGGGCTACGGCAGGTAGGGTTACTGGGGCTACGGCAGGTAGGTTTACTGGGGCTACGGCAGGTAGGGTTACTGGGGCTACGGCAGGTAGGGTTACTGGGGCTACGGCAGGTAGGGTTACTGGGGCTACGGCAGGTAGGGTTACTGGGGATACGGCAGGTAGGGTTACCACGGCAGGTAGGGTTACTGGTGATAAGGCAGTTAGGGTTACTGGGGCTACGGCAGGTAGGGTTACTGGGGCTACGGCAGGTAGGGTTACTGGGGCTACGGCAGGTAGGGTTACTGGTGATACGGCAGGTAGGGTTACTGGCGATACGGCAGGTAGGGTCACTGGCGATACGGCAGGTAGGGTTACTGGGGCTGCGGCAGGTAGGGTTACTAGGGCTGCGGCAGGTAGGGTTTCTGGTGCTGCGGCAGGTAGGGTTACTGGTGATACGGCAGGTAGGGTTACTGGTGATACGGCAGGTAGGGTCACTGGTGATACGGCAGGTAGGGTTACTGGTGATAGGGCAGGTAGGGTTACTGGGGCTGCGGCAGGTAGGGTTACTGGGGCTGCGGCAGGTAGGGTTACTGTGGCTGCGGCAGGTAGGGTTACTGTGGCTGCGGCAGGTAGGGTTACAGGGGCTACGGCAGGTAGTGTTACTACAGCATGTAGGGTTACTCGGGCTACGGCAGGTAGGTTACTGGCGATACGGCAGGTAGGGTTACTGTCGATACGGCAGGTAGGGTCACTGGCGATACGGCAGGTAGGGTCACTGGCGATACGGCAGGTAGGGTTACTGGGGCTGCGGCAGGTAGGGTTTCTGGTGCTGCGGCAGGTAGGGTTACTGGTGATACGGCAGGTAGGGTTACTGGTGATACGGCAGGTAGGGTTACTGGTGATACGGCAGGTAGGGTTACTGGTGATACGGCAGGTAGGGTTACTGGGGCTATGGCAGGTAGGGTTACTACAGCAGGTAGGGTTACAGGGGCTACGGCAGGTAGGGTTACTGGTGATACGCCAGGTAGAGTTACTTGGGCTACTTCAGGTAGGGTTACTGGGGCTACGACAGGTAGGGTTACTGGTGCTACGCAAGTAGGGTTACTACAGCATGTGCATTACTGGGTCTACAGCAGGTAGCGTTACTTGGTCTACAGCAGGTAGCGTTACTTGGTCTACAGCAGGTAGGGTTACTGGTGATACGGCAGGTAGGGTTACTGGGGCTACGGCAGGTAGGGTTACTGGGGCTGCGGCAGGTAGGGTTACTGGGGCTGCGGCAGGTAGGGTTACTGGGGCTGCGGCAGGTAGGGTTACTGGGGCTGCGGCAGGTAGGGTTACTGGGGCTGCGGCAGGTAGGGTTACTGGGGCTGCGGCAGGTAGGGTTACTGGGGCTGCGGCAGGTAGGGTTACTGGGGCTGCGGCAGGTAGGGTTACTGGTGATAGGGCAGGTAGGGTTACTGGTGATAGGGCAGGTAGGGTTACTGGGGCTGCGGCAGGTAGGGTTACTGGGGCTGCGGCAGGTAGGGTTACTGGGGCTGCGGCAGGTAGGGTTACTGGGGCTGCGGCAGGTAGGGTTACTGGGGCTGCGGCAGGTAGGGTTACTGGGGCTGCGGCAGGTAGGGTTACTGGGGCTAGGGCAGGTAGGGTTACTGGTGATACGGCAGGTAGGGTTACTGGTGATACGGCAGGTAGAGTTACTGGTGATA
This sequence comes from Salmo salar, assembly GCF_965601325.2. NCBI lineage: Eukaryota > Metazoa > Chordata > Actinopteri > Salmoniformes > Salmonidae > Salmo > Salmo salar. The sequence continues at coordinate 67,279,060 of NC_138301.1, forward strand.
CGGCAGGTAGGGTTACTGGGGCTACGGCAGGTAGTGATACTACAGCAGGTAGGTTACTGGGGCTACGGCAGGTAGGGTTACTGGGGCTGCGGCAGGTAGGGTTACTGGGGCTGCGGCAGGTAGGGTTACTGGGGCTGCGGCAGGTAGGGTTACTGGGGCTAGGACAGGTAGGGTTACTGGTGCTAGGACAGGTAGGGTTAATGGGGCTACAGCAGGTAGGGTTAATGGGGCTACGGCAGGTAGGGTTAATGGGGCTACGGCAGGTAGGGTTACTGGTGCTACGGCAGGTAGGGATACTACAGCAGGTAGGGTTACTGGAGCCACGGCAGGTAGGGTTACTGGAGCCACGGCAGGTAGGGTTACTGGGGCTACGGCAGGTAGGGTTACTGGGGCTACGGCAGGTAGGGTTACTGGGGCTACGGCAGGTAGGGTTACTGATGATAGGGCAGGTAGGGTTACTGGTGATAGTGCAGGTAGGGTTACTGGTGATAGGGCAGGTAGGGTTACTGGGGCTGCGGCAGGTAGGGTTACTGGGGCTGCGGCAGGTAGAGTTACTGGGGCTGCGGCAGGTAGGGTTACTGGTGCTAGGGCAGGTAGGGTTACTGGTGATACGCAGGTATGGTTACTGGTGATACGGCAGGTAGGGTTACTGGTGATACGGCAGGTAGGGTTACTACAGCAGGTAGGGTTACTACAGCAGGTAGGGTTACTACAGCAGGTAGGGTTACTACAGCAGGTAGGGTTACTGGGGCTACGGCAGGTAGGGTTACTGGGGCTACGGCAGGTAGGGTTACTGGGGCTACGGCAGGTAGGGTTACTGGGGCTACGGCAGGTAGGGTTACTGGGGCTACGGCAGGTAGGGTTACTCGGGCTACGGCAGGTAGGGTTACTCGGGCTACGGCAGGTAGGGTTACTGGGGCTACGGCAGGTAGGGTTACTGGGGCTACGGCAGGTAGGGCTCCTGGGGCTACGGCAGGTAGGGTTACTAGGGCTACGGCAGGTAGGGTTACTGGGGCTGCGGCAGGTAGGGTTTCTGGTGCTGCGGCAGGTAGGGTTACTGGTGATACGGCAGGTAGGGTTACTGGTGATACGGCAGGTAGGGTTACTGGTGATACGGCAGGTAGGGTTACTGGTGATACGGCAGGTAGGGTTACTGGGGCTATGGCAGGTAGGGTTACTACAGCAGGTAGGGTTACAGGGGCTACGGCAGGTAGGGTTACTGGGGCTACGCAGGTAGGGATACTGGTGATACGCCAGGTAGAGTTACTTGGGCTACTTCAGGTAGGGTTACTGGGGCTACGACAGGTAGGGTTACTGGTGCTACGCAAGTAGGGTTACTACAGCATGTGCATTACTGGGTCTACAGCAGGTAGCGTTACTTGGTCTACAGCAGGTAGCGTTACTTGGTCTACAGCAGGTAGGGTTACTGGTGATACGGCAGGTAGGGTTACTGGGGCTACGGCAGGTAGGGTTACTGGGGCTGCGGCAGGTAGGGTTACTGGGGCTGCGGCAGGTAGGGTTACTGGGGCTGCGGCAGGTAGGGTTACTGGGGCTGCGGCAGGTAGGGTTACTGGGGCTGCGGCAGGTAGGGTTACTGGGGCTGCGGCAGGTAGGGTTACTGGGGCTGCGGCAGGTAGGGTTACTGGTGATAGGGCAGGTAGGGTTACTGGTGATAGGGCAGGTAGGGTTACTGGGGCTGCGGCAGGTAGGGTTACTGGGGCTGCGGCAGGTAGGGTTACTGGGGCTGCGGCAGGTAGGGTTACTGGGGCTGCGGCAGGTAGGGTTACTGGGGCTGCGGCAGGTAGGGTTACTGGGGCTGCGGCAGGTAGGGTTACTGGGGCTAGGGCAGGTAGGGTTACTGGTGATACGGCAGGTAGGGTTACTGGTGATACGGCAGGTAGAGTTACTGGTGATACGGCAGGTAGGGTTACTGGGGCTACGGCAGGTAGTGATACTACAGCAGGTAGGTTACTGGGGCTACGGCAGGTAGGGTTACTGGGGCTGCGGCAGGTAGGGTTACTGGGGCTGCGGCAGGTAGGGTTACTGGGGCTGCGGCAGGTAGGGTTACTGGGGCTAGGACAGGTAGGGTTACTGGTGCTAGGACAGGTAGGGTTAATGGGGCTACAGCAGGTAGGGTTAATGGGGCTACGGCAGGTAGGGTTAATGGGGCTACGGCAGGTAGGGTTACTGGTGCTACGGCAGGTAGGGATACTACAGCAGGTAGGGTTACTGGAGCCACGGCAGGTAGGGTTACTGGAGCCACGGCAGGTAGGGTTACTGGGGCTACGGCAGGTAGGGTTACTGGGGCTACGGCAGGTAGGGTTACTGGGGCTACGGCAGGTAGGGTTACTGATGATAGGGCAGGTAGGGTTACTGGTGATAGTGCAGGTAGGGTTACTGGTGATAGGGCAGGTAGGGTTACTGGGGCTGCGGCAGGTAGGGTTACTGGGGCTGCGGCAGGTAGAGTTACTGGGGCTGCGGCAGGTAGGGTTACTGGTGCTAGGGCAGGTAGGGTTACTGGTGATACGCAGGTATGGTTACTGGTGATACGGCAGGTAGGGTTACTGGTGATACGGCAGGTAGGGTTACTACAGCAGGTAGGGTTACTACAGCAGGTAGGGTTACTACAGCAGGTAGGGTTACTACAGCAGGTAGGGTTACTGGGGCTACGGCAGGTAGGGTTACTGGGGCTACGGCAGGTAGGGTTACTGGGGCTACGGCAGGTAGGGTTACTGGGGCTACGGCAGGTAGGGTTACTGGGGCTACGGCAGGTAGGGTTACTCGGGCTACGGCAGGTAGGGTTACTCGGGCTACGGCAGGTAGGGTTACTGGGGCTACGGCAGGTAGGGTTACTGGGGCTACGGCAGGTAGGGCTCCTGGGGCTACGGCAGGTAGGGTTACTAGGGCTACGGCAGGTAGGGTTACTGGGGCTGCGGCAGGTAGGGTTACTGGGGCTGCGGCAGGTAGGGTTACTGGGGCTGCGGCAGGTAGGGTTACTGGGGCTGCGGCAGGTAGGGTTACTGGGGCTAGGGCAGGTAGGGTTACTGGGGCTACGGCAGGTAGGGTTACTGGGGCTACGGCAGGTAGGGATACTAGTGATACAGCAGGTAGGGTTACTGGAGCTACGGCAGGTAGGGTTACTGGTGATACGGCAGGTTGGGTTACTGGTGATACGGCAGGTAGGGTTACTGGCGATACGGCAGGTAGGGTTACTACGGCAGGTAGGGTTACTGGTGATACGGCAGTTAGGGTTACTGGGGCTATGGCAGGTAGGGTTACTGGTGCAGTGGCAGGTAGGGTTACTGGTGATACGGCTTGAAGGGGTTACTGCAGTAGGTAGTGTTACTGGGGCTACGGCAGGTAGGGTTACTACAGCAGGTGGATTACTGGGTCTACAGCAGGTAGCGTTACTTGGTCTACAGCATATAGCGTTACTTGGTCTACAGCAGGTAGGGGTACTGTTGATACTGCAGGTAGGGTTACTGGTGATACGGCAGGTAGGGTTACTGGGGCTACAGCAGGTAGGGTTACTACAGCAGGTGGATTACTGGGTCTACAGCAGGTAGCGTTACTTGGTCTACAGCAGGTAGGGTTACTGTTCATACTGCAGGTAGGGTTACTGGGGCTACAGCAGGTAGGGTTACTGGGGCTACGGCAGGTAGGGTTACTGGTGCTACAGCAGGTAGGGATACTGCGGCTATGGCGGGTAGGGTTACTGGTGATACGGCAGGTAGGGTTGCTACAGCAGGTGGATTACTGTGTCTACAGCAGGTAGTGTTACATGGTCTACAGCAGGTAGCGTTACTTGGTCTACAGCAGGTAGCGTTACTTGGTCTACGGCAGGTAGGGTTACTGGTGATACGGCAGGTAGGGTTACTGTGGCTACGGCAGGTAGGGTTACTGTGGCTACGGCAGGAAGGGTTACTGTGGCTACGGCAGGTAGGGTTACTGGTGATACGGCAGGTAGGGTTACTGGTGATACGGCAGGTAGGGTTACTGAGGCTACGGCAGGTAGGGTTACTGGGGCTACGGCAGGTAGGGTTACTGGGGCTACGGCAGGTAGGGTTACTGGGGCTACGGCAGGTAGGGTTACTGGGGCTACGGCGAGGGTCTCAGCGGAGGGTACTGGAGCACGGCAGGTAGGGTTACTGGAGCTACGGCAGGTAGGGTTACTGGAGCTACGGCAGGTAGGGTTACTGGAGCTACGGCAGGTAGGGTTACTGGAGCTATGGCAGGTAGAGTTACTGGAGCTACGGCAGGTAGGGTTACTGGGGCTACGGCAGGTAGGGTTACTGGGGCTACGGCAGGTAGCGTTACTGGGGCTACGGCAGGTAGCGTTACTGGGGCTACGGCAGGTACGGTTACTGGTGATACAGCAGGTAGGGTTACTGGGGCTATAGCTAGGCTCTGGAACACCTAGATCTCACACCACTGTCCGAACTCTAGCTTGGGGGTTCTCAAACTAGGAGTCACGGCCCCATGTGGGGTCACCTGATATGAAAATGGGGTCGTGGGTGAATTTTCAAAATCCTCCCCCAAAATATAAATAGAAATTATTTATGTATGTTAGTACCAGTCAAAGTGTGGAAACACCTACTCATTAGTTTTTTTGTTGTTGTTGTATTTTTACTTTTTTCTACATGAACATTAAGTGCACTTTGTGATTTATAATTATTTCAAGCATTCCTGAACCTGTGACCAGAAACAAGCTACATGGGGGCAATACCAGAATAAAGGATCTCCTCATGGACTGCACCAGATTTGCCAGTCCTTGCTGTGAGATGTTACCCCACTCTTCCACCAAGACACCTGCAAGTTCCCAGACATTTCTGGGGGGGAATGCCCCCTCCCCCCCTCCGATCCAACAGGTCCCAGACATGCTCAATGGGATTGAGATCAAGGCTCTTCGCTGGCCATCGCAGAACACTGACATTCCTGTCTTGCAGGAAATCATGCACAGAACGAGCAGTATGGCTGGTGGCATTGTCATGCTGGAGGGTCATATCAGGATGAGCCTGCAGAAAGGGTTCCACATGAGGGAGGAGGATGTCTGCAATGACAACAAGCTCAGTCCGATGATGCTGTGACTCACCGCCTCAGACCATGACGGACCCTCCACCTCCAAATCGATCCCGCTCCAGAGTACAGGCCTTGGTGTAACGCTCATTCCTTCGATGATAAACACGAATCCGACCATCCTGGTGCGACAAAACCGAGACTCGTCAGTGAAGAGCACTTTTTACCTGTTCAGTCTGGTCCAGCGACGGTGGGTTTGTGCCCACCCATATCTACGGTTGCTGTACATAACTTTAACCCAATGTGTAAGAGATTCACCCAAATTAAAATAATCCAGTCATTTCTATTCTAGTCGTACTTTATCAAACACCTTTTCAAATTCTACTATGAAGACCAGGCCTGGTGTCTTTTGCTGTTTTAATAATGTTCAATTGTTTCCAGTAATTGTCTTATTATCTCCAATGTAGCGTCCGTGTAAAAAAAAAAAAAACCTGTCTGATCAGGATGAACAATAATATCTGGTAAAACCTTTTTGTTATTCTATGTGCTTTGCATTTCACCAGGATTTTCGCATCACAGCATTGAAGTTGTGATGTTTTTTTTAAATGGACTGGATCTTTATACTAAACCACTTGGGTCCTGTTTTAGTAGTAATGAAATCAGACCTTCTTTTTGAGTACCTGAAGGTCTACCATTTGTAATTTATATCATGCTAATAATGGACATTTGAGTACATCAAATAAATGTCTGGTATCCCATCATGCCCTGGTGTTTTTCCAGACTGAAAATATTTTATTCCCTCAAGTTACTATTTTGTAAGTTGGCCTTCACACAGGTCTTTCTATAATTGTGTTAATGTTATATTTATTATTATTATTATTGTGATTTGGAAATAAATCCTTAACATAATTCAGTGGAAATGGAGGAGATAAAACATGTGCTTAAAATACTTTCATAATATAGTTGGGTGAATCATGGGTGACCATCATTTGTAACGAGTTTCTCTCAATTCTTTTTGGTAGCATTTCTATGTTGAAGATTCAATATTTCTTGTTGAATTTTTCCCCATTATTTTCCATCCAATTCGCTTTATTGTTGTAATACATTACACTTCATCGTTCTTGAATAAGTTCCTCCATTTTCTTTTAGTGTTTTTCTTCTAACCTATTTTGTGCCTCTACAGTTCAGTTTGTTACTTCCTCTGTTTCCTATATTAGTCTCATCTCTTTTGACCTAAACTGCTTTTAGTTTTAATGATGAGTATTGTATTGAATGGCCTCTGAAAGTACATGTCAGTGTTCTGTACAGTAAGGGGATCTGCTGTACCTATGTTGTGCTGAATTATTATTATTATTATTATTATTATTATTATTTATATTTTTATCCAAGATGGAAATGGGTTTAATGGGTACTCATTCCCTATGTCAAGTCATTAACTGACTCCTCTCTCTGTCTCCTCTCTCTGTCTCCTCTCTCTGTCTCTGTGTCTCTCTCTGTCTCTGTGTCTCTCTCTGTCTCCTCTCTCTGTCTCTGTGTCTCTGTCTCTGTGTCTCTCTCTGTGTCTCTTTCTGTGTCTCTCTCTGTGTCTCTCTCTGTGTCTCTCTCTGTGTCTCTGTGTCTGTGTCTCTGTGTCTCTCTCTCTGTCTGTGTCTCTGTGTCTGTGTCTCTGTGTCTCTCTCTCTGTCTGTGTCTCTGTCTCTGTGTCTGTGTCTCTCTCTCTCTCTCTCTCTGTCTCTCTCTGTCTCTCTCTCTGTCTCTCTGTCTCTCTCTCTGTCTCTCTCTCTGTCTCTCTCTCTCTGTCTCTCTCTAGTGTGTCCTGATAAGTGCCATGCGTGTACACGGGATGGTGAGTGTTGTCATGGCCAGTGTCTGGGAAGCTGTACTGAACCGAACACTGATACATCCTGCGCTGCCTGTCTCCACTACTACCACGAGGGGCGCTGCGTTCCAGACTGTCCCCCCGACACCTATAAGTTCGAAGGCTGGCGCTGCGTCACCCTGGACTTCTGCTCCCACGTCCACCTGTCCGACTACGACCGTTTCGTCATTCACAGAAGAGAGTGCATGTCTGACTGTCCTTCTGGATTCATGCGCAACAAGAGCAAGAGGTGAGTGGGGTTTTTCTTCTTCAAACTGTCCAGCAGATGGAGACAGAGGCTATTATATAGCTATGACTTTCTCTAGTACTTGTCATTCAGACCTGTGGGATCAACAGGACTCCTCAGTCTGAGTCCTTAGACGATATAGGTGTTGTGTTGTGCTGCTAATAAAACCAAATGTTATTTGTCACATGCGCCGAGTACAACAGGTGTAGACGTTACAGTTAAATGCTTACTTACAAGCCCTTAAAACAATGCAGTTTTAAGAAAAATAAGTGTTAAAGTATTTACTAAAATAACCTGAATTAAAAAATAAATGAAAAATAACAAATAATTAATTAGCAACAATAAAATAACAGTAGCGAGACTATATACAGGGGGTATAGAGTTAATGTGCGTGGGCACAGGTTAGTCGAGGTAATTGAGGTAAAAGGTACATGTCGGTAGAGTTAAAATGACTATGCATAGATAATAAACAGAGTAGCAGCAGTGTAAGAATTGGGGTGGGGGGGGCCAATGCAAATAATCCGGGTAGCCATTTGATTACATTTTCAGGAGTCTTATGGCTTGGGGGTAGAAGCTGTTTAGAAGCCTCTTGGACCTAGACTTGGCGCTCCGGTACCGCTTGCCGTGCAGTAGCAGAGAGAGAACAGTCTGTCTTGGGTGACTGGAGTCTTTGGCAATTGTTTGGGCCTTCCTCTGTCACCGCCTGTTCTAGAGGTCATGGATGACAGGAAACTTGGCCCCAGTGATGTACTGGTCCGTACACACTACCCTCTGTAGTGCCTTGCGGTGGGAGGCCGAGCCGTTGCCATACCAGGCGGTGATGCAACCAGTCAGGATGCTCTCGATGGTGCAGCTGTAAAACCTTTTGAGGATCTGAGGACCAATGCTAAATCTTTTCAGTCTCCTGAGGGGGAGTAGGTTTTGTCGTGCCCTCTTCACGACTGTCTTGGTGTGCTTGGACCATGTTAGTTTGTTGTTGATGTGGACACCAAGGAACTTGAAACTCTCAACCTGCTCCACTGCAGCCCCGTCGATGAGAATGGGGGCGTGCTCGATCCTCCTTTTCCTGTAGTCCACAATCATCTCCTTTGTCTTGATCACCTAGTGGGAAGTTGTTGTCTTGGCACCACACGGCCAGGTCTCTGACCTCCTCCCTATAGGCTGTCTCGTCGTTGTCGGTGATCAGGCCTACCACTGTTGTGCCATCAGCAAACTTCATGATGGTGTTGGAGTCGTGCCTGGCCGTGCAGTCATGAGTGAACAGGGAGTACAGGAGGGGACTGAGCACACACCCCTGGGGAGCTCCAGTGTTGAGGATCAGCATTGCAGATGTGTTATTACTTACCCTTACCACCTGGGGGCGGCCCGTCAGGTATTCCATTTGTTTTGATCCAGTTGCAGAGGGAGGTGTTTAGTCCCAGGGTCCTTAGCTTAGTGATGAGCTTTGAGGGCAGTATGGTGTTGAACGCTGAGCTCTGCTCAATGAACAGCATTCTCACGTAGGTGTTCCTTTTGCCCAGGTGGGAAAGTGGATTGTGGAGTGCAATAGAGATTGCATCCTCTGTGGATCTGTTGGGGCGGAATGCAAATTGGAGTGTGTCTAGGGTTTCTGGGACAATGGTGTTGATGTGAGCCATGACCAACCTTTCAAAGCATTTCATGGCTACAGATGTGAGTGCTATGGGTTGGTAGTCATTTAGGCAGGTTACCTGAGTGTTCTTGGGCACAGAGACTATGGTGGTCTGCTTGAAACATGTTGGTATTACAGACTCGGACAGGGAGCGTTTGAAAATGTCAGTGAAGACACTTGCCAGTTGGTCAACGCATGCTCGGAGTACCTGTCCTGGTAATCCATCTGGCCCTGCAGCCTTGTGAATGTTGACCTGTTTTAAAGATCTTACTCACATTGGCTATGGAGAGAATGATCACACAGTCGTCCGGAACAGCTGACGCTCTCATGCATGCTTCAGTGTTGCTTGCCTCGACGCGAGCATAGAAGTAATTTAGTTCGTCTGGTAGGCTCGTGTTACTGGGCAGCTCGCGGCTGTGTTTCCCTTTGTAGTCAGTCATAGTTTGCAAGCCCTGCCACATCGGAGCCGGTGTAGTACGATTCGATCTTAGTCCTGTATTGACGCTTTGCCTGTTTGATGGTTCTTCGGAGGGCATAGCGGGATTTCTTATAAGCGTCTGGGTTAGAGTCCCGCTCCTTGAAAGCGGCAGCTCTACCCTTTAGCTCAGTGTGGATGTTGCCTGTAATCCATGGCTTCTGGTTGCGGTATGTACTGATGAAGCCAGTGACCGATATGATGTACTTAATGCCATTGGATGATCCCTGAACATGTTCCAGTCTGTGATAGCAAAACAGTCCTGTAGTTTAGAATCTGCTTCACCTGACAACTTCCGTATTGAGTGAGTCACTGGTACTTCCTGCTTTAGTTTTTGCTTGTAAGCAGGAATCAGGAGGATAGAATTATGGTCAGATTTTCCAAATGGAGGGCAAGGGAGAGCTTTGTACATTTCTCTGTGTGGTGTAAAGATGGTCTGGAGTTTTTTTTTCCCCTCTGGTTGTACATGTGACATTTTGGTAGAAATGAGGTCAAACTGATTTAAGTTTCCCTGCATTAAAGTCCCCAGCCACTAGGAGCGCCTTCTCTGGATGAGCATGTTCTTGTTTGCTTATGTACGTATACAGCTTATTGAGTGCGGTCTTACTACCAGCAACGATTTGTGGTAGTATATAGACGGCTAAGAAAAATATAGATTAAAACATTCTTGGTAATTAGTGTGGTCTTCAGCTTATCATGAGATACTCTACCTCAGGCGAGCAATACCTCGAGACTTTCTTAATATTAGATTTCGTGCACCAGCAGTTATTTACAAATGGACACTGACCAGAGGCAACTGTTCTATCTAGCCGATGCAGCGAAAACCCAGCCCAGCTGTATGTTGTCCATGTCGTCCTTCAGCCACGACTCAGTGAAACATAAGATATTACAGTTTTTAATGTCCTGTTGGTAGGTTAGCCTCTTGACGGTCGCCTAGGATGGGGGCGCTCCAGCGAATTTGTATTTTAATTTTTTTTTGGGGGGGGGGGGGGAATTGTGCCCATTTTAAACGGCCTCCTACTCAAACTCAAAAGCTAGGATATGCATATAATTAATACTTGTGGATAGAAAACACCCTGAAGTTTCTGAAACTGTTTGAATGGTGTCTGTGAGTATAACAGAACTCGTATGGCAGTCAAAACCCCGAGACCGATCGTAACAGGATGTGGAATTCTGAATTGCGGACTCAACTTCACCACTTTGCCTGTAATTCACACAGTGAGCAATGGTTCATTGAGCACGTCCTATTGCTTCCACTAGATGTCCCCAGTCTTTACAAAGTGATTTGAGTCTCCTACTGTGAAAACTGAATGAATGAGACGCTGTTGAAATTGGTCACATGAGGAGGGCCATCACCATTATGACGCCGGCGCCCCTGGCTACCCTCCCCTTTCGAAACGTTTTGAAAGACAATGCAATCATCCCCCTTAAATCTTGTTGGAGCTCTGGTTGAAAAAGGCCCTAAAGATTTATGTTATACAACGTTTGACATGTTTGAACGAACCTAAATGAAAAAAAAATGCATTTTTCCGAAAGAGCTGTCCCGCGCACGACGGAAGTTTTGGAGCAGCCTTCAGACGCGCTAACAAGAACAAGCTATTGGAACATAAAGGAGTCATTTTTTCGAACGAAAATACATTTGTTGTGGACCTGGGATTCCTGGAAGTGCTTTCTGATGAAGACAACCAAAGGTAAGGGATTATTGACAATAGTATACAAGACTAGATTTGATATGCGATTGTTCCAAGATGGCGCTGACCTGTATTTCTAGCCTATTTTCTGAGTATCGCATCCCCTTTTTATCGCAAAGTGTGATTACCCAGTAAAGTTATTTTTAAATCTGGCATTACAGGTGCTTTCAAGAGATATTCATCTATAAATCTTAGAATGACAATATTACATTTGAAAAATGTTTTCAAATAGTAATTTAGTAAATTGTAGCACTGTTTCACCGGATGCATTTGAGGGAAAATAGTTAGTCAACGTTACGCACCGATGTAAAATGCTGTTTTTATATACAAATATGAACTTTATCGAACAAAAGAATGCATGTATTGTGTAACATGATGTCCTAGGAGTGTCATCTGATGAAGTTTGTAAAAGGTTAGTGCTGCATTTAGCTGTTTTTTTGGTTATTTGTGATGCATGTGGTTGGTCGGAAAATGGCTATGTGGCTACTTTTACGATATACTCCTCTAACATAATCTAATGTTTTGCTTTTGCTGTAAAGCCTTTTTGAAATCGGACAACGTGGTTCGATTCAGGAGAGGTGTATCTATAAAACGATATGACATAGTCCTATATTTGAAAAAAAAATAATAATACATTTCGTTATGCTAATGGCGATAGGATTTTTTCGCTGGATGTCCGTCCGGCATACGGGACGAGCCCGTCGAGGTTAATCTTGATTGGAGCTCATCTATTTTATTATCCAATGATTGCACGTTGGCTAATAGGACTGATGGTAGAGGCAGATTACCCTCTCGGATCCTTACAAGGCACCCCAACCTAGGATTGTGGAGGCCAGGTCATCTGATGCTGCACTCCATCACTCTCCTTCTTGGTAAAATAGCCCTTACACAGCCTGGAGGTGTGTTTTGGGTCATTGTCCTGTTGAAAAACAAATGATAGTCCCACTAAGCCCAAACCAGAGGGGATGGTGTCTCACTGCAGAATGCATCATAACACCTCCTCCTCCATGCTTCACGGTGGGAAATACACATGCGGAGATCATCCGTTCACCCACACCGCTGTTGGAACCAAAAATATCAAATTTGGATTCCAAACCAAAGGACAAATTTCTACCAGTCTAATGTCCATTGCTCGTGTTTCTTTGCCCAAGCAAGTCTCTCATTGGTGTCCTTTAGTAGTGGTTTCTTTGCAGCATTTCGACCATGAAGGCCTGATTCACACAGTCTCCTCTGAACAGTTGATGTTGAGATGTGTCTGTTACTTGAACTCTGTGAAGCATTTATTTGGGCTGAAATTTCTGAGGCTGGTAACTCTAATGAACTTATCCTCTGCAGCAGAGGTAACTCTGGGTCTTCCATTCCTGTGGCGGTCCTCAGAATCTCAAATATAAAATGTATTTTGATTTTTTTTGGTTACTACATGATTACATATGTAATTTTATAGTTTTGTCTTTACTATTATTCTACAATGTAGAAAATAGTAAAAATAAGGAAAAACCCCTGAATTAGTAGGTGTTCTGAAACGTTTGCCCGTTAGTGAATATCCACAGCTATCCCCTCTATCCTTTTCTCTCATTTCTCTCTCAATGCAACATGTTGGTTTCATGAGCTGAACTAAAAGATTCCAGAAATGTTTTCACACAACACAATGCCACAGATGTCTCAAGTTTTGAGGGAGAGCACAATTGGCATGCTGACTGCTGGAATGTCCACCACCAGAGCTGTTGCCAGAGAATTGAATGGTCATTTCTCTACCATAAACTGCCTCCAACGTCGTTTTAGAGAGAATTTGGCAATGCATCCAACCGGCCTTATAAACGCAGACCACATGTAACCATGGCAGCCCGTGACCTTCACATCCGGCTTCTTCACCTCTGGGATCGTCTGAGACCAGCCACCGGGACAGCTGATGAAACTGGGTTCATCTGGGATCAGCCAGCCGGGACAGCTGATGAAACTGGGTTCATCTGGAACCAGCCAGCCGGGACAGCTGATGATACTCTGGGTTCATCTGAGACCAGCCAGCCGGGACAGCTGATGATACTCTGGGTTCATCTGGAACCAGCCAGCCGGGACAGCTGATGATACTCTGGGTTCATCTGAGACCAGCCAGCCGGGACAGCTGATGATACTCTGGGTTCATCTGAGACCAGCCAGCTGGGACAGCTGATGATACTCTGGGTTCATCTGAGACCAGCCAGCCGGGACAGCTGATGATACTCTGGGTTCATCTGAGACCAGCCAGCCGGGACAGCTGATGATACTCTGGGTTCATCTGAGACCAGCCAGCCGGGACAGCTGATGATACTCTGGGTTCATCTGAGACCAGCCAGCCGGGACAGCTGATGATACTCTGGGTTCATCTGAGACCAGCCAGCCGGGACAGCTGATGATACTCTGGGTTCATCTGAGACCAGCCAGCCGGGACAGCTGATGATACTCTGGGTTCATCTGAGACCAGCCAGCCGGGACAGCTGATGATACTCTGGGTTCATCTGAGACCAGCCAGCCGGGACAGCTGATGATACTCTGGGTTCATCTGAGACTAGCCAGCCGGGACAGCTGATGATACTCTGGGTTCATCTGGAACCAGCCAGCCGGGACAGCTGATGATACTCTGGGTTCATCTGAGACCAGCCAGCCGGGACAGCTGATGATACTCTGGGTTCATCTGAGACCAGCCAGCCGGGACAGCTGATGATACTCTGGGTTCATCTGAGACCAGCCAGCCGGGACAGCTGATGATACTCTGGGTTCATCTGAGACCAGCCAGCCGGGACAGCTGATGATACTCTGGGTTCATCTGAGACCAGCCAGCCGGGACAGCTGATGATACTCTGGGTTCATCTGAGACCAGCCAGCCGGGACAGCTGATGATACTCTGGGTTCATCTGAGACCAGCCAGCCGGGACAGCTGATGATACTCTGGGTTCATCTGAGACCAGCCAGCCGGGACAGCTGATGATACTCTGGGTTCATCTGAGACCAGCCAGCCGGGACAGCTGATGATACTCTGGGTTCATCTGAGACCAGCCAGCCGGGACAGCTGATGATACTCTGGGTTCATCTGAGACCAGCCAGCCGGGACAGCTGATGATACTCTGGGTTCATCTGAGACCAGCCAGCCGGGACAGCTGATGATACTCTGGGTTCATCTGAGACCAGCCAGCCGGGACAGCTGATGATACTCTGGGTTCATCTGAGACCAGCCAGCCGGGACAGCTGATGATACTCTGGGTTCATCTGAGACCAGCCAGCCGGGACAGCTGATGATACTCTGGGTTCATCTGAGACCAGCCAGCCGGGACAGCTGATGATACTCTGGGTTCATCTGAGACCAGCCAGCCGGGACAGCTGATGATACTCTGGGTTCATCTGAGACCAGCCAGCCGGGACAGCTGATGAAACTCTGGGTTTGCACCACTGAAGAATTTCTGCATTAACTGTTAGAAACCGTTTCAGGGAAGCTCATCTGCATGCTCGTCGTCCTCACCAGGGTCTTTATCTGACTGCAGTTTGGCGTCATAACCGATTTCAGTGGGCAAATGCTCACCTTCGATGGCCACTGGCACGCTGGAGACGTGTTCTCTTCACAGATGAATCCCGGTTTGCCGATCCATGCCTCTACCTTTTTGTTAAGGTATCTGTGGCCAACAGATGCATATCTGTATTCCCAGTCATGTGAAATCCAGAGATTAGGACCTAATGAATTTACTTCAATTGACTGATTTCCATATGAACTGTAATTCAGTAAAATCTTTGAAATTGTTGGTTGTGTTTTATATTTTTGTTCAGTATACCTTGGTCCCGTGTGGCTCAGTTGGTAGAGCATGGTGTTTGCAACGCCATGGTTGTGGGTTCGATTCCCACGGGGGGCCAGTATGAAAAAAAAAAAGAGGGGAAAAAATGTATGCTTTCACTACTGTAAGTCGCTCTGGATAAGAGCGTCTGCTAAATGACTAAAATGTAATGTTTTATGTCTGTCTGACTGTTTCTTTCCCTGTCCCACTCTCCCCCGTCTCCAGTATGTTCTGCAGTGCGTGTGACGGGCTATGTGATAAGATCTGTGATGAGAAGGTCATTGACTCCGTGGACGCGGCCCAGTCTCTGAAGGGATGTACTGTCATCAAGGGTAACCTCCAAATCAACATCCGCAGAGGACGTACGTACCTGTTATAGTAGGGTATATTATATATAGAACTACCTGTTATAGTAGGGTATATTATTTTATATATAGCACTACCTGTTATAGTAGGGTATATTATATAGCTCTACCTGTTATAGTAGGGTATATTATAATTATTATACCTGTTATAGTAGGGTATATTATTATTATTATTATTATTATTATTATACCTGTTATAGTAGGGTATATTTATTATTATTATTATTATTATTATTATTATTATATATAGCACTACCTGTTATAGTAGGGTATATTATTATTATATATAGCACTACCTGTTATAGTAGGGTATATTATATATAGCACTACCTGTTATAGTAAGGTATATTATATAGCACTACCTGTTATAGTAGGGTATATTATATAGCTCTACCTGTTATAGTAGGGTATATTATAATTATTATACCTGTTATAGTAGGGTATATTATTATTATTATTATTTTTATTATTATACCTGTTATAGTAGGGTATATTATTATTATTATTATTATTATATATAGCACTACCTGTTATAGTAGGGTATATTTTATATATGTATAGCACTACCTGTTATAGTAGGGTGTATGTGTGTGTGTATATATATATATATATATATATATATATATATATATATATATATATATATATATATATATATATATATATATATATATATATATAGCACTACCTGTTATAGTAGGGTATATTATATAGCACTACCTGTTATAGTAGGGTATATTATATAGCACTACCTGTTATAGTAGGGTATATTATTATATATAGCACTACCTGTTATAGTAGGGTATATTATTATATATAGCACTACCTGTTATAGTAGGATCTATTATATAGCACTACCTGTTATAGTAGGGTATATTATTATATATAGCACTACCTGTTATAGTAGGATCTATTATATATCACTACTTGTTATAGTAGGATCTATTATATAGCACTACCTGTTATAGTAGGGTATATTATTATATATAGCACTACCTGTTATAGTAGGATCTATTATATATCACTACTTGTTATAGTAGGATCTATTATATAGCACTACTTGTTATAGTAGGATCTATTATATAGCACTACCTGTTATAGTAGGGTATATTATATAGCACTACCTGTTATAGTAGGGTATATTATTATATATAGCACTACCTGTTATAGTAGGGTATATTATTATATATAGCACTACCTGTTATAGTAGGATCTATTATATAGCACTACCTGTTATAGTAGGGTATATTATTATATATAGCACTACCTGTTATAGTAGGATCTATTATATATCACTACTTGTTATAGTAGGGTATATTATATAGCACTACCTGTTATAGTAGGGTATATTATTATATATAGCACTACCTGTTATAGTAGGGTATATTATTATATATAGCACTACCTGTTATAGTAGGATCTATTATATATCACTACTTGTTATAGTAGGATCTATTATATAGCACTACTTGTTATAGTAGGATCTATTATATAGCACTACCTGTTATAGTAGGGTATATTATATAGCACTACCTGTTATAGTAGGGTATATTATATAGCACTACCTGTTATAGTAGGGTATATTATATAGCTCTACCTGTTATAGTAGGGTATATTATAATTATTATACCTGTTATAGTAGGGTATATTATTATTATTATTATTATTATTATTATTATTATTATTATTATTATACCTGTTATAGTAGGGTATATTATTATTATTATTATATATAGCACTACCTGTTATAGTAGGGTATATTTTATATATATATAGCACTATCTGTTATAGTAGGGTATATTATATAGGCACTACCTGTTATAGTAGGGTATATTATATAGCACTACCTGTTATAGTAGGGTATATTATTATATATAGCACTACCTGTTATAGTAGGGTATATTATTATATATAGCACTACCTGTTATAGTAGGATCTATTATATAGCACTACCTGTTATAGTAGGGTATATTATTATATATAGCACTACCTGTTATAGTAGG
This sequence comes from Salmo salar, assembly GCF_965601325.2. Lineage (NCBI taxonomy): Eukaryota > Metazoa > Chordata > Actinopteri > Salmoniformes > Salmonidae > Salmo > Salmo salar. The sequence continues at coordinate 67,296,145 of NC_138301.1, forward strand.
ATCTATTATATATCACTACTTGTTATAGTAGGATCTATTATATAGCACTACCTGTTATAGTAGGGTATATTATATAGCACTACCTGTTATAGTAGGGTATATTATTATATATAGCACTACCTGTTATAGTAGGATCTATTATATATCACTACTTGTTATAGTAGGATCTATTATATAGCACTACTTGTTATAGTAGGATCTATTATATAGCACTACCTGTTATAGTAGGGTATATTATATAGCACTACCTGTTATAGTAGGGTATATTATATAGCACTACCTGTTATAGTAGGGTATATTATATATAGAGAACAGTGACGGGCAACGATCCTGTCTCCTCTAGAGAACAGTGACGGGCAACGATCCTGTCTCCTGTCTCCTCTAGTGAACAGTGACAGGCAATGATCTTAACTCCTGTCTCCTCTCCTCCTCTAGAGAACAGTGACGGGCAACGATCCTAACTCCTGGCTCCTCTCCTCCTCTAGAGAAACAGTGACGGGCAACGATCCTAACTCCTGGCTCCTCTCCTCTAGAGAACAGTGACAGGCAACGATCCTAACTCCTGTCTCCTCTCCTCCTCTAGAGAACATAGTGTCTGAGCTGGAGAGTTTCATGGGATTGATCCAGACAGTGACGGGCTACGTGAGAATCAGACACTCTCAGACGCTGGGCTCCCTGTCCTTCCTCAAGAGCCTCCGCTACATCAATGGAGAGGAACTGATGGATGAGTATGTTTCCACACACATCTGTATTTATTATGGATCCCCATTAGTTCCCGGGGTTTATTATGGATCCCCATTAGTTCCCGGGGTTTATTATGGATCCCCATTAGTTCCCGGGGTTTATTATGGATCCCCATTAGTTCCCGCCAAGGCAGCAGCTACTCTTCCTGTTTTTTTTTATGGATCCCTATTAGCTCCTGCCATGGCAGCAGCTACTCTTCCTGGTTTTTTTTATGGATCCCCATTAGTTCCTGCCAAGGCAGCGGCTACTCTTCCTGGGGTTTATTATGGATCCCCATTAGTTCCTGTCAAGACAGCAGCTACTCTTCCTGGGGTTTATTATGGATCCTCATTAGTTCCTGTCAAGACAGCAGCTACTCTTCCTGGGGTTTATTATGGATCCCCGTTAGTTCCTGCCAAGGCAGAAGCTACTCTTCCTGGGGTCCAGCAACATTAAGGCAGTTTATGCAATTTTAAAATGTTAAAATCATTACAGTACATTCCCAGACTGTGTGTCCTCAGGTCCCTACTCCACCACTACCACATATACGTGTGTGTGTGTGTGTGTGTGTGTGTGTGTGTGTGTGTGTGTGTTTGTGTTGCTTCACAGTCCCTGCTGTTCCATAAGGTGTATTTTGATGCTTTTTAAATCTGATTCTACTGCTGCATCAGTTACCTGATTTGAATATAGTTCCATGTAGTCATGGCTCTATGTAGTACTGTGGGCCTCCCATAGTCTGTTCTGGACTTGGGGACTGTGAAGAGACCTCTGGTGGCATGTCTTGTGAGGTATGCATGGGTGTCTGAGCTGTGTGCCAGTAGTTTAAACAGACAGCTTGGTGCATTCAACATGTCAATACCTCTCACAAATACAAGTAGTGATGAAGTCAATATCTCCTCCACTTTGAGCCAGGAGAGATAGACATGCATATTATTAATATTAGCTCTCTGTGTTCATCCAAGGGCCAGCCGTGCTGCCCTGTTCTGAGACAATTGCAATTTCCCCAAGTCCCTCTGTGGCACCTGATCACATGACTGAACAGTAGTCCAGGTAGGACAAAACTAGGGACTGTAGGACCTGCCTTGTTGATAGTGTTGTTAAGAAGGTAGAAACTAGGGCCTGTAGGACCTGCCTCGTTGATAGTGTTGTTAAGAAGGTAGAAACTAGGGCCTGTAGGACCTGCCTCGTTGATAGTGTTGTTAAGAAGGTAGAAACTAGGGCCTGTAGGACCTGCCTTGTTGATAGTGTTGTTAAGAAGGTAGAAACTAGAGCCTGTAGGACCTGCCTTGTTGATAGTGCTGTTAAGAAGGTAGAAACTAGGGCCTGTAGGACCTGCCTTGTTGATAGTGCTGTGAAGAACACACACACACACACACAGACAGAAGAAAATGCTACATTGACGTCTGCAATGTACTAGTCTATATACAAAAGCAAGATGCTAATGTGACTGGTAGTTTGGGTCTGTCAGCTTTGTAAAGGAGGACCAGGACCAGCTCCCCACCCCTCTACATTCTGTCAGCTTTGTAAAGGAAGACCAGGACCAGCTCCCCACCCCTCTACATTCTGTCAGCTTTTTAAAGGAGAACCAGGACCAGCTCCACACCCCTCTACATTCTGTCAGCTTTGTAAAGGAGAACCAGGACCAGCTCCACACCCCTCTACATTCTGTCAGCTTTGTAAAGGAGAACCAGGACCAGCTCCACACCCCTCTACATTCTGTCAGCTTTGTAAAGGAGGACCAGGACCAGCTCCACACCCCTCTACATTCTGTCAGCTTTGTAAAGGAGGACCAGGACCAGCTCCCCACCCCTCTACATTCTGTCAGCTTTGTAAAGGAGGACCAGGACCAGCTCCCCACCCCTCTACATTCTGTCAGCTTTGTAAAGGAGGACCAGCTCCCCACCCCTCTACATTCTGTCAGCTTTGTAAAGGAGGACCAGCTCCACACCCCTCTACATTCTGTCAGCTTTGTAAAGGAGGACCAGGACCAGCTCCCCTCTACATTCTGTCATCTGCTTGGTTCTTTTGTCTTTTCACCTTAATGGTTTGTTTTGAGGAATTTCCTCTTCCTCTCTCTCTCTCCGTCGCTGTGGCGTTGAGCGTTGCCGTGGTAATCAAGTAGCGTATTGAGTGGTGTTTGTAGGGGAATGCTGGGAGAGATTCCTCTGCGTAGGTTGTCCTTGACAACGAGCCCTGAACCCTGGCTCAACTCTCTCTAAATCTAAAGGGATAACGTTGGAGGACTCTGCCTTTCAGTCCGTATTACAGCTGTCTCTCTATATGGCTATTCTATCACGATGTGGAGCTATCGGGTTAATGTGGACTGAAACGGTATTCCCTTTCTGCTTCATAGAAAACACTGTCCCCTGCTGTTGTCTGAGAGGAGTTTCATTAACTACGTCTCAATCATGCATGTTAAAAGATCCTGTCAGGCGTTTAATACAATGTTTAATACGACTGCATTTCACATTTAGGCAGCAGCGGACCTCCCTGCATCCCACTGCTGGCTTGCTTCTGAAGCTAAGCAGGGTTGGTCCTAGTCAGTCCCTGGTTGATCCTGGTTGGTCCTGGTCAGTCCCTGGTTGATCCTGGTTGTTCCTGGTCAGTCCCTGGATGGGAGACCAGATGCTGCTGGAAGTGGTGTAGGAGGGACACTTTCCTCTGGTCTAAAACGATTATCCCAAATGCCCCAGGGCAATGATTGGGGACATTGCCCTGTGTAGGGTTGCCATCTTTCGGGATGGGATGTTAAATGGGTATCCTGACTCTCTGTGGTCACTAAAGATCCCATTGCACTTATCGTAAGAGTCGAGGTGTTTATCCCGGTGTCCTGGCTCAATTCCCCATCTGTTCCTCGTACCATCACGGTCACCTAATCATCCCCAGCTTCCAATTGGTTCGTTCATTCCCCTCCTCTCCCCTGTAACTATTCCCCAGGTCGTTGCTGTAAATCAGAACGTGTTCTCAACTTGTTAAATAGATACGTTGTTACTGTCGTAATATATCCTCTGATTCAACTGTAAACCACATCAGGATGAGATGGATCTGCCAGGGCAGTAACATGTTCTGTGGTGGTGTGGATGAGATGGATCTGCCAGGGCATTAACATGTTCTGTGGTGGTGTGGATGAGATGGATCTGCCAGGGCAGTAACATGTTCTGTGGTGGTGTGGATGAGATGGATCTGCCAGGGCAGTAACATGTTCTGTGGTGGTGTGGATGAGATGGATCTGCCAGGGCAGTAACATGTTCTGTGGTGGTGTGGATGAGATGGATCTGCCAGGGCAGTAACATGTTCTGTGGTGGTGTGGATGAGATGGATCTGCCAGGGCAGTAACATGTTCTGTGGTGGTGTGGATGAGATGGATCTGCCAGGGCAGTAACATGTTCTGTGGTGGTGTGGATGAGATGGATCTGCCAGGCCTGGATAGTATGACCTTTTTTTTCTCTGCTCCTTCATGTCTCTCGCTAATGGCCCACCTCGACCTCACTGAGCGAACGGAAAGTTTTCAAAAATGGCATCCGAGGTCACGAGAGGGCCTTGGCCTAACTCTCTCCTCCCCCTCTCCTCCCCCTCTCCTCCCCCTCTCCTCACCCTGTCCTCCCCCTGTCCTCCCCCTGTCCTCCCCCGTCCTCACCCGTCCTC